>NC_053041.3:2758221-3063301 GCF_002575655.3 Aegilops tauschii subsp. strangulata | reverse complement strand
GCTTTTGTCCCCGACTCCACGGATGCAACAGTCAGGGGTGAGCCGGAGTGCTCGCCACCGCTAACGCCAGATGTCTCAGCTCGTTGGTGGCACCGCACCATTGCACCATCTCGCTCACCCGGTTCCAACAAATTCGACCATCGGTTTCAGCAAAATAAATGTTTGGCTGCTAAGCCATCACAGCTCGCCACACTACCGGTTGCAGCTTGGCGTGATGCCGATTTGTAGCATTTTTGCGATGCTGCTTAAATGCTGCTTGTAGCACAAAAACAGGACAAGACTATGCAATGTAGCACAACGCAACGCTGGTTGCAGTCGGATGGGATGCCGGTTGTAGCATGTAGCAGAAAACCGCGACGTTGGGTGTTGCTCATAGCAGCACCGCCGTCCTCACAGCCCATGGTCACCACACTCGCCGTCCATGATCGCAGTTCTCCTGGGCACCGGTTGCAGCTCCTGCCATCCAGGTTCTAGCTTTCGTCGCCACCGGTTGCAGCATGCTACGCTGCCAACGCCGTAGCTCGCCATCCATGCTGACCAGCGAGGATGCAACACATGGTCCTGCCATTCCGACGAAGATTATCTCCCCAACCGCATCAGGCATGGGGTGCGTCCGTGTGCAAGCAATGGCGTCACCAGGTGGGCGCGCCCATGGCCTGGCACCGGAGGTAGGGCCATGGCAGCCGTGGAGGAGCTTGTGTTCGCCATGTAATAATAAGGGAAAATTGAGTACCAGAGAGAAAAAATAAAGGGGATGAGGAAAAATGAGCGGCTGACGTCATATGGAAATAGACAAGGAAGAGAGGGAAGGCATGTGGACCTGCGTGAGATGCACCGCACGGTCAGTTGGATCAAAATTGATCCCATGAGCAGGACGCGGCCGGCGGAAGTTTCGGCCAGCTGGTCGTATTGAAGCGTTTATGTATGTCCCTCGGTCCGAAAATACTTGTATCAAAATCTTTCCCTAATAATGAAGCACGTAGGGTTTTTCCCGTCCGTCGTGTCAATTTGCAAAAAAGCCCCTGCATTTTTATGAAATCAACCCGCAGTTCAGATTTAAATCACACTGAACCGTTATTTTATAGTTTTTTTTAAAAAAACCTGACTTTTTAGGTATTCCATCCGCGGATCATATTTAAGTCAAACAATTTTCTAAACCATCCATATCTTTTAAACCGTAACTCTGATTTAAACATGTTATATATGAAATTTGATTAAAAAAATATGTAGAATATGAATATAAGATTATTTAAACCTGTTAAGTATTTATAAATATTATTTTGGAAGATATTTAATTCAAACAAATGGTTTTCTAAATTATACGTATCTTTTAAACCGTAACTCCGATTTTAATATGTTATATATGAAATTTGATTAGAAAAATGTGTGAAATTTGTATATGATGTTAATTTTATCTGTGAAATATTTTTTAAATATTGTTTTGGAAGCAAACTTATAACTATAGGGCATGATCCATTTCTCTTTCATACAGGCGGTGATCCAGATTGCAAATAAACACCCACTATAATCATATAGGAAAAAGAAAACATCAAAAACTACACATGCATACCTCTGAATACTTCGCAGGGGAAAACAACAGATTTCTCATCGCGAGTGAGAGAGAAAGCGAGAGAGAGGGAGAGAGAGACGTCTTAGGATTAACCACATTCTAATAAGTTTTGGTTTGTGAAAAGAAGGATAAGCGGTAACACAAATATGGTGCGTCGCTAAAATAAAGGAGATGAACCTATTGTGGTCTTGAGTGATGGTTGTTCGATTAAGAGTGTGTGTTGTGTTTTTTCTTCGGTTGCCGCACGGGTTCTTTTCGTAGTATTATAAATAATAAAGCATGTACGGTTGCCGGTCGTACGTCGTCGCAGCAATTTTACAAAAAAGTTTCTCTATTTCTGAAATTCAACCCGCTGTCCTATTTTAAAATGGCTAATCCGAAAAAACGATTCATTCTTACAAAAAAGGACCCTGCAGTTTTATTATTCGACCAGGTCGCAGGACAGGCAAGAGGCGGCACTTGGTTGGTGGTCTGGGCGGCGGATCCGGCGGTGGGGCGGATGGATCGGGGCGGAGGAGCACGAGGCAGACGGAGAGGTGGCGGCCCGAAGGCAAGGCGAGCTCCAAGGCAGCCCATGCGGCGGATGAATGGGTGCTCCTCTCGGTCGTCCTCCTCCCGACCGCAGGACAGGCAAGAGGTGACTCTTGATTGGTGGTCTGGGCGGCGGACACGGCTGCTCCGGCGTGGATCCGGCGGCGGGGCGGACGGATCGAGGCGGAGGAGGTCGAGGCCGACGGAGAGGTGGTGGGCCGAAGGCGGCGGGGATGGTTCCATGGCGACTTCCTTCCCCATAGAAAACAAAGATTATTGACAGAGAGAAGAAAAAGGAAAAAGCTGAGAGAGAGAGGACAGAGGGGCGGCGGCAGCTGCTGGGATGGCCTGCTCGTGGCATAGCTAGAGCTCCTCTTCAGACGCGGTCGGAGGCAGGAAGGCCGAGCTGCTGGAGTGGGAACGCGCGGTCGTACAAGCAGAGGAAGAAACGGAATAAACTCAATGGGAGGCTATGAAGGAACAACTAAGGATATCCGATGAGCACACAATCGGCAGTGGTTGCTTGAGGCATCAACAACCAGAGGAAGGGAACAGAAGGAAGAAGCAAAATCCAATCAGCAGCAGGAGGACGACGACCCCTTGAGGAATAGAAAATGCGTCAATACAGTATGATTTGGGCCATTAGATTCGCTGATGACAGAACCACAAGATAACTTCCATCCCCACACGCACAGCGTCTCCAGCAACCAAAATAGCACTCACCGCGTCGCGTGAGTAACTCCGGAGAGCCGCAGGTAGTCGGCTTGGAGCACCAGCTACACTCCTCAAGCTGTAGCAACCAATGTTTCTGGTCACCTTACAAAAAAAGGCCGGGGCTGTTGTGTCGCCCAGCCTTTCGAGCAGCTCGTGCTGGCTAGCAGCAGTGAGCCCCTGCCTTGCAAAACCCGCAACTTGCACAGGCAAGCACGACAGTGCCTACTCCGGCAGCATCGGAGTGCCCGGTCGACGAAAGCTTTGCAGCATGACCCGGCCGTGCATCGTCTCCAGCGTCTCCCGTGGACACACTTGCGTTGGCGAATGAAGATGAGGAAAATGAGAGGGGAACGATGGGAATAGAGGAAGAGGAAGAAACTGGACGAGAGGTCTAGAGGATAAGATTTCAGCGGTGGGGAACGAGGAATTAAACATTTTATACGTTGGTGGCTTACAAAAGGAACGGAATATAATCTTGCAAACCAAAAACAACCATCATTTCCTAAAAAACATACTAAACCTGTTTGCTTTTGAATATTAACAAACAAATTTTATATAAACAATCCCACTTCAATGCACCACAATTCTTTCGTTCGGTGACAGTGCAATGCCGAAGAAGACGCCGTCAAAGACATTGATGTGGCTTCATCAATTTTTTCTTCCAATGCGACGCATGGCGCATTAAATTGTAGCATACAAAGGCTAAAAAGAATCTTCTTTTGAAAAACACAATACAAACATAGGCACTCGCAAACATACATACACACTCACCCTAGAGAGACTCAACCGACGGGTCTTCAGATTGATGAAGTCACCACAAACATCTCGGTATCGATGCAAATGAGTTCGACCCTCTGTATATCCCACTAAGTTGCACGAGGCGAAAACGAAGGACATCCCTACAACGTTCTCAACTCCATGCTTCAGGGTGCGGACACCATCAATCTTTTTTTCATAACGCGGGCACCGTGTGTGTGTGTGTGTGTGTGTGTAAGATGAAGAGTGTTTCAATTTGTTTTCCCTTTCAAAAAAATCCACATTTTTAATACGTTCACGCTTTTTAAAAGATTATCAAAATTCCCCCAAAAAATGTCCCTCTTCAAAACATTTAAAATTGTTCACAAAATTAACAAATATTAATAATTATTAAAAATCACGTGTTAAAAATGTTTGTCTTGAAAACATGTTTTGTTCTAATAAAAAATAAAAAATTTATAAATTGTTCAAATTTTCAAAAAATAAAACCGATTGACAGACTATTTCACGCACCACTACTCTTTCATCAGATGAAAGACATTAAGGTGGCTTTTTCACGTCCACACTTCATGCTTCAAAAAGCAATAATAGTGTCATCTTATTATCTATGTTAATCGGAACTACATATATGAAATGCCATGTAATGGCACATCTTTGATTTTTTTCCGCCCGTTGCAAGGCACGGGCATTTGTACTAGTGGATAAAAGGGGGCGTGTCTAGACGTACTTTAGTTCTAGATACATCTCTTTTCATCCATTTTGATGACAAGTATTTTCAGACGGAGGGAGTATATGGGAAAAAAAGAAAAAAAAGTGCAAACCTGACTAAACCGCCATGTTCATGGGAAAGCGTATTTCTGTGCTGGAAACATAATCTAGCAATCACGGCATGTTCCGGTAGCAAACGCATATTCCCCTCTCTTCTCTCCCAACCTCGAAGCTCGAACCGTCGCTCTTGGCATCGCCTCCAATGGCACCTCGCTGCTCTCATCTACCGCGAGACCCAGGCCCTCCGAAGGCGCCAAGTTCACACCCCCTTGTCTTAGGTTGCGCCGTGCAGAGGTACGTAGTTTGTACAGTGGGAACTAACTGCTGCTGTCCGAGGCCCTGGTTAAAACCTGGCTTACCGTTGAAGCAAAACAAGCAGTCGTGTGTATTGGTGTGCTTCAAGTGGATGCCAAACTTGATTCACATCAAAGATTTCCTCTTATTCTACGGGCGCCGATACTCAGATCAATCTACCTTTTAGCAATAGTAATCTCCAGAAATTTATAAGTACATCTTTAGCAAAAGTTGTTTACTTGTGTGTATAAATATGATCTCTCATTTCATGTAATCATTTCTTCTTAAAACACTAGGAGTCAGCGATGCAAAGCATTTAGCCACTATTTTGCTGTGCATAACTTGTTTTCTTTCTACAAATGCGTTTATATTAGATAAACAACCTTGTGATTGCTATTTAGGATTGGCTCGTAAAACAACTTCAGAAAACTATGGAGGAAAAAGACGTCCAGGACACTATTTCTGTCGGAAGGTTGCATATGAAAACTGTGTGGGTGCCACTTTCAGCAGCATCGCTCGAATTGGAGAGGGAGGCTGCTTGTCTCTCCGTCGCCATCTTTAGCACAACACCCTTATCCAGGTCACGGTTGCAAACCATACTACAACCCCAACCTTTTTGACATATTACGTGATTTCTGCTCTCCAGTTGTCATGTCAGACAAGGCAAGTGGGTGTTCTTGAAAGGTTCTCTTAGCTGTTTAGATGGACAGTTACCAACCGCTCCATCGGTAAAGAAATATAAGAGTGTTTAGATCACTACTTTGGTGATCTAAACGCTCTTATCTCTACTATTAAAGGAGAATCGAACGTTGTGATGGTTCGACCTCCCTCCTATCGCTAGCTATCGATACATCCTCCCACCCACGTCGCCCCCATCTAATTGTGACCGGTTAATCAATCCCAGCTCGAAACAAGAACGAAAACTGTCGTCACACACGTCGCACGTCCCAACCCCTCGCCCCCGATCTCGTCGCCGCCCCTTGTGCTCGCCTCTGCGGAACCCACACATGATCCTCTGCGGGTGCCG
The DNA here is from genome assembly GCF_002575655.3 of Aegilops tauschii subsp. strangulata. Classification (NCBI taxonomy): domain Eukaryota; kingdom Viridiplantae; phylum Streptophyta; class Magnoliopsida; order Poales; family Poaceae; genus Aegilops; species Aegilops tauschii. The sequence goes on along the minus strand of NC_053041.3, from coordinate 3,057,641 downwards.
TAAGGGTCTAGAGGATTGGATGCCTCCCATCCCGTGCCTTCCGCTTGCCGTGGAAGAGAGAGAGAGAGAGAGAGAGAGAGAGGGAGATACGGGAGAGGCAGGAGCGCAGCGGCGGTTCTGGGCTTCTGGCCGATCTCGTGCTTTCCCCTCGCTCCCGATCCATTCTCCTCGACTGGTGCCATCGCAATCGTCCCGTTGCCTCGACTCCTCCAATCACTCTCCTCAAACAGTTGGGTGGGTTGAATCTGCGGCACCGGAGTAGTCATGCAGCGCGTGGCCGGAGACGAAGGAGAGGCGAATGGAATAGGTGTCAAATAGGTGGATCGCCGGTTCCAACGCAGTGTGAACACGGTGGAGACGTACACGAGGCGGGAACGCACGCGGGTCCTTGTGGGAGCAGCGGCGTCGGAGGCGAGATCTCCCTCTTGAGCCGCCGTGGGAGGCGGAGGCGGCGGGATGGGAACAGGGACGCAGGCAACAAAACTCTCTATCCGGGCTAAGTAAACGGCGAGGGAGAGGATCGTCCACGGTCGAAGTAACGAGATGGATCATGCGGCGGACGCTTTCCGGACGGACCTGATGACCATCACGCGATACCTGCTGAAGGAGCAGAGCAGGCACCTGGAGTCGCGCGGCGACTTCACCATCCTCCTCTCCCACATCGTCCTCGGCTGCAAGTTCGTCACACTCAACAAGGCCGGCCAAGCCAAGCTCATCGGCCTCTCAGTTCAGAGCAACGTCCAGGCAAGCGCTTGTTTCCTCTCTTCATCAAAGTTGTTCTTCCGTGAGAATGGTGCTATGATGATGATTGCCTGTTTTCTTTGCCGTGGGTTCTTCAGGTGGAGGAGCAGAAAGAAGTTGGACGTGATCTGCCAACGAGGTGTTGGTCAATGCCCTTGTCAGCAGTGGCCGCACCGTATGACTCTTCTCTCATCTCGGTTCTTTTAATTTTTGAACAAGATCGTTGCTTCTATTCTGTTTTGTGACACTGCTCTGCGAACGGCGTCATATATGCAGTGCGTTCTTGTGTCCGAGGAGGACGAGGAGGCTTCATACTTGGACCGAAAGCTCCGTGGGAAGTGTGTAAAAAACCTCCAGTCCATATGCTCTGCTCACAAACTTGATATGGTCGAGCAATTTTACTTCTGCTGTTTCTGATGAAGTGTATGTGTGGCTCTTCATTTCCCATCAGGTACTGTGTCTGTTTTGATCCCCTGGATGGCTCCTCCAATATCAACTCCGGCATGCCCATCGGAATGGTATGCGCACAAGTAATTTCACCGCTTAAAAGGTTCAACGGAACACACAATTAATAAGAAGTTGGAGTCACTATCTGACTTGATTTGATTGTCGGGCACATGGATAAAACATGATAGTCACATCACGAGAGGCAATTTCAAAAGGAGCATGAACCGCTGCATGCCAGGGCAGTGAGTGTGTATTCCTAATGGGTGTTGGTGTGATTGTTGTGTTATTCTGAATTTAGGCATATGACTGTGTGTCTTGTGTCTGATTCAGTCCGTCATTGAATAATCAGATGACAATGGAGGTGCTCGACTCAAGGCAGAGGTACTCAAATTTGATCACTTTTTTGTAGAATCATGGTGCTAATTAAATAATATCTTGACTGATTTTGAATCTTTGCCAATAGTTCAACATCTTTTTTTATCACAAGGTCTAAAAGGTATCATTTAAAATGTGCAGATGATCATTAGGTGTCAAACCCACGTCCTGTTTATCATTTTCTAGATGAACTGCGTTATAGAAAGTGGAAAATTGTTGCTTGTTATGTTGATATGCAAACTACCAAATTGGGAAATTTTCGATGATGATGAAACTACATTGTAAAAAAGTGAATCATATTAGGAATGTCTCCCAACCCTCAAATTGTTGCTTGTTATATTGATCTGCAGACTACCAAATTGAAAAAAAAAATCAATCATGATATGATTCTGAGAATTGATGCATGGTTGCAGATGGCTACCAAACTATAAAATTATCAACCTTGAGAAAATATAGATGTATTTTGTACATGCAGGTTTGATGCATGATTTCAGCTGCATGTAGGTTTCGGTTTGTGTCCAAGACAAGTATATGTATACCAATAATGATTACTTTCTTTTTCAAATGGTTCCTGCTGCGGGCATGACAAGTGCGTGTGTATAAATTAGTATCATGTTGCCTGCACATTGAATTTATAACTCTTTTTTCTAAATAATGTGTCATATTTTCATTCCTGTCAAAATGACCATTACTATTTGCTTTCTAGACATCTTGTATGTTGATTATGCTGATAATAATTTTATTTTTCTTAGGATTTCATTATGCTCTCGAAGGGTACATTAAGAGCATGTAAACTTCGATGATAATGAAAGTGCCACATAGACTAATTTATTCTGGTAGTGTACTGCCTTTTATGCATTCATCAGAGCTATTCCACAATTTTGCCCCCACTTATACCTTTTTACACTTTTATATGTGTAGCTTCTTTTAATTTTCTAAGACATTGATTTTTGCCTTTTAAGTCTTCATGTGTGCAGAATTACTTCTGCGGTGCGCCGGCATCTGGTGAGCTTGACGGGTACTTCCTGAAGGTTGATGTCCGCTCATGTTGCGTCACTAATCAAGGCCCCATTTGCGTGGGAAGCTGATTTTTTTGTTAGATTGCCAATGAGACGCTTGGATAGGAGAAAAGAAACCGGATGCACACACCCATTTACATACTTCATGTGATGGTAGTATGTCGTCGTAGTTTTCGTCGTAGTATGTCGTCGTAGTTTTCTGATTTTGTTGATCTGTGGCAACGCACGCGCATTCAGCTAGTATTTCTTTAAAGAGGAAGTAATATACTCCCTTTGTTCCTAAATATTTGTCTTTTTGGAGATTTCAAATGGACTACCACATACGGATGTAATATAGACATATTTTAAAGTGTAGATTCACTCATTTTGCTCCGTATGTACTCACTTGTTGAAATCACTAGAAAGACAAATATTTAGGAACGAAGGGAGTAGTATATACTTAAAGAGTTGAAGACTAGATTAGTATGCAGTTGATTTGTCTTACCTTTTCAGTTGGCACAGTCGGCAACCCATCACATTGACTTTGGGACCATCTGCAGGCCAGTCAACGATACGTATAGTATGCCACATCTTGCTTCGGACAGGGTGGATGAAAATGCTTAAATATTCTTGTTAAGTACTTATCGATTGTACTCCCTTCGTTTTTATTTAGTACGTTTTTTTCGAAAAGGGGAAACACCCCGGCCTCTGCATCATCATGATGCACACAACCATTTTTATTTAGTATGTGTATTAGCTTTGGTCAAAGTCAAACTTTCTAAACTTTGACAAAGTTTATAAACAAAAATATATACATATACAGTAACAAATCAATATCATTGGATTTATTATTGAATGTACTTTCACATCATATAAATTTGTTATGGTAAATGTTTATATTATTTTCTATAAATTTGGTCAAACTTTGCGAAGTTTGACTTCAGTCAACTCTAATATGCTAAAAACGGAGGGAGTAGCTGTTAGTTAGCAATATTTGTGGCACTAAATCGCTTCTGCAGTGTATTCTAGATAACAGAAACTGAAAGGACAGTAGGGACCTGCTCATTTGATTTGTTTCATAAATACTCCCTCCGTTTCTAAATATTTGTCTTTTTAGAGATTCCAAATGGACTATCACATACGGATGTATATAGACATATTTTAAAGTGTAGATTCACTCATTTTGCTTCGTATGTAGACACTTATTCAAATCTCTAAAAAGACAAATATTTAGGAACAGAGGGAGTATAAAGGAATGGCACTATTGTGTCAAATCTCAAATGCGTAACAGGTCGTTTGCCAAGCTATCCACTGTCATATATATCCGGATGGCCCTCTCAATTCATCTGCAAACCTCCTGCATTTATCCTTCTGGTCTAGCCGTCCAGGTAAGCGCCTTTACAATGTACTGCAAAAAACAAACAAAAAGCTCCTTACAATGAGCAGACTCCTTAGCCACGTTGGATGACAATGCAGGTTACTAAGCTCATTGAAAGCGATAATCAAGCTGGTGAAGTAGCTACTCAATCAGAGATTTTCCATTGCTATATGCATGCTAGTGCCGTTTATATTGAGTGGGTTAGCTAGGATGGCTTTACGGTTAACTAAAATGTAGATATTCCTCACGAGTTGGAGATATTTATAACAACAAACGGCTAGTGATCAGTGGCAACTCCCATACAAGACCGTATCTCACAAATATAAGCTTGGTCCTCCTATCCAATCAAGAGCAAAAGAATAGATGCGAAGTAGAGTTGTTCAATAATGTTTACAATGAAAAGCAAGAAAATCATCACTAATGCTCTGTAATTAGCATGGTCCGTATATTTACAGAACTTATTGAATCACCGCAACACACATCAACCAAACATACGACTAGCAGATACAAATCAAGGGACAAGTCGGTGGACACTGATGAACAAATAAATAAAAGCTCTTGTGAAATATACTACTAGGACAACTGCCCTCGGCCGCATACCAGGCAGACCATATCAGGTTGTACTTGCCCATGCAGAAGTTCTCACATGTTTGATCTTGCCGGAGAGTTCTTTGTCCACAGCTTCGAGTTGAGCAACAATCTCTGGCATGTCAAAGAAGAACAAATTTTTGAGTTGTTCTAAATTCTTGAGGCCTTGGATTTTCTTCAGTTTGGGGCATCCAAAAATCTCCAAGGTCATAAGGTTAGGCACTGCAGACTCTCCTATAACTAGTTCTTCCAATTCTTTCAGGTTCCCAAGCTTGAGCTTTTTGAGGTATTTAAATGCATCCCCTTGGAGCAACAACTTCAAGTCAGTGAATGAGTTGTCTAGCAATTCCAGCTCATTTACGATTGGCTGCGACAAAAATCTGCCGAGCAACTCTTGAGACATACAAGATGACCTCAGGACAATCCTAGAAGCTGTTATAGGACGACGGGTATGATAAGATTGTGCAGCCCCCTCATCTGAAAGGATCTTCCCATCTAATTGCAGGTACTGTAGTGGTTGATATCTGGATGAACGCAACAGGGGAATGCGGTCACCTGCTATCTTTAAATGATGAAGTGCCCTTTTTTCCTCTAGCGCCTTAGCAAGCAGTCGCACACATGCAGCTGTTGCACCCACCACCGCCAAAGAGAAGATTTTCGCCATATTCTTTATTGGGCAGTTCTCCTGCGTCCACTGTGAAGACAATCTCACTCCTTGGAGTGTTTCAAGTTCAGTAACCAAATCCATGGAGGCTGCTGAAAGTGGCAGTGTGAGCTTTTCTGCGAGGACATGCTTGAGCTTCTTTATTTTCCAAAATTCATCCACAATACTCTGGACTTGATTATCAGTTATGTCCAAGGTCTCCAGATTCAACAACTTGGCAACCGATGGTGGGAGATCCATTAAGCAGCAGCTACGGAGGCCAAGGTACCTTAGGTGGATCATGTCACCAATGCTGTCCGGTAATGTGCCAAGTTTGACACCATGCAGATCAACAACTCGAAGGAACTTGGAGTGACGCAGGAATTCCAGCCTACTCTTCCTCAAGCCTCGCTTTGCATGAGCTACTTCAGTGATAGAATCTTCTGCAAAATCTCCGAGTAAGGTACGAAGCTTTGGAAAGCAGTTTTCCTTGTCAATACGAATAACCCTGTCAACATAGTTGTGGATGGAAAGGCCACGAACAGTTGACGCACCACGGATGCCAAATTTACTATCAGATTCCATGAAGCCGGTCTCATGTGCTATTTCCTTGGCAAACCCGTGAACACTCTGATGGATGCATATCTTGGTGCCATCTTCCATTCTTTCGACAAGGCCCCGTGAGACCAGCACACGGAGACACCGGGCCAACACCTCATTCTCTGTAAAACCACCTCCGGATTCCGATTCAGCAATTCCCTCAGCACTCCACAGCCTGTGCAGTTTCTTGAGGTCAAGGGGGACATTCGGAGGCATGGCCGCAAAGTAGAGGAAACATGACTTGAGGATTGTAGGCATCGTGGCATAGCTCACTGTCAGTAGCCGCTTGATTAGCCTCTTGCGAGCATAGGATTCCAGTAGATCGAATACCTCATTCCATTGGGTTTCATGGTCTTTGAAGTACAGGAGTCCTCCAAGCAATACAACAGCAAGAGGAAGTCCTCCTGAAATCTTGTATATTTTGTCAACAAACTTGTCCTGGTTTTCCTTGTAAACACGGCGGCAACGGCCAGAAAACACCTTGTCAAGAAATTCAACGCAATCTGCCTGCTCAAGGGATTTGACTTCCACTGTGGTTACGCCAGATCTGCGTTGCTTGATTTCTTCATCTGGAAGCTGTGTGGTTACAACTATCCTGCTCCCCTTGGCGCCACCAGGCAGCTCCCTTAATACGCCCGTAAGCTCATCCATGCTGTCCATACCATCCAACACTACCAAAGATTTCATTTTAGCCAGAACTTGCTTGAACTCACTTCTGCCACAGCCATGGTGTGTTTGTTCATCACTCTGCTTCCAAATTTGATCCAAGTACTTGTCCACCCTTGATTTTGCTGGCAAGCACACCCAAACACAGATATCAAAACTTCTGTTTACAGTCCGGTCCCCGAGAACTGCTCGTGCCGCAGTTGATTTGCCAATGCCACTCTCCCCGGTAACTACTACCACTGTGGATCCCTTGTCCTCGAGAAGCAGGTTTATTATGGACTTGATATAACCATCGAAACCGACGGCGGCATCAACACGCCTGGATCATAATATCATAGCGTTATGTGAGACAAGAATAAACTATCTATGTGATGCACGACAAGCTGTCACTTGCTTTTCTACTATGGAAAGTGCTATGTATGCAGACCGATTAGAAAAACCATGAAATTAAGAGAAATTTGGCCAAAACCCATGCGCAAATATTTCCATGAATTTCAGGGGCAGCGACTCAAACGGATTTGATGTGCTGGAGGGATAACCCACGAAAAGAGATTATTTTTTTCATTGCTTATATATAGCGTTCCGGACCTCTCCGGAATTTATTGCCCCTGGTGGCTACCTGGGTAAATTTAGTACATCTAGTCATCCCTGGTGACCCGAAACTTGAAGTGGGTGCCAAATAAGCTGGAATTAATGATATCGATTTCTTCTTTTCTATTTCTGCACAAAGAAAAAAAGATTTGTTCTTTTCTATTGGGTAACTAGGAGTACCAAACAAATCACTTGAAAGTACGGTACCAACATGAATATCCTTGATGCATGCAGAGCGTAAGACTTCATCTAAAACGTACAGAGGCAGCTAAAATATATGGTGAGACGAGAAATTAATACTTGAGTAAAAAAGAAGAAGAAAAATGTAACGTACCCCTCGACTACCATAGTACCTATGGTTGGCTTGTCAATAGCTTGGATGTTGTTGTCGAGAGCACCATCCATTCTGGGTCGCATGTTCAACAACTTGTTGTTCTGGATATCGTCCAGGCGGCCGAGAAGCTCCTTGATCTGCCCTGCCAAATCATACCGAACAGGTACCTCCGACAAGTTGAAGCACGGGATGCATGGGCATCGCCTTGCTTGTTTTCTCTCGAACCCTGGTCGCGACTGGTACACCTCTTGGAAGTACTCGTCGGCGATGTCTTCGGCCTGGAACACGGCGCTGCGAAGGTGGTTCACCCACACACGCACCAGCTCGTCGCGTTTGATCCTGTTGCCCTCCTCCGCGACCTGGATCATGGCCATCAAGAACTCGAGTTTGGAACAGAGGTCGTCTACCTGCTTGTCTACATCCTGCAGGCGCTGGTACTCCGCCACGGCGAACTGCGCGACCTCGCCGATCTTGTTCAGCACCGTGAGAATGGAGGTGTCCATCCTCTCTCCCTCCCTCCCTCCCTCCGAGCGTCTACTGTCGGTGGCTTGTTTACACTGCACTGGCTTTAGCTACGCAACCCAAAAGCAAGGATCCTATGCATTTTAAGCCATCAAGTCAACGACGCGCTTCCCGGCAAAAATAATGATGAAAATGTCAGTAACCGGCTCATGGTTATTCAAGCAATCAGCTCTTGATGATGCATGTGCCTCGAGGCTGCAAAACGACGGAGTTAAACACACACCATGTGGCGCTGTTACGACCGGTGACTGTGATCTGTGAGCATGATTCACGAGACATGGTAATAAAAATCTGCGATTTCTTTTTCGATCAAAGGGGAGGCCCCCGGCTCCATTTCATAGAAACGAAACCAACACCACACAACCCACACAGGTTCCTGGTCCATCCACCAGGTCCAAAGTATCTCAAGTTACCTCAAAGAGGAAGAGGAAAATAAATCTAACAGACTCCCAGGAAGCCAAAGAGAGCTCCCCCAAAGGCCCGTTGGGAAATTAAGTGACTGACTATGGTTTTAAGTTTCTTTGGCGTGGAAAGTGCTTTCAAGTTGAGTAATGAGATTTGGATACACAGATGAGTTGTGTAGCTCTCCCACATCAAACTCGTGTGGCGTCCCCTCTCCCCGGCCTCTCCCCGGCCTCGTCGCCGCCCATGGCCGACCCCTCGTCGGCTCTGCCACCCCCCCTCCCCCGCCTCCCTCCCCCTCCCCTGTGCCTCTGTCCCCCCGAGCTGCTTCTCGCCCGGCCTCCTACAGGGAGGCGGTCTTGCTCCCCCCACAGGATGATGCGCCGTCAATGCTTGCTGTGGGGGCGGGCGTCTCCGCCCCATGTGGCATCTCAGCCTCGCCCGCGCCTTCGCTCCACCATTACTGCCCGAGCCGACCGTTGGGCATTGATGAGGGTGGGTGGCAGGTGGTGAAAAGAGGACGGAGGCCTTCTTATCAGCGCCCTCCACCACGCCATGCCCAGAATCCATCCCACCTCAAAGAGCTACTGCTGCGAAAAGCCAAAGGCAAGTGCTTCAACTGCTTCGAGCCAGGCCATCGGGTGGTGCTCTTCCTGAATCCGCCAAAGTGCCTCCTGTGCGGGCTCGCTGGGCACAAGGCACGGAGGTGTCCCCCTGCCGCTCCTGCTACGACTTCGTCTGCCCCTCGGCGCCGCCCACCTTCACCCCGTCCGGCTGCGACCTCGGCCACGGCCGTCCAGCCGCCCGTTCCTTCCCCGGTGCTCCCGCCGCCTCCCCTCGGCCCGCCTCCTTCCTCAGCCGTCCGGCTTCAGCTCCCTGCCTTACCGCGCCCAAGAGGTACCATGGAGGCGCCCGTGGCGGACGTGTCGGTGCGGAGGGGGCTCGTGGTTGCCTCGGCTCCCAGAACGGCGGCGATGGCGGAGGCGGAGCGCCGGCTGTGCCGCCACGCGGTCATCGCCATGGTGGTTGGTGCCTGCCCCAACCTGGAGATCTTCGAGGTGAAGAGGGCGATGGCCATGTTCTTTCGCTTCCCGGAGGAGGCGGTGAAGGTCACGCTCCGCACCACCGGAGAGTTCCTCCTGAACTTCACCGACTGCCAGACCCGCGACCTGGTTCTGCGCCACCAGGGAGCCATGCATTTGGGGCGTGTCTCCTTCCTGCTCACCCCGTGGTCGCGCTTCCGTCGAGCCACGCCGGCAAAATTGCCATTCAAGGTCCGGGTGTGTCTCGAGGGAGTGCCGGAGCACGCGTGGGACGTGGACAGCGTCACCCCGCTCTTCGACCCCTCCTGCATCATCGAGGGCATTGACCATGAAGAGCGATCGGAGCAGGAGTCGGGCTATGGGTGTGGATGGACAACGTCGAGAAGCTGCGCACGAGAGGGTTCCTGCGGCTCGATGAGCCAAGAGAGATGGGCTCGCCGGACATGCACTACCCGGAGTTGGGCATGCTGGAGGAGATGCCGGACCGCTGGGATCAGGTGGGGCTGCTGGGCACCCCGGTTCTGATCCACCTTGATCGTGTTGTCGACTTCACCGATCCGCCGCCCTCCAGCAGCAGCCATGGCTCGAGCGACAGTGGCATCAGCGGGCTCCCCTCCGACGAGCTGACTGTTCCTTCTTGGCCGGTCAAGTGGGGATACCGTTGGTACATTGCTTATGAGGATGGAGACTTCCCACCGACTACGCACCGGGGATCTGCTCACTCCAGGCTGCGGTTCCCTCGCGGCGGTGCCGGCGGCGCGGGAGGCGGGGCTAGCAGCGGCTATCGACGGAGGCAGTATGGCAATGGAGGCCATGGCGGACCTTCTCGGCCTGCGCGGGACCAGGAGGCCTCCTCAGGCGGGCCGACGGCGGGGCAAGGTGCTCGTGGCGGATACGATCGCCGGCGGCACCACGGGACAGCGAGGGATGCACCACCGCCATTGGTGGATGCTGACCTAACGGGTCCGGCTGGATCGGAGGCCGACCCGTTTGTTGGCTCCGATGCAGCCCCGGTGCTGGAGAGTCAAGCCGACAAGCTGACCGCGACCAAGGCGGATATGGGACAGCGGCCATCCGAGTTCGGACAGGGCGCAGGTTGCCTTTCTCTCGCAACTGACTGCGCGTAGCGGTCTGAGGTTCTGGGCTCTGCTCCTGTGCTGCAGTTGGCCGGTCAGCCGCCGAGTGATGCCCTGCCTGCGCTGCGGTCTGAGGCTCTGAGCCCTTGTGCTGTGTTGCCACTGGTTGGACAGCCACCGAGCGCTGACCTGCCTCTGGTCCCTGGTCAGCCGGTGGAGGGATCCGGTCCACACGATAGGATATTCGATTTAGATCCCATTGGCGAGATAGAAGAGCAGCATGATGGCATCTAGCAGTTGGATGGGGATGCCCAGGCTGCTAGCGAGTGCGGCCACCCTGCAGGCCCGACCCAGCCTTTCGAGACCAGGCCTGTTGGGGATGGGACTGGCAGTGTGACGGCGGCCTTGGAAGGGCAAGAAGGCCGATCGAGCCCTCTCGAAGCCTTCCTCCACGACTTGATGGCGGCCCCTGCTGCAGGCGCCTCCCCCACCACCCAATCCGCCACGCCCACCGAGCGGAAAAAAGAAGACGGCGACTGCGGCGGCGGACGGGACCCCCAGGCATAGCGGCCGCCTTGCCGCTAAGCCAGACTGTGGCCTCCCCTCCATGGAGAAGGCCAGGCTTGTCCTGCTACAGAAGTGGGGGATCTGCATGGAGGACGAACAAGCCACGCCAGGCCACATCGAGCGATACAAGCAGATGTACAAAACGGAGCTGCCGGACAACTTCATCGCGGCGGTCACCGAGCTCGTGGCCACGGCGGCTCCTGGCAAGAAGAAGAAGGCCCGTGAGGAGGCCACTGGATCGGGCATGGCCGTCGCCGTGCAGGCGTAATGTTTCGCCCTGACCTTGTGTGTTCAGAGTGTCATCATGTTAGTCTTCCTCTCTGTTACTGCCCCCTGCGGCTGTTGTTGCCGCTGGGCGGAATTAGTAGTGTCGATGTCTCTCCTTCTGTGGCTAGATGATTGGGTTGCTCTATGTGCCCAAGCGCGAGTTTGTCCTGGTTTCCAATGGAAGTGGCCCTAATTAACTGGAATGTTTGTGGCCTTTGCAATCCGGCTAAGCGAAGGACTGTTCTGAACCTTGTCACTCAACTGCAATGCAATATTGCTTGTCTCCAGGAGATTAAAGTTGCTCAGGTTGATAGTGTGTTTGTGACTGACGTGTTGGGAGACCACACCTCGGGCAAAGCTTGGTCGATGGGGTCTACGAGCCGCAACTAGAGAGGCGGACAAGATCAGATTTATGTAAGAACTAAACACAATCAAGCCTCCGATGATGAAGGAATGGATGGTACTGGGTGATTTCAACCTGATTAAGCGAGCCAGTGAAAAGAGTAACGCCAGCGTCAACCTGCAGATGCTCGGAAGATTCAGAAATATGATTGATGCACTTGAGCTTAGAGATCTTCCTCTTACCGGCCGATCCTTCACATGGTCCAATGAGAGGGAGAGTACTACCCTAACCAGAATTGATAGAATTCTGATCTCCAACGACTGGGAATGCGCCTTCCCCCAATATCAGCTTTCCCCTGCTTCGACTGCCGTCTCGGACCACTGCCCCCTCCTCCTAAGGAGAATGCAGCTCCAGAAGTATAAAAGATTCAGATTTGAGTCAGCTTGGCTAAAGATGGATGGGACTCAACCCGTCATTGAGAAAGCTTGGTCCAAGAGCTGCCACTCTACGGATGCCATTAGAGCACTGCATATTAAGCTATCTAGAACTGCTGCAGCCTTATGAAGATGGAACAAGTAGCTACGAGCCAGCCAAAACTTGGCATTCAATATTGCAAACGAGGTGATCTTCAACCTTGATATTGCAATGGAGACGCGGCCTCTCTCGACGAATGAGTGGAGTTTAAGACGGCTGCTCAAAGCTAGGCTGCTGGGCATTGCTGCAACCGAGCGGATGCGATGGAAGCAGAGATCAAGATTGCTTTGGCTTAAAGTGGGCGATGCCAACACGCGACTTTTTCACCTACGGGCTAATGGCCGCAGGAGAAAGAACTATATCCCCACTCTAAGAGGGCCAACAGGAGATGTCTCTAACCATGGAGCCAAAGAGCAGATTCTGCTAAATCACTTCCGAGAGCTCATGGGAAAGAAAACACCGGGTCGGCCTAACCTGAACTGGAGTGCCTTGCAACTGCCTTCGATCAACCTCCAGCACCTTGACGCGGATATTACTAGAGATGAAGTTAAGACTGCGGTCTGGGGCCTGCACGATGAAAAGGCACCAGGGCCTGATGGGTATATTGGGGCTTTCTATAAGAGTTTTTGGACAATTATTGAAGACGATCTCTTCCATGCAATCACCCAGTTTTCTTGTCTGCGCGGCAACCAATGGAAATTGCTGAATGGAGCCAACATCATTTTGATCCCTAAGAAGAATGGAGCAGCCACGGCCTCTGACTACAGGCCAATAAGTCTCATGCATAGCGTGGCCAAGATTTTATGCAAGATCTTGGCCAACGGATTGGGACCTGAGCTCAAGAACTTGATTGCTCACAGCCAAAGCGCATTCATCAAATGACGATCCATTCATGACAATTTTCTTTACGTCCAGAATGTGATCAAAGATGCGCACAAGAAGAAGTGCCCCATGCTATTTCTCAAGCTTGATATTGCCAAGGCATTTGACTCCGTCAGCTAGTCATACTTGATTCAGGTCCTCGAGCATTGTGGTTTCGGGCCTCGATGGAGAGACATGACCTCCATTATGCTTGCGTCCTCCATCTCCCGAGTTCTTCTAAATGGCAAGCCTGGGACCCCGTTTGATCATCAGTGTGGGCTACGACAGGGTGATCCCTTATCGCCGATGCTCTTCATCCTTGCAATGGACCCCCTCCAAAAAATTCTGGACAAGGCAACAGCTGCGAGCATCCTCTCCCCCTTGCCAACAAGGGCGGCTGCTCTCAGAGCCATCTTCTATGCTGATGACGCGGCTCTGTTTGTCAACCCTGTGCATGAGGAGATTGTTGCCCTCCACCGCATCCTTCTGGCCTTTGGCAGTGCTTCGGATCTGAGGATAAACGAGGACAAGTGCGTGGCCTACCCGATCCACTGCCAGCAGATCGACATTGCAGACATGCTTGGAGGGTTCGGTGGGTCTTTGGGCAGCTTCCCTTGTCAATATTTGGGGCTTCCGCTCTCAACTCGCAAGCTCAGGCGCATTGACATGCAACCAATGATTGATAAGGGTGCTGCAAGGCTGAAAATTTGGAAAGGCAGGCTCATGAACAAAACTGGAAGGCTGCAGCTAATTAACTCAACGCTCACAGCAACTGCCACTTTCTTCCTCACCTCCTTTGCGCCTCATAAATGGGCCGTAAAGAAGTTTGACAGGCTGAGAAGAAATTTTCTTTGGAAGTGGAGGAGGAAACTCATGGTGGAAAATGTCTTGTGAACTGGCAACGTATTTGTGCCCCAAAGGATGTTGGAGGCTTGGGCATAAAAGACATTCATGCATATAGCAGAGCCCTCAGGCTGAGATGGGCGTGGTTTGAGTGGGATTCTAGTCCAAGGCCATGGAAGGGCACGACCACCCCCTGCGACTCCATTGATCGGCAGCTCTTCCAAGCCTGTACTCGGATCTCAGTTGGCGATGGGAAACAAGCTCTATTTTGGTCTGATCGATGGCTGCATGGCATGGCTCCTAAGGATTGTTACCCACTTATGTTCTCCCTCTCCCGAGCCAAGACCACGACTGTGGCCGATGCTATAACTACTGGAAGTTGGCTGAGAGGGCTGCGACAAATGAACTCCGCTGAGCTGCTGGACTCGTTTGTAGATTTGTGGACGCGCATCCAGTCCATCCAGCTAACCGCAGAGCCGAACACGATTACTTGAACGCCCAATACAAATGGTGTTTACTCTGCAAAATCTGCCTACAATGTCCAATTCCATACCCGGATCCCAATGCCACACCTTGCGGCTGCTTGGGCGTTCCGAGCTGAGGCCAAGATCAAATTCTTTGTCTGGACGCTGCTCCAGAATAGACTATGGACGGCGGATCGACTGCTGGTAAGAGTCTGGAATCATCAAGACTCTTGCTCTACCTGTGACCAAGTGATAGAGTCGGCCCATCACTTGATCCTTGGCTGCCTTATGCCAAGCAAGTCTGGGCTAAATTCCAAAGCGTGAGGCCATTGGCATGTTGTGCGGCATTGCACTCGGCCTCGGTTGTCACCTGGTGGGAGGCGATTTTGCCTCTTCGGAAAAAAGGAGTAGGCACTGACCACTGCACCTTCTCAGCTTATGTGGCCTGGAATCTTTGGAACGAGAGAAACCATAGAGTTTTCCAAAACAAGATGACGAATTCAGAGCAGCTGTGCATGAATATAGCCGATGAGATCAGCCTCTAGGAGGAGGCATGGGAGAAATAGTATTCCTGCTTTTCTGTATAGCCAGGCAAGCGCTGCTTGCACTGGACTCCTTTTCCTTCCTTTCGCTTTATCCTAGTAGCTTAGCTACTATTGTATAGTCTTTCCCCCTTGCTTAAATGAAAAGGCAGAGCACCTGCCGTTCCGGTCCAAAAAAAAAGTTGAGTAATGAATATTGGTACATTACAGAAATTGCTCGACCGTTTTTTTACAAGGAGTGCCAAACACACCCATCGTGGATCTCTACCAACAAAGAACTACAGTGCTAGTTTTGTTTTGACCGAAAGGCCCGTTGCCCAGAGACGAGAAGAGGAAGACTCCTCTTGGGTCATTATAAAAACTAGTTCTTTGTACTACAGCTAAAATATCTTATATCTTATATATTTACTAATTGAAGGCACCATACGAGGCACCATGTTAATCCTTATAACTAATAATTTTGACCGTTGGATTAAAATATAATGTATCTGTAGGCATCAGATGAAACATAAGACGTGCTATCTCATAATACTACCATGTATGGGAGTCTTACGACGTCAGGACTCTCCATTTCCTAGAAAAAAAATCTTTCTTTAAAAAACGAAACTTTGAGCGTCCATATCGACACTACCAGAATTTATGTAGTTGCCGACCGCCCCCGTCAGCATAAATGGACAAATCCCGACGGCCCAGGGCAGGCCGTAGGCGTAGAAAAGCCGCCAACATATATCGATCTATGCTGACGGGGGCCGTCGGCATACTAACGTCGTCGGGACCGCTCTAGATACGTCTACGGGGGCCGTCGGCATACCCCGGGCCCGCCAACCCGGTCAGCGGCCACCGTTTGACGGCGTCAGAACTACGCCGACGGGGGCAAACGGCGCCCAGCGGCATATCTATGCCGACGGCAAAGCCGTCGGCATAGATTTGCTGACATCACCGATCTGCGCCGTCTCCATATCACTGATCCGAGCCGCTCGCCGGTCCGCGGGGTGGCATGCCTGGCCCATGGACGGTGCCACGTCATTGATCCACACCATACACCACGTCATCGATCCAGGGCTCTACCATTCCGTGGCCGTAGGTAGCATAGATTTCTAATATTTTATATTTTATTTATTTTCTCTTTTTCCTTTTTATTTTTTTCCAAAATAATTTGATTAACTTAAATGTGCCTTATGTACAGAAAACATATCTCGATATATATATATATATATATATATATATATATATATATATATATATATATATATATATATATATATATATATATATATATATATATATAATTTCCCTCTTCACGGGCGTCGCTTCCGTCGTGTCACGGAGAGGGGAGACGGGACGGGGTACCGGGGAGGGGGGGTAGCAATGCCGCCAGGTGTTGCAGTGGGCCCTCGTACGCTTGTGGAAGCGTGGTGGCAGGCGCAGGCACCCGACACGCGGCTCCGGGTTGTGCCCCCCTCACGTTCGTCGCTGATGCCGTGTCACGGAGGGGGGAAACGGCCACGTCGGCATGACACGGAGGGAATCTTGGGGTGGGTTGGGCCGGGATGGTGTTCGGGGGTGTAGCTATGGGTTGGGCTATGACAACCAGGTGAAAAGTTCCACCGGTCAAACCCCGTCCGGCGAAAATCAAAGGGGCTAGACACTAGTAGAAAAAGGCCCATTTATCCCGGTTCATAAGGCCCATTTGTCCCGGTAAAGGGTCGGTACTAAAGCCTAATACCTATAGTCCCGATTCGCCTACGAATCGGGATAGATGGGGCTCCACGTGGCCGCTGCGGCTTGCCCACGCAGGAGGGCCTTTTGTCCCGGTTGGTAGCACCAACCGGGACCAAAAGGCATCCACGCGTCAGCAGTTCAAGGGCTGGGGTTTTTGTTTTTTTTAAATGGGGGGGGGGGGGTTGGGGGTTTTGGGGGGTTTTGTAGGGTTAATTTAGGGGTTTCATATATTGTGTTAGCTAGCTAATAGAGAGAAGTGTCCTCTTTTATCTCCGTGCTTAGTCGACGCTACGTACTATACGTATAGATAGGACTCGACACGCTAGCTAGCTAGTAAGCAAATGAAGGAAACCATTAAGTACAGAAGATCGTCATGAACATATATAGAGAGAAGTGATCGACCTCTCCTTCTCTGAGAGATTGGTCGAACAACAAGTTTTCGTATATCTATCTGACGCTACTGGCTACATATATACAATATAAGATCTCTTACAATCCCGTAATATCTGAACTCAAGTTCCACATAGTATTCTCCGTCTTTATAAATGACATGGTCAACAAAGAATCCCGCCAATTCCTCTTGAATTGCTCGTATGCGATCTTGTGGTAGGAGTTCATCCCGCATCTGAAACATCTAATTTGAAGAAGGGGGTCAATACATATATATGAATGAAACCCAACACAAATGATGGTAATAAAATAAAATTTTGAATATTATTGCTTACGCACTTCATATTGGTTTTTAGAGTAGCCCCGCTCACAGGTCGTGTGGCGGATGAACTCGCAAATGCAGTATCCACAGTAATTATTCCCGGGTTCCTGCCACAACCACTTTACAAAAATAGAGGCCAATCAAACTCATAAGCAAGCATGCTAAGTGGTATTGATGAAACTAGGTAGAATCAATGGGAGATGCGCGGAACTAGCTAGTAGTACTTACTTTTGGGTGTTTAAATCGCAGCTTCCCCGGCAGTCCCGCAGCTTCTGCGGTGAACTTTTTCCAAACCCTGCCAGACAAAGAAAACAATTACTTGATATCAGGAAATGAACAAAGTTGCCGATATGATGCGATAATGATCGGTTGAACTTACTTCTCGAGCATTTTGGTCATGGCCGCAAACTCCTCGGGATCTTTTCGTCTCGAGTCTATGACGGTTACAAGTCCCTACTCAAGCTTAATCTCTAGCAGAATAAAGTGGAAGCTGCGCACGCATGCATAACTCATCAATTACATTACTATAACCTCGAGTAATAAGGGAAACCGAATATGCACAAGATAGTAACACTCACTTGAAGTTGTAAGGAAAGAGTATTATATCTTTGTTTCGATTTCAAAGTAACGATCGTAGCAAGTTGGCCTCGGTTTGTTTGGCATCATGTTTAACATTCCATTCATCTATGAGATTTATGTTGATGAACCCAATATCACCGATTTGTCTTTTCTTGCGTTCGGCGATCTTCAATCTGCATAATATAGTGAGGATAATTATATATACATGCAATGAAAGAGCTGAGCTATATATAGAGAATTAATTACGGAAGTAGTACTTACAGACAGTAGCAAGTGACTATTATTTTATCGAGGGCCTTTTGATTGAAAAACTGGAAGAACTCCTCATATGGAACAGACAACAGATCAATTCCAAAGAGGTCGTGCTCCTCTTTAACTCTCAGTGTCAAAGTATCCTTCCCAGACTTGATGCAGATGTCCATGTACCAATCATGAAATCTTCGCATCATCGTTGTTAGAGGAGGATGACCAGGTTTGACGAGAGGCTTCCCGTGCCGGCATTTGAACTCGTCCACCTCCATTGTATCAAAATGTGCATCGTCGGGTAGGTAATCTCCAGGATTGGTAGCGGGCACCATCCCCGGATGATTAGCGACGATATTGCTAGACACCTTGAGTGGGGGCACGATTGGTTCGCTTGTTCGCCGAGCTGGGGAATTTTTTCCCACTTCTTTGTTCTGCTAACCTTCGATCACTGCAAGTACTTCCCGACCGCTCCGCTTCCTTATATGTCCCTTCAATAATGCGCTCACAGTTGGTTTATGGCGGAGGCGGTGGTGCTCGCTTTAGGGCATCCAAACTGCACTTCGCTTTCACTGGATCTATCTTCTCCTCCGGAGGTGAATGTTTCATAGCTCTTTTCGTTTCAAAGAAGTCCTTCACTTGGGCTTGAACGATCTGCTCGTTTTCCTCCATGGTCATCTCGTATGGTAACTTCTCTACAGGCTTGAGAGATGGACCAAATCTGTATTGCCTCCCGCCTCTGGCTGTACTGCTAGACGCCGGAGCAGCCGGAGCGGCTGCAGCTGTCTTCTATCATTGCTTACGAGGCGGAGAATAAGGAGGCGGAGTGCTACGACGCGCCGGAGCAGCCGGAGCGGCGGCGTCTGTGTTCCGCCATCGCCGACGAGGCGAAGGAGGAGGCGGGCTTCTCGGATGCACCGGAGCAGGTGGAGAAGGAGGCGGAGTATTGCCACCCTCACGCGCTGGAGCAGGAGGCGGATTGCCTTGATCACTCGCCGGAGGAGGCGGAGTGCCCAGCTGACTCGCCGGAGGAGGAGGCGGAGGCGTGAAGTTCAGAAGCTTGATGTGCTCCTTCCGCCATAGACATGGAGTCTTCAGAGCAAGACCCAGCTGAGTCTCCCCTTCACCTGTAGGGTGGTCAAGCTGGAGCTCCTCAAATCCCTCCGTTATTTCATCCACCATCACAACAGCATAGCCTTGTGGAATTGGAAGGCAGTGAAAAGTTGCGTCGGGTTCAGGAGGGAACACAGAGCCGACAGCCGCCTTGACTTTGAGGTCCATTGCGTCATAAGCTGGCAGTGGTGTGACTCCGTAATAGCATCCATGGGGTAGCTAGGAGCCGTGAAGTCAGGCTGCCGAACGAGCTCGGTGGAAGGCACACTGCTTCTCCGCTGAGATGGCGCGGTAGCTTCTGGGGTAGCTTGGGCAGGATCTCGCTGGTTCTCAACAGCTTGTCGTTCGTCTAGCTTTTGTACCCTTGCCTGAAGTTTCTGCAGTTCGCTCAGCTCCACTTTCCTCCTCCTCTCTTGGGTTTTGTAACCGCCTGTGTTGGGAAACCCAACCTTCCACGCAACGGAGCCTGGCGTGCCTCATGTTCGTCCAGGGTGCTCAGGATTCCCGAGGGCCTGTGTGAGCTCGTCGTTCTCTCTATCGGGAATGAACGTCCCTTCCTGCGCTGCCTTGATTGCTGCCTGAAGCTTCATGATGGGTGTTGCAAGTTGCTCGTCCGCCCAACAGCACTTCCCTGTTTCAGGGTCCAAAGTTCCCCCAACCCCGAAGAACCAAGTCCTTGAACGGTCTGGCGAGTTCAATGTCTCTGGTTCGACCCCTTTAGCAATCAGGTCACTCTCAGCCTTGTCCCACAACTGGCGGGCTTTGAGGTAGCCACCTGACCCTGTGCGATGGTGATGCTCCTTCTTTGCAGCATTTATCTTGTTTGTCGTTGACATCTTCTTACTCTTCTCCGATGTCTTGTGGGCCACAAATGCGGCCCAGTGATCTCTTATCTTCTCAAATCGGTCGGTGAATTCTGGAGTCTTGTTTTTGTCGACATACGTTGATTTCAACTCATTCTTCCACCTCCTGAATAGATCTGCCATCTTCTTGAGAGCATGAGCCTTGACCAATGGCTCTATAACTGGCTTATCCGGATCCTCCTCTGCCGGTAGGGTGAAATTTTCCTTCAGCGCGGTCTAAAGATCATCTTTCTATCTATCTTCGACATAAGAAACTAGAGGGTCTTTGTTCTTAGGCTTATATCATTGGTGGATGCTGATCGGGATCATGTCCCTAACAAGAACCCCGCACTGAGCAGAAAATGCTTCCTTGGTCCGGAGGGGTTCAATCGGTTGGCCATCACTCGTGATTTCTGTTATCGTGAACCTTTCATCCTGGCGCAACCTTTTCTTTGGTCCTCGTCTCGTTACCGAAGTTTGGCTCGATCTGGAGGGCTATAAAAGAAGAAAGAAGAGTTAATATATGTACATACCAAAACAATTAATGCATCAATTAGCTAGTCAGCACAGGCTTAATTAATATATATATATATATTTTATATATATACCTCGCCGGACTTTGCAACAGCTGATCCCGACTCTGTTCGGTCACCGGAGCCGTCATCACGGTCGCCGGGGCCATCATGATCATGAGTTTCCTCCTCCATTGTTCGATCACTGTAGCTTGCTTCCTCTCCTTCCAGACCATCGGTTTCATTGAGAAATAACGACAAGACATCACGTCCGTCGCGGATTATGTCCCCCAATATCTCTTCTTGTTCGAAGTCTCTTTGTTGATCCATAGTTTCTGCAAATATTACAACATGGCAATTAATATACAAACATGAGAGATGGATTTATTAATAGTGGCAAACATGGACCTGGCTAGCTAGTCACAACACTTCTAGGGTTTGGGGTGGCCTCGACAACGCTCTTTTAACTTGGTAAATTTGGGTGGCCTCGACGCTTCTAGGGTTTGGGGTGGCCTCGGCAACGCTTCTAGGGTTTGGCCCGAACCGCCTCTCTCATGAATGTCCGACGTCCGGACCGCCTCTGTCATGAATGTCAAACAAGCGATTTAACAAGATGGCGCCATTCTGGATGTGCAGAAAAAATGATCCCTATTTTTTCTGATCTCATCTACCCTTCTATATGTCATGTTGTCTAGTGTCAAAGGATTCAATACTTTGACACAAGAGAACGTGCACATATAGAATGGTATATGAGATCAGAAAAAATAGGGATCAACTTAATTATGCACATCCAAAATAGAGAGTTTGTCGGGTAGGGCGGGAGGGGGTACGAGATCGACAACATTTTTTTCTATGGTCTGGGTGTCCTCGACAGTGGTCGAGCGAGAGGGGGTTGATCAGTGTCCCCCTGTCGACCCCTTGGCGATCATCGACCCTCGACGACCCTCGACCCTCATCCCCTCAGCGACCCTTGACCCTCTACCCTAGTTCCGATCCTCGACCGCTCGGATTCTCTTAACCTTTAAGGGATTTAACAAGATGGCGCCATTCTGGATGTGCAGAAAATGGTCCATATTTTTCCTGATGTCATCTACCCTTCTAGATGTCACATTGTCTAGTGTCAAAGGATTTAAGAAAACCATTGCTTCATCATTTGCCGAAAGTAACAGGCGCATAATGGTACGAAGCTCTCCAAAATTGTTTTGGAACGGAGTCCCGAATAGAATAATTAGCTTTTTGGTACGAAGTTCAGCAAGAGCCTTCCGAATATCGCTATTTGGAAGGCCTTTGCTGAAATTCATACCGAAAAGCGAATCATTCTATCAGGAACTCCATTCCAAAACAACTTTGAAGAGCTTCGTAGCGTCATACGCCTGTTACTTCCAGCAAATGATGTAGCCATGAATTTCTTCAATACTTTGAAAGACAACGTGACATATAGAAGAATATATATATATATATATATATATATATATATATATATATATATATATATATATATATATAAATGGATCAACTTGTGCACATCCATAATGGGGGCATTCTTGTTAAACGGAGACCCTCGACCCCTATACGACCCTCGACCCCTCGGCGGTCCTCGACCCTCGACCCTCGACGACCCTTGACCCTCGACGACCCTCGACATACCCTCGACGATCCTCGACAACCCTCGACGACCCTCGATGACCCTTGACCCTCGACCCCTCGAGCCTCGACACCTCGACGACCCTCGACCCCTCGGCGACCCTCGACCCTCCACCCTAGTTTCCGACACCCTAGTTCCCGACACCCTCGTTCCCGATAAAAAATAAGAAGAGGAAGAAGAAGAAAAATAGAGGAGAAGAAGAAGAAAAAAATAAGAAAAAAAAGAGGAGAAGAAGAAGGAATAGAGGAGAAGAAGAAAAAAATAGAATTTTCTATTTTTTCTTCTTCTCCTCTATTCCTTCTTCTTCTCCTCTTTTTTTTCTTCTTTTTCCACTTATTTTTTTTCTCCTCTTCTTCCTCTCCTCTTCTTCTCCTTCTTCTCCTCCTTCTTCCTCTTCTTATTTTCCTTTTTCCTCTCCTTTTTTTTCTTCTAAATATAAACATATACATAAATGACTTTGATCATACACAATTTTCCTATACATACACAATTTTCCTAATCATACACAAAAATGCTATGAACATATACATAGATACATGCACATACACACATATATACACATATACATATAATTGACAAAAAATACATATATATGACAAAAAAATAAAAAAATTGCAGGGCAGGGGCGGCAGGGCGGCGTGTGGTGACAGCGCAGGGAAGGGGCGGCGCCGCGGCGGCCGTGTAGGGTAGGGGCAGCGCGCGACGGCAGCGTAGGGCAGGGGGCGTGGCGGCGACGGCGGCCAGTACAGGGAGGAGGAGGAGGGGATTAGGGTGGCGCTCACAGCGGGCTCGGACGCAGCGACGGCGTCGGTGCAGGGCGCGGTGACGGCGACGAGGAGGCAGGGCTGACGACGAGGAGCAGGGCGTCGGCGTCGGGGCGCAAGGCGTGGCGCCGGCGTGCAGGGGACGGCGGCGAGGAGCGGGCGGCGACAGCGACGAGGAGCGGGCGGCGACGGCAACTGCGGGGCGGCGATGATGAGCACGGGCAGCCTGGCGGCGTCGATGAGCTCGGCGTCGTCGGGGGGCAAATGGTCGATGAAACAGAAAAATTTACAAGTCCTGCTTATATACACATAGCATTGGTCTCGGTTCATGGCTCAAACTGGGACGAATGCACCCCTTTGGTCCCGGTTCGTGCCACCAACAGAGAGCAAAGGTCTCTTTTCAGCAACCCAAAGGACGGGAAAAGGAGACCTTTGGTCCCGGTTGGTGGCACCAACCGGGACGAAAGGTTGGCATTCGTACCGGTTGGTGCCACCAACCGGGACCAAAGGTGGGCATTGGTCCCGGTTGGTGCCACCAACCAGGACGAAAGGGTGGCACAGCGGTGGTGTGGTGGGAGTTTAGTCCCACCTCGCTAGTTGAGAGAGCTCAGCACCTGTTTACAAGCTGCGTTGCAGCAGAGGTGCTGAGCTCCTCTCTAATTATCAGGCAGTACTTGCCTACCCTTGTCACTGCCATGTTGGGCCAACTGGGCCTGCGGGCCTGCATCCTGGCCCATGTACAGATGGGTTTCTAGTCGTATGCAGGCCGTGTGGCCTAGTAGGCGGCATTTTTTTTTAATTTTTTCCAGTATTTTTGTTTTGTTTTTTGCATTATTTATTTTCTTTTGTTTTTTGCTTTTTTTTAATTCTTTTTGCTTTTGGGTAATAAAAATTATATACTTTCTGTTAGTGCCATTTGTTTTCCAATTTGAATAGTTTAAATTTGAATTTTTTAAAATTTGTGTCAATCACTAGTTTTTGAATAACTTTACTATAAAAATAGATTTTTAAGTGTCCTGCTATTTAATATTACTGTGTTTTATTTCAAAAACAGATTTTGTTATTTTAGTTTCTAACAAAAAATTCTTTATGATAATTCTTTTTGCTATTAAAGGTTCTAACAAAAAAATTCTTTATGAAAATTCTTTTTGCTTTTAATGTTTTGAACAGAAAATACTTTGATAATTTTGGTTGCATAAATTTTATATAATTTTAGTTTCAATAATACTAGAAGTTTATAAAAGTTTTTTGAGTTGATTCCTTTTGCTATTGGAGTTTTATAAAAGCCTTTTAGTTGATTCTTTTTGCTATTGAAGGATATTATAGTTTTGTTTTAGTTGATCATAACAGAATTTTTAATTGACTATGTTTAGTTCATTCTTTTTGCTATGAGTTCATTCTTTTTGCTATTAGTTCATTCTTTCAGCTAAATGACCCTTAAATTGAAAAGCACTACAAATGAACTCTGAAAAGGTTGAAAGTTGGCATGGTATCATCATTTCACCCACATAGCATGTGCTAAAAAGTTGAGAGGGTTACGACAAAAACTGGATGCACTTCGTGTACAAAACAGACAATCTCTTTCGAAGTATCAGGGTTTCGGACGAAAACTCATCTGTTGCAAAGGGATTTCATTTGTTCACATGTAACTGAAGTGATATTCTAGATCAAAGGCATCATCATAATATTTGTGGATAGAAAGTCTTCACTTTTTCTTCGCTTGTGTCCTTTGCTTATTGCGCCGTAACCATGGATAATCTTCATCGTTTAACAGGGTGCTTGGGTCAGCCTTGACTTCGAAGGGAGGAATTTCATGAAACTTTTCATAATCTTCAGACATGTCTATCCTGCCCTCCAATCCCACGATGTCTTTTTTTCCTGAAAGAACTATGTGGCGCTTTGGCTCATCGTATGATGTATCCGCTTCCTTATCTTTTCTTTTTCTTGGTTTGGTAGACATGTCCTTCACGTAGAAAACCTGCGCCACATCATTGGCCAGGACGAATGGTTCGTCTGTGTACCCCAGAGTGTTCAGATCCACTGTTGTCATTCTGTACTGTGGGTCTACCTATACCCCGCCTCCTGACAGATTAACCCATTTGCACTTAAACAAAGGGACCTTAAAATCATGTCCATAGTCAAGTTCCCATATGTCCACTATGTAACCATAATATGTGTCCTTTCCCCTCTTGGTTGCTGCATCAAAGCGGACACCACTGTTTTGGTGTGTGCTCTTTTGATCTTGGGCGATCGTGTAAAATGTATTCCCATTTATCTCGTACCCTTTGTAAGTCATTACAGTCGAAGATGGTTCCCTCGCCGACGAGTACAGCTCATCAGAAACAGTGTTGTCACCCCTGAGACATGTTTGCAACCAACTGCCGAAACTCCTGATGTGTTCACATGTAATCCAGTCGTCACACTGGTCCGGGTGTTTGGAGCGCAGAATGTTCTTGTGTTCATCGACATACGGGGTCACCAAGGTAGAATTCTGTAGAACTGTGTAGTGTGCTTGAGACCAAGAATGCCCGTCCCTACATATTATTGAGTCTCCTCCTAGCGTGCCTTTTCCACTCAGTCTCCCCTCATACCGCGATTGAGGGAGACCTATCTTCTTAATGTCAGGATTGAAGTCAACACAAAACCCAATGACATCCTCTATTTGATGGCCCATGGAGATGCTTCCTTCTGGCCTAGCGCGGTTACAGACATATTTCTTTAGGACTCCCATGAACCTCTCAAAGGGGAACATATTGTGTAGAAATACAGGGCCTAGAATGACAATCTCGTTGACTAGATGAACTAGGACGTGCGTCATGATATTGAAGAAGGATGGTGGGAACACCAGCTCGAAACTAACAAGACATTGCGCCACATCACTCCTTAACCTTGGTAGGATTTCTGGATGGATCACCTTCTGAGAGATTGCATTGAGGAATGAACATAGCTTCACAATGGCTAATCGAACGTTTTCCGGTAGAAGCCCCCTCAATGCAACCAGAAGCAGTTGCGTCATAATCAAGTGGCAGTCATGAGACTTTTGGTTCTGGAACTTTTTCTCTGCCATATTTATTATTCCCTTTATATCCGACGAGTAGCCAGACAGGACCTTCATACTGAGCAGGCATTCAAAGAAGATTTCCTTCTCTTCTTTGGTAAGAGCGTAGCTGGTAGGACCTTCATACTGCTTTGGAGGCATTCCATCTTTTTCGTGCAAACGTTGCAGGTCCTCCCGTGCCTCCGGTGTATCTTTTGTCTTCCCATACACGCCCAAGAAGCCTAGCAGGTTCATGCAAAGGTTCTTCGTCACGTGCATCACGTTGATTGAAGAGCGGACCTCTAGGTATTTCCAGTAGGGTAGGTCCCAAAATATAGATTTCTTCTTCCACATGGGTACGCGTCCCTCGGCGTCATTCGGAACAGATAGTCCGCCGGGTCCCTTTCCGAAGATTATTGAGAGCAGGCCAATCATTGATGGTTACAAACAGCAACGCATGCAGGTCAAATTCCTCCTGTTTGTGCTCATCCCACACAAGTACACCGTTTCAAATCCACAGCTGTAAAAATTCTTCAACTAATGGCCTTAGGTACACATCAATGTCATTGCCAGGTTGCTTAGGGCCTTGGATGAGAACTGGCATCATAATGAACTTCCGCTTCATGCACAGCCAAGGAGGAAGGTTATAGATACATAGAGTCACGGGCCAGGTGCTGTGATTTCTGCTCTGCTCCCCAGAAGGATTAATGCCATCCGCGCTTAAACCAAACCATACGTTCCTTGCATCACCTGCAAACTCCTCCCAGTACTTTCTCCCGATTTTTCTCCACCGCGACCTGTCAGCGGGTGCTCTCAACTTCCCGTCTTTCTTACGGTCCTCTCTGTGCCGTCGCATCAACTTGGCATGCTCTTTGTTTTTGAACAGGCGTTTCAACCGTGGTATTATAGGAGTATACCACATCACCTTGGCAGGAACCCTCTTCTTGGGGCACTCGCCGTCAACATCACCAGGGTCATCTCGTCTGATCTTATACCGCAATGCACCACGTACCGGGCATGTGTTCAAATCCTCGTACGCACCGCGGTAGATGATGCAGTCATTAGGGCATGCATGTATCTTCTGCACCTCCAATCCTATAGGGCATACAACCTTCTTTGCTGCATACGTACTGTCGGGCAATTCGTTATCCTTTGGAAGCTTCTTCTTCAATATTTTCAGTAGCTTCTCAATTCCTTTGCCAGGCACACCATTCTCTGCCTTCCACTGCAGCAATTCCAGTATGGTACCGAGCTTTGTGTTTCCATCTTCACAATTGGGGTACACCCCTTTTTTGTGATCCTCTAACATGCGATCGAACTTCAGCTTCTCCTTTTCACTTTCGCACTGTCTCTTTGCATCAACAATGACCCAGCGAAGATCATCATCGGGCACATCGTCTAGTTCCTCTTGATCTTCAGCTTCCCCAGTTGCAGCATCTTCAGCTTCCCCCGTTGCAGCATCACCATATTCAGGGGGCACATAGTTGTCATCATCTTCTTCTTCTTCTTCGCTGTCTTCCATCATAACCCCTCTTTCTCCGTGTTTGGTCCAAACATTATAGTGTGGCATGAAACCCTTATAAAGAAGGTGGTGTGAAGGGTTTTCGAGTCAAAGTAAGACCTCGTATTCCCACATATAGGGCATGGACAACACATAAAACCATTCTGCTTGTTTGCCTCAGCCACTGTGAGAAAATTATTCACGCCCTTAATGTACTCGGAGGTCCGTCTGTTATCGTACATCCATTGTCGGTTCATCTCTGCGTACATCATGAATAGATAAGTGACCAAATTAATAGAAGTTTATCATCACATTAAACCCAAAGTACATACATAGTTCTCATTGAACAACATATAGCTCTCGAGAGCATCTAATTAAACCATACATTGAAACTATGTAAAACATTTCAATGCAACAACAAATGCGATCATAACTGCAACCAAGGTAACAATTGATCCAACGGCATAATGATACCAAGCCTCGGTATGAATGGCATATTTTCTAATCTTTCTAATCTTCAAGCGCATTGCATCCATCTTGATCTTGTGATCATCGACGACATCCGCAACATGCAACTCCAATATCATATTCTCCTCCTCAATTTTTTTCAATTTTTCCTTCAAGTAATTGGTTTCTTCTTCAACTAAATTTAACCTCTCGACAATAGGGTCGTTTGGAATTTCTGGTTCACATACCTCCTAGATAAAAAAATCTATGTCACGTTGCTCGGCATAATTGAAAACACTAAATGAAACTAATAGTTATAAAATAAAATATATATACCACATCTGAATCATAGACAGGACGAGGGCCGGCGGAGGTGGATACCAAAACCATCGCACTATATAATAACAAACAATAATAAGTAAGAAAACTACACAAGTATCTATCTAAATCATACAAGTCAAAACTTTTTTCTTTTAGAAAGAAGATAAGATCAAGAGGCTCACCACGATGGTGCAGGCGACGAGATCGGCACGGGCGATCAATGGCGGTGAGGACGGGGACGGGACAGGACGGACCACCAAACCTAGACAAATCTCGAGGAAAATGGAGCTTGGACAAGGAGCTTCGAGAGGAGAAAGCTTAAGTGTGGCTCGGGCATTTCATCGAACACCTCATGTGCATAGGAGGTGAGCTAGAGCACAACACACCTCTCACACAAAAACAGCCTCGCGGGCAAGGGGTATATATAGGCATATCATTGGTTCCGGTTCGTGGCTGGAACCGGGACTAAAGGACACCCTTTGGTCCCGGTTCAAGCCACCAACCAGGACCAATGGTGGTGGGCCAGGAGCGAGGCACATAGGTACCAGTTCGAGCCTCAAACCCGGACCAAAGGTGCCAGATGAACCGGGACAAATGCCCCACGGTGGCCCGGCCGCCCCCCTGGCCTCACGAACCGGGGCCTATGCCCCCATGGGTCCCGGTTCTGGGCTGAACCGGGACTAATGGGCTGGCCCGGCCTGAACCAAAGCCATGTTTTCTACTAGTGAGATACGGCGGTCGTCTGTGTCAGGGCTAGACAAGACGGGGTACCTGGGGGGAGGTAGCAATGCCGCGAGGTGTTGTGGTGGGCCCTCGTAAGCTTGTGGAAGCGTGGTGGCAGGCGTAGGCACCCGACACGCGGCTCCGGGGTGTGCCCCCCCTCACGTGCGTCGCTGCCGCCGTGTCACGGAGGGGGGAAACGGCCACGTCGGCATGACACGAAGGGAATCTTGCGGTGGGTTGGGCCGGGACGGTGTTCGGGGGTGTACCTATGGGCTGGGCTATGACAACCAGGTGAAAAGGTCCACCGGTCAAACCCCGCCCGGCCAAAGTCAAAGGGCTAGATCCGATGGTCGTCTGTGTCAGGGTTAGACGGGACAGGGTACCTGGCTGGGTAGCAATGCCACCAGGTGTTGCGGTGGGCCCTCGTACGCTTGTGGAAGAGTGGTGGCAGGCGCAGGCACGCGGCTCCGGGGTGTGCCCCCCTCACGGGCGTCGCTGCCGCCGTGTCCTGAAGGGGGAAACGGCCACGCCGGCATGACACGAAGGGAATCTTGGGGTGGGTTGGGCCGGGATGGTGTTCGGGGGTGTAGCTATGGGCTGTGCCATGAAAACTAGGTGAAAAGGTCCACCGGTCAAACCCTGTCCGGCGAAAGTCAAAGGGCCAGATCCGGCGGTCATCTTTGTCAGGGTTAGACGGGACGGGGTACCTGGGGCGGTAGCAATGCCTAGACTATCTTCTCAAAGCAACGATATTATTCAATGATTATATCTTATGTCGAAAGTTGATCTATATGTTGTCATCAATTACCAAAAAAGGAGCTTAAAAGTGAAACTAATTGCCAGGTGGTTTGGTAATTCATAAAAACATATGCATCATCGAATTAATGCCTACTCAAAGAATATTTCATAAAATTTCAATTAGGTATGGCTATGGTATGTGAATGTAGACCCCTCAAATTGCAAAGGACATGGATTCGCAAAAGCTTCACGACTCTACATTTTGATTAAGTGATCCAAGATCACATTGACTCCATAGGAAAACCAATACTATTAAAAGGGAATGAGGTTTTGATCGTGGACTATCTGCTCAAGTGCTTAGAGATATTGCTCCAAAACCCTTAGCCACACCCTAACCTTCTTCTCTGTCCAAAACCCTAAAGTCAAACTCAGTCCCACCGACACACTCATACCCAGACTCACAGAGATATACTTGACATAGCCACTGCCTAAACCCTAACAACTCTGAAAGATCATGGATGTCGCCTAGAGGGGGGTGAATAGGCGCTTTAAAATAATTATGGTTTAGGCAAATGCGGAATAAACCTAATGGTTAATTTGACAAGCACAAAACCTAAAACAACTAGGCTCACCTATGTGCACCAACAACTTATGCTAAGCAAGATAAACAACTATGTGATAGCAAGATATATAACATGAAACACTATGGCTATCACAAAGTAAAGTGCATAAGTAAAAGGGCTCGGGTAAGAGATAACCGAGGCACGTGGAGACGACGATGTATCCCGAAGTTCACACCCTTGCGGATGCTAATCTCCGTTTGGAGCGGTGTGGAGGCACAATGCTCCCCAAGAAGCCACTAGGGCCACCGTAATCTCCTCACGCCCTCACACAATGCAAGATGCCGTGATTCCACTAAGGGACCCTTGAGGGCGGTCACCGAACCCGTACAAATGGCAACCCTTGGGGGCGGTCACCGGTACCCGTCAACTTGCTCGGGGCGATCTCCACAACCTAATTGGAGACCCCGACGCTTGTCCGGAGCTTTACACCACAATGATTGAGCTCCGAACGGCACCAAGGTTGGGGCTATCTCCACAACCTAATTGGAGGCTCCCAACGACACCACGAAGCTTCACCACAATGGAATATGGCTCCGAGGTGACCTCAACCGTCTAGGGCGCCCAAGCACCCAAGAGGAACAAGCTCAAGGGTACCAAGCACCCAAGAGTAACAAGCTCAAGGGTACCAAGCACCCAAGAGTAATAAGCTTCTCAACTTGTAACTTTCACGTATCACCGTGGAGAACTCAAACCGATGCACCAAATGCAATGGCAAGGGCACACGGAGTGCCCAAGTCCTTCTCTCCCAAATCCCACCAAAGCAACTAATGCTAGGGAGGAAAGTGAGAGGAAGAACAAGAAGGAGAACACCAAGAACTCCAAGATCTAGATCCAAGGGGTTCCCCTCACATAGAGGAGAAAGTGATTGGTGGGAATGTGGATCTAGATCTCCTCTCTCTTTTCCCTCAAAAACTAGCAAGCTCGAAGAAGGTCAAAAATGGGGGAAGAACACGAGCTTAAAGGATAAGGTTGAATGGGGAAGAAGACCCCCTTTTATAGGAGCTCCCGAATCCAACCGTTATGTGCTCTGTCCGCGCACGAGCGGTACTACCGCTCAGGGGAGCGGTACTACCGCCCGGGCGGTAGAACACAGAGAGCGGAGCAAAAACAGAGGGCGAGGCAGGGCTGTATGAGCGGCACTACCGCTGGAGCCAGCGGTACTACCGCTGGCCGCAGCGGTACTGCCGCTTGGCCCAGCGGTACTAGGGGCGGTGGTAGCCGCGGTACTACCGCACACGAGCGGTACTACCGCTCCTACTGCTGCTACTACTGCCGCTGAACCCGACACGAGAAAACCACGTCTCGAGTCGAGGCGGTACCAGCGTGGAACCGGAGCCGTACTGCCGCTTATGGCCATAGGCGGTACTACCGCTGTGGGACAGCGGTACTGCCGCTTGTGGTGATACGTGGTACTGCCGCTCCGGTCCAGCGGTACTACCGCTGGCGCCAACCTTATGCCAAGTCCACGAAAACAAGTACACTCCAAGGAAAACCAGAACTGCCATAACTTCTGCAAATGAGCTCCAAATTGAGCAATCTCAAGCTTGTTGGATGGAGGAAGATGAGTAGCATCAAAACACTCCATCAGAGAAGTGAACACTCCATCAGAGAAGAACCGGCATAACCTCCAACATCGAAAACATCATAGAAGATGCATGTGAACTCCGTTTTCGATGAACTCAAGCTTGTCATCAAGATGACCATAAGCTCTAAGGCTCACAAAGAGAATCAAACAAGAACCAAGAAATATGATGCAAGGATGCAATGGTTTGAGGTCTCTACGAATGATACGATCAAGCTACTCATCGAGAGCCCCCCTTGATAGTACGACAAACGATCCTATAACCCGGTCTCCCAACTACCACCATGGGACCGGTAAAAGAGAAAACCTATCAAGGGCAAACCTTTGCCTTGCACATGATCCACTTGAGCTAGATGATGACGATCTTCTCCTCCTCAAGATGGACCACCTTTCTTGATTGCGTTGGGTCGATGGAGACTAGATGATTGCTCCCCCATACTCCACTATGGGTGAGCCACTCTTTGGCACATCTTCACAAGTCCATTGACACCACAATGGATGGCAAGCTTCAAGCACTTGATCTCTTCGTGATGCTCCACTTGAACTTGCACACGCCAATCTTGATGACGATCACCACTTGATGTCATCCTTTCCATGGGTTGTATGATATCTTCCTCTTGACGCAAGCCCATGGACACGTACCTAACCCCACATAGAACTCTCACATAGACCATGGGTTAGTACACAAAGTGCAATGGACAATGCTTACCATACCATGGGATCACATGATCCCTCTCGGTACATCTTCTACGCTTTTTGAGTTGATCAACTTGATTCACTCTTGACTTAGTCTTGATCAACCTTGAATCTTTCCAACTCTCTTTATTTGGATGATGTCTTGAAGGTAAACATGAATGATCACACAATCTTCTTCTTCAAGACATGCTTGCAATAAGCTCAACACTCACATGACCAATCTTTGGATAATTCCTTAATAGCACCTTGGTCAACTCATAAACTCCTTGAAACCAACACATGGACTTCAAGAAAAGCCTATGGACAAATCCTTCAAATATAACTCAAGGCAACCATTAGACCATAAAGATTGTCATCAATTACCAAAACCAAACATGGGGGCACCGCATGTTCTTTCAAACTCGGTCTCACCGAGATGACATTCGGTCCCACTAAAGAGCACTTGCCAACCTTATGTTGCCTATCAATTTCACTTCTGAATTTCTGAGTGGTTCCGATCAGTGTCACGAAGTGTTGATCCCGCGGCGGGTGCCTATATATGGTGGAGGTGCGGCATACGGTTTCAGTTGATCGCTTCGGCACCATCGCTAGGGATTTGCATGTGTTGCAAGTAGCCAAATCCACTCGCCGCCGATTGTGTGATCGGACCTAGTAGTCCGTCACACAGTATTCCTCCTGCACGCACCGATACTGTTAGAGGTGATGCACTTGTGCCACTCTAGCAAACATGTTTGTGGGATCCAATCATCTACGTGGGAGATCGGGGAGAAGACGACTCTTGAGACGTGCTGTCTCAATTCTACTTCCGTTGCACGCCACTGCGCGTCGAGTGGTAACGATCAGTGATCCATCTCCCGTAGCATGTTCCTAGTTGATCTGCGCATAGGAAAAAATTATATTGCAACCGATGCACCTAGCTTAACCCAGCATGAATTTCATCCAGTTTGTTGAAAAAGAGTTATAAATGTATGCGGCTACGTTTGGATGGCGGCCTCCCGCATTCGTGTCCGCTGACTGGTCCCCCCTGTCTGCCGACGTATGCGGGAGAAAATTTGCGGGTCGCCATTGAAGATGCTCTTATGATACTATATCATAATAAATTCTACGCTACTATGTATCATACCTCGCAATAAATGACACCACCTATGATATTTCTCTATGATACTATGCACTACCAACGTAGAATCATACACTAGTATCATACATATGATACTAGTATATCTTCGCATTGGTCGGGCATCAACATTAACAAATCAAGATCGGAAGAGGCCGCCACTCAATTGGCATGGCCGACTTCAAAGAACCATGCGAGCTCAAGGAGCTCGGCAATTATTTTCCAGGGAGATATAAGAACTGGTCAAGAATTCGTCAAGCTTATAGAAGACGACGCGCCCACATCGGCCTGGCCAAAACTAGCCGAGGTCAAAGACCAGTCGATTGTCTACTCATGGTGTTACGGTCTAGAGGTGCCTCACCATACCAGAAGCTGACCCATGGCCCCCTATGTCGGTTCCCTCCTCGGGCCGTTAGTCTGGCCTGTGGGACCTCTAGAAGTAAGGATCCGAATGACTTGACGTCCAATACAAGGAAGTTGGCATGTGTGGAGGACTCCTCCACCACCTAAGCCAACTTGGACATTTGTAAACCTGGGCCTCAGCGTCCTTTATAAGATGAGGCTGGGCTAGTCGATTGGGCACCTACAATCTGACCCATTGATAGCCATTGTACTCCGTACACCCCTATGCATCAATACAATACTAAATGGAGTAGGTTTTACCTCCACTGTAAGGGCCTGTACCTGGGTAACCCGAGCTCCTTGTTTCCCGTATGATCTTTCCAGCTAGTTGCGGTACTCTATCGATGGGTCTGCGAGAATCTACTCTGTTAGAATACATTCAGTCATGGATGTAAACCAACCTGATGATATAAAGGCTCGGTGGTGGTTTAAGTCTAGTGGACTCTAGAGATTACCTAAAGTCTCTTTGTTTCCTATTCCTCTAATCGATGTAATTGCTGCTCCTTATAAACACGAAGGCGTCCCTGCCTAGCGGCATACGTTTCCACCCATCGCTCCCACGAGCGCTTACATGGTATTAGAGCCAGTTAGCCCGTATGGCTGCTTCTTCCTCCTCCGTTTCCCACATCCTCAATCAGCAGGTCTCTGAAAAGCTCACAAGGGAGAATTATGTCTTGTGTAAAGCGCAAGTCCTGCCCCCAATTCGTGGTGCCATGCTTGCTGGTTATCTAGATGGGTCGCTTCAGGCGCCGGAGAAAACCATCACCACTACCACGGATGGGGTAAGTCAGGAAGCCGTCAATCCAGCCTATGCCCAATGGCTTTCTCAAGATCACCAAGTCCTGGGGTACGTGTTCAATTCCCTCTCGAAGGAAGTATTAACTCAGGTCGCCTCATTGCCGAGTGCGGCAGAACTTTGGGCTGCCCTTGAGCAAATGTTCTTTTCTCAGTCTCGTGCTCGCACAATCAACATCAGAATGGCCATGGCCAACATGCAGAAAGGGAGTATGTCTGCTGCAGATTATTACTCCAAGATGAAGGCCCTTGCGGATGAACTTGCATCTGCAGGCAAAAAGATTGATGATGACGATCTGATTTCTTACCTTTTGGCGGGGCTGGACATTGAATACAATCCATTGGTGGCTTCCGTTCTTGGGAGACCAACAGCTGATCCAATTACCCTCAATGAATTGTATGCACAACTCCTCAGCTATGACACACGCAGGGAGATTCTCCAATCTGGTGGCGCCGGTAGACCTGGATTTCAAGTCAATTCTGCTCGCCGAGGTCGTGGCGGGTTTGGACAGTGTGGTCGTGCGGGAGGCCGCACAGGACGCTGTGGTGGTCGTGGTGCCCACCACAGTGCAGCAAGCCGTGGTGGTGGCCGTGGAGGAGGCTGTGGTGGAGGTCATGGTGGCTATGGTCGCGATCGTCAGGGAGAATCGTCCACCGTGATCTGCCAAGTCTGCTCGAAGCCCAATCATACCGCCCAAGATTGTTGGTATCAGTTTGATCCTGACTACATGCCTGATGAAACTCGCCAAGCTGCTTCTGCAATAACATCTTATGGAATTGATACAAACTGGTATCTTGACTCTGGAGCCACCGATCATATCACTGGAGAGCTCAACAAATTAACTAGTCGAGAACGTTACAACGGCCACGACAAGGTTCATGCTGCAAACGGAGCAGATATGGAAATTAGTCACATTGGTAGCACTACTATTCATTCCCAGAAACACAAACTTCATCTCCATAATATTTTGCATGTTCCCGAGGCGAAGAAAAGTTTGGCCTCCGCTCATAAAATTGCTATTGACAACAAAGCCTTTGTTGAAATTCATCCTGAATTTGTTGTTGTCAAGGATCAGGTCACGAGGGAGGCTCTTCTTCGCGGTAGATGTCATGGCGGTCTCTATCCCTTCAAGTCATCAGCCTACTCGCCAATAAAGCAAGTTTATGGTGCCACTAAGCCATCATCTACACGGTGGCATTATCGCCTAGGACATCCATCTCCGAGGATAGTTCAAAAAAATTATAAATAAAAATGAGCTTCCTTGCTCAAGTGACTCTAGAATTGAGTTAATTTGTGATGCTTGTCAACAAGCTAAAAGTCATCAACTTCCATACCCCACATCTACTAGTACTTCAAGCTCACCTTTAGAACTTGTGTTTTCCTATGTGTGGGGACCAGCACCATGTTCTGTTGGTAGAAACACTTATTATGTGAGCTTCATCGATGACTTCAGCAAGTACACGTGGATTTATCTTCTCAAGAAACGTTCTGATGTGTTCTCTATTTTCTTGAACTTTCAGAAACTTGTTGAACGTAGACTCGGTAAGAAAATTCTTACCATGCAAACCGATTGGGGAGGTGAATATCAAAAACTAAATACCTTTTTTCAAAACATAGGGACCTCATACTCACCAACAAAACGGGTCAGCCGAGCGAAAACACAGGCACATAGTTGAAGTTGGATTGTCTCTTCTAGCTCAAGCATCTATGCCACTTAAATTTTGGGATGAAGCATTTCTCACCGCCGCATATCTCATCAATATTGTGCCTAGTAAAGTCATCAATTGTCAAACACCTATTGAGCGTCTCTTTCTTACCAAGCCAGACTACTCATTTCTCAGAATATTTGGGTGTGCATGTTGGCCACACCTACGTCCTTACAACTCCCGCAAACTTGAATTTCGCTCAAAACAATGCATTTTTCTTGGTTATAGTCCTCAACACAAAGGCTACAAATGTCTCGACATCTCCACTGGTCGTGTATATATTTCACGAGATGTGGTCTTTGATGAGTCATTTTTTCCTTTCAAAAATCTTCACCCCAATGCTGGTGCCCGTTTACGCCAAGAAATTCTCCTTTTACCTCCTATCCTTGCCAATCCCAAAATTCCCGGGGATGAAGTAGTAGGTGCTGACCAAGTGACTAACGACCATACTGACCATGTCTCTCGAAGTGTTGATTCTGGTGTGCAGGTAACAGAAAGCAATGCAAATACTGGAAGAAATATTGAAGAAAGCATAGCAAACAACAGTCATAGCGACACACACGGAGCTGCTGAAAATCCAGGTGGCAATCCCGGGGAGGATCCGCCTTCCTCTGGCAGCATGGGATCCTAAGAGGATTCTCCCGCTCAAGCCACGCGATCCGAGGCCGCGTGCCGCGTCCCACATGCCCGGCAACAAATCCTCCTCACTCCACACGCCCACCAACTCCCCGCTCCGGTTTCAGCGCTCCCCAATCAAGACTGTGTCACGAGACCCAAGAACCACCTCTCCTGATTCGGGCGCATCTGTTTTGGCCCAGTCAAATGACAGCTCCAGTTCGAATATCTCAAGTGGTCAGGCCGATCAAGATAGTGCCCAGAATTCTGTCTCCTCCGGATCTTCTTTGCCTAGTGATCATGTGCCAGCCTCTGCTCCACAACGTATACAAACTCGATTTCAACAAGGCATTATACAGCCAAAAAAGTTGTACCCTGGAATGATTCGGTATGGAAATCTATGTTCTACAGGAGAACCTCAGTCTCTCTCTGAAGCTCTTGATGATGAGAATTGGCGGCGTGCTATGGATGGAGAATACATGGCACTACAAAAAATGAGACATGGCATCTTGTTCCTCTACCCCAATGTAAAAATATAATTGATTGCAAATGGGTCTTCCGTGTGAAGAGAAAAGCAGATGGCTCCATTGATAGATATAAGGCTCGCCTTGTTGCGAAAGGGCTTAAACAAAGATATGGTTTAGATTATGAAGATACCTTCAGCCCAGTGGTTAAAGCAGCCACCATTTGTCTTGTTCTCGCTATTGGTGTTTCTCGTGGATGGTGTCTCCATCAACTTGATGTTCAAAATGCTTTCCTTCATGGTATTCTAGAAGAAGAAGTCTATCTTCGGCAACCTCCTGGATATGAAAGCACCAAAACGCCACATTTTGTTTGCAAGCTTAACAAAGCACTTTATGGTCTTAAGCAAGCGCCTCGAGCATGGTTTTCACGGCTGAGCATAAAGTTGCAACAGCTCGGTTTCAAACCCTCTAAATTTGATACATCATTGTTCATCTTTAGAAAAGGAGGTGTCACCATTTTTGTTGTACTCTACGTTGATGATATTATTGTAACAAGCTCCTCACAAGATGTTGTGCAAGCTCTTCTTCATGACTTACGGACAGATTTTGCTATCAAAGATTTGGGAGAATTACATTATTTTTTGGGCATCGAAGTACGGCGGAAAAATGATGAGCTACTTCTTACCCAAACCAAGTATGCCAAAGAGCTACATCAACGAGTCAATATGGTAAATTGCAAGCCTTGTTTAACTCCATTGTCTGCAACAGAAAAATTATCTGCTCATGAGGGAGAACCTCTAAATACTGAAGATTCGACAAGGTATAGGAGTGTTGTGGGAGCATTACAATATTTAACTCTCACACGTCCTGATCTTGCTTTCTCAGTCAATAAAGTCTACCAGTTTTTGCATGCACCCACTAATGCTCACTGGACAGCTGTGGAATGTATCTTAAGATACATCTAGGGATCCATTGAATTCGGTATAACATTCAGAAAATCTTCATCTCTATTAGTTAGCGGATTCTCGGATGCAGATTGGGCCGGTTGCACGGATCACAGAATATCCACGGGAGGCTTTGCTGTCTTTCTAGGCCCAAATCTAATCTCATGGAGTGCAAGAAAACAAGCTACAGTGTCAAGATCCAGCACAGAAGTAGAGTATAAATCCCTAGCTAATGTTAAAGCTGAAATCATTTGGGTTCAATCCCTACTGAAGGAACTTGGAATTCCTCAACTCAGAGTACCTTGTTTGTGGTGTGATAATCTTGGTGCTACTTACCTATCAGCTAATCCAGTCTTTCATGCAAGAACCAAGCACATTGAAATAGATTTCCACTTTGTCAGAGAAAGAGTGGCTCAAAAGATGCTTGAGATACACTTTATTCCCTCCAAAGATCAAGTGGCTGATGGCTTTACCAAAGCTTTACCTGTGAGACTCCTGGAAGAATTTAGACGCAATCTCAACTTAGGAAGTTGACATTGAGGGGGCGTGTTAGAATACATTGAGTCATGGATGTAAACCGACCTGATGATATAAAGGCTCGGTGGTGGTTTATGTTAGTGGACTCAGAGATTACCTTAAGTCTCTTCGTTTCCTATTCCTGTAACCGATGTAATTGCTGCTCCTTATAAACAAGAAGGCGTCCCTGCCTAGCGGCATACGTTTCCACCCATCGCTCCCACGAGCGCTTACATACTCAACATCGAGGGATAGATTGTAGGATGCCTATCGACTAGCCTGGACTTGGCGTATCTAAGGCCTAGGATTACAAGGATCCTAGTCGGCTAAGGCAGTTGAAACTCCTCATTACGCCCGATTTCCCTGTCTTGGACGCCAAGTCGATAGACTCCTACCTTCTAGTAGGTCATAGGCGGGGTTGATGGCCAGGGCCGTGTAGCGACCAAGGGGGCCTCGGGCCGGCCTGCTGGGCTGATTTCCGATGTCATGAGGCACCCCCTAGACCGCAACACCAGCAATGAGAAAGTGTAATATAATCCCTTCGTCCCAAAATAAGTGTCGTGGCTTTAGTTCAAATTTGGACAAATTTGTTGTGGCTTTAGTTCAAATTTGGGATGAGGGAGCATGAAGAAAACAAATTGTGATGTGATTGCAACATAGGAACTGCAATATATCAAGTGATAATTTAGCAGAATAAGACAACACAAACGTTGGTACAAGTCTCAATGTTAACAATCAATTCTTTGCGAACAAGTTCTGAATGAAAAAAAATATTATCACGTAGCCTATAAATGCACCAAAGTTTTAAAGCTAATACTTGATGTATTGCAGTTCAAATCTAGCAGCACAAATATGGGAAAATGCAAATACAACAGTAAATAACAAATCTAGCAGCACAAATGTGCCAGTCACCCCGCTAGTTTATTCAAAAGGAAGGAATGATTCACAATTCTCCTACTGGGCATATACCGGAACAAAGCGCATTCCAGAATCCAGGTTTTTTTGTGCATTCTTCCTCAAGCATAAGGACAATTTCCCCAGCTGTGGGTCTTTTGTTAGGTACAAGCTCTGTGCATTGGACCCCTATCTTAATGCATCCCTTCACTTGTTGGATGCAGATGGCGTCCAGCGATGGGTATTTTGCTGCAATATGGGAACCTTTGAGCCAAGATTCACGCACCTATTCAGTCGGAACAAGGAACTGCATTCAGATCTATAAACTGGGACCAATGTGAGAGGGTGTAACATCGGCGAGGTATTCTTACGTTAGTAATAAAGGACACGGGGGACCCGTTGTCATTAGAGGGGCACTTTTCTCCAGTCACGATCTCCATGATTAGAATGCCCAGACTGTAAATGTCTGACTTTGTTGACATTTTAGTCAGTTCAATGTGCTCCGGTGCAAGGTATCCCCTGCGAGAAAGCAGCAACATTGATAAATAAGAATATTACACATACCAACATATATTGCTAAAATGTGCTAAGTAAACTCGACCAACGCAGGGCAGCCTATTGGTATCTTGTAGGGGGCAAAAGCCTAAGAAACCCCATTTCTATAACAGGTGGGACTGAATCCGGTACAGTAAGGGCACTGACAGTACAAAACGACCACTCAGTTCTTAACAGTGAGAGCAAGATTCAACACTATGAATGGACCATACTGCGATGCCGATCTAGAAGCGACGGTGTTGGCTTCGACGGCGGCGGCGGTCGGCCCTGCCTCGGGCCACGGGCGGCTGCGGCGACGGCGGCGCGATGCGGTCTTCGGCGGCATGTCATCTGGCTTTAGATCGGCGGCGGCACGATGCGGTCTTCGGCGGCATGTCATCTGGCTTTAGATCGGCGGCGGCGTCGAGGGCCTGGTGGACTGCTTGGCGGCACCCATGGCAGATCTGTTCTGGCCGGTGTAGCCAGTGGTGGTGGTCATCTTCTTCGTCGGCGGTGGCCGGCCAGAAGCTTGGTGATCGGATCTCGAGATCCATCATCTAGTCCTGGCTGCGAGTTGGGGAGACATGGTTGCCGGTGAAAACCGAGCCGACGGCAGGCGATGGCGGCGTTCTACGCCGTTACCTTGATGAAGGCATCGTCGTGTAACTATTGTCGACCCACTCGTGCTGCTCCGGGGGAAACCCTAGGATCTGGTGTTCCAGATCGGACGATGGCGGCATTGCGGTGTCATTTCTCTCTTGGGAGCATCGTTTGTGGAGCAGCGCTGGAAGTCAGAGGCAGGAGGTGGAGCGGCTTTGTCTTGCACGGAGCTTCGGTGGAGATGTCAAGCCATCCTGACCGACAGGTGCTACGCTTGGTCATGCCTGGTCGGCAGGTGCTACGCACGACAGATCTTCCAAGGACTTCAAGCTGTGTCGGCTGGTGATACTTGGCAGCATGGTGCTGAGGTGTATCAGTGGCGACCGCGACGTGTTCAGTTGTTTGCTCGCAGGGAGAAGGTGCCGTTGGGCGCCGTGGTGGCGTTGACGATAGCTGGACCGAGCAAGGTTGATGCATCAGTACAGTTCTTAAGATGAAGTGGTGGCAGTTGGCGGCGGCTGCCTCTGAGAGCACGCCGGACCAGTGTGTGCCCCAGACCCGGCAAGTGGCTAGGTTGGGGTCTCAGGTCTTAAATGTTAGGCTTGGCTGCGATGTCTGTTTGGTATTAGGCCCAGGCTATCTGCGCCCCTTCATCAACTGGATAGGTGTAGCGACAGTTTGTTGCTTAGACGGCGGCTTTAGTCTTATTCTTGTATTGATTTTGTAAGGTTTTGGGAGAATAATTAATAAAGTGGCCGTATGCATCGTCCAGATGCAGAGGCCGGTGGTCATCCTCCTTTTCTAAAAAAAAATGCCATTCCTACGTTTGACAACATTCATAGAAGTCGCTCTTTTCTGCTTCTCCATAGGCAGAGTGAATTTCGATTGCGAATGCTGGTCTATATCACTGTTTGTCAAAATTCTGTGTTTATGCAACTGGGAGACTCGCATGTGTCCTTGCATGCTGTGCCACATGCTGCATGTGCAAGTACGTACTCCATCTGTAATCTGAAATGATCGATTGACTACAGACGAGTGACCGTGTGCTTACCAGGATCCTACAACCTTTGTATTGTATATCTGAGTCGGGTCTGCAGCGAAGATCCTTGATAGACCGCAACACCCAACCTTTGGGAGCATGTCATTATCCAGCCATATATTACCTGCTGTTATGCCCATGTGGACATCTTTACATTCTTCATGTAGGTACTGCAAAACCTTGCATATGTCTTGTATTATTCGGTAACGTTCTTCCCAAGGATGTTGTGTGAGAGATTGGTCTATAAGAACAATGTTACTTGATTATACTTTGAGCAAAAGTGCAAAAACTCATCAGTGGACAAATAAAAAATGTTGAGAATGGTACGAGGTAGAGTTTTCTTACCACCAAAAATTTTCCTGTCCAGACTACCGTTCTGCAAAAGCTCGTAACAGAGCAACCTCTTACTCGCTGCTTCAACTGTT
The DNA here is from genome assembly GCF_002575655.3 of Aegilops tauschii subsp. strangulata. Taxonomy (NCBI): domain Eukaryota; kingdom Viridiplantae; phylum Streptophyta; class Magnoliopsida; order Poales; family Poaceae; genus Aegilops; species Aegilops tauschii. The sequence continues at coordinate 3,015,027 of NC_053041.3, read as the reverse complement.
TCATCACAGTAACCCTTAAGTTGTAGAATATTTTTGTGCTCGAATCTCAGACCATTTACCACCAGGTTAAACTGGGTCTCTGATGGTCTCCTATGCTCTTTCAGTTTGATCACAATCATCTCTTCCCCATCCACACGTGTACCCTGTCCAGCTTATCGATTTTAAACTGGGCTTCGCCCACAAAAAGGAAAAAGGTCAAGTCCTAATTATACCTCATAAACAGCACCAAAGATACTTTCACCATGTAGTTGCTTTTCGGAAAATTTATTGGTGATGTCCTCGAACTCTTTGAACGATATCATCCTTACTTCTCTATCAGGTGGACCCTTTTTCATGACAAATGGTTAAATGGTTAGATTTAACATAAAAGTAAAATAAAAAGTTGTCTTTTGGAGATAATTGACCATGAACTCAACCTCTTTTATACCATTGAACCACCGGTGGAGTGGAAATACTGTAATAATTAGAAAGTAAATTTATTTGAATGAGTTGTATACTGAATTATTTTTGATGATTTCTTTGTTTTAATCCATATTTTGCATGAAAATAAAATTAATTGTGCTACACAACGTTCAGGAGAATTAGCATGTCCAATTGTAGGCATACCAATGAGCTGGAAGATTCTGCCTCAAGAAAATGTATTATGTGCTCAATAGTTGGTCTTCGTTGAGGTAGTTCCTCTGTGCACCGTAGCCCTATGCTTATCCAACTATCGACCTGTTGGTGAAGACTCTCTTCGAGTAATGGGTACCTAGATGCAACATATGAATTTTGATTTCTATCTTCACGGACCTGGGAAATTGGAAGAGGCAGCTACGATTAGATTTGTATGCCCTTTAACCACGAGAAACACTTAAGAGGAACTACTACACACATGAGTACAATATTACTATCTTTTGTTCATTCTTTACTCAAGTACTATAACATTGCAACCATAGTCACTAGTAGAAAACAGAGCTTTGGTCACAGCGCAATATACACATTAGTCCCGGTTGCATTACGAACCGGGACTAATGTGAGCATTAGTCCCGGTTTGAGTGGCTAAAGGCATTAGTCCCGGTTTTGAGACACGAACCGGGACAAAAGGGCATCGCACCCTTTAGTCCCGGGTCTTGTCTCAAGACTAAAGGGCCCATTTCTCAAACTCTACCCCCCCCCCCCCCCCCCCCCTTATCGCCATTTCGGTTTTGAAAAAAACAAAAGAAAATGATAAAAACTTCAAAAAATAAAATCCTTCGAGATGTAGTTATATTACTACATCTACTAGTTAGGAAAATTTAAAAACTTAAATTTGGACATGTTTTGCAAAAAAGTGTCATGAAAAAGTAAGACGGCTATAACTTTTGCATACAATGTCGGAAAAAAAACATATAATATATCAAATGTTCTGCACGAAAAGTAAAACGTAGGCCTGTTTGCAAATTTTTAGAATCATCAAATTCTAAAAGGAAAAAAGATATGCTCAAATTTCAGTTTTTTTATTTTGGTTAAATCTGGTCAAACTATGGTCAAACTACTTATTCAAGAAGTATTAGTGTTACTACATAATTATTCAAGACTATTAGTGTTACTAAATAATAATTTCATTTTTTTGAATTTTGGTCAAATCTTGTCAAACTATGGTCAAACTGTGATCAAACTACTTACTCAAGAAATATTAGTGTTACTAAATAATTATTATTTTTTAGAATAATAGTTTCAAACTTAAACAGTGAAACTTGACTTCATGCTCAAGCTAAACTCCTAGGGATTAATAGGATTGACAGGCCGGAGTAGTGAAAGGATGGGTGACCCGCCGGGAAGTTAGATGATTTGGAATGATGAGGGGTGATTAGAGATTAGAGGTTAAATTGAGTAGTGATGAGGGGTGATTAGAGATTAAATTGTAAAATAATTCAAAAATTTGAAAATCAGAAAAAAATTCAAAAAAAATTCGTAAAATTTCCACGTGGAGGGCCTTTAGTCCCGGTTCGTATAAGAACCAGGACTAAAGGGGGGGGCCTTTAGTACCGACCCTTTAGTCCCGGTTCCAGAACCGGGACTAAAGGCCCTCTAGAACCGGGACAAATGGTCCTTTTTCTACTAGTGAGTTGATATTAATAGATTTTGAGAAGACATATAGCAACATCTATTTTGGATGTAAAGTATACTAGAATATAGAAGACTTGGGCTCCGTTGAGGTCACGAGAATTTGAAACATGGGGATGGAAAAAGATTCAAGAATAAGAGACCAATGTAGGTGGAAATGTTTGCAAATAAAAGAGGTTAAAAGTTATCTCAAGATCATCTAGTAATATGCATTTACAAACGACGACTTAAAACAAGAATAATGTCATGTATATGAGAGTGCAAGGACTAGTTGCAGTGATGTTGATAGTTGAGGGTATAGATCAAGCAATAAGAGTTAAAATAGGAATACGAGGATGCTAGGGGAACCAAATTGGAATACTCTTGCCATAAAAAGTTATATAAACATTGTTAAAATATGTGTCGATTATTAGGTGTACGAGTTGTGTTACAGTTTGACTTGTAATTAGCGGCGGGTTAGGTGTTTGAGTCAGACACGTGTAACCTGGGACTATTATATATAGTCACTATGGGTAGGCAAAATACACAAGACATATGTTGTAGGCTAAGATAGAGATCACGAGATGGACATTTCGGACGCCCATGGCAGAGGTGTCCGGTGCAGCCGTGGGCGAGGGTGGTTGGTGCGCCATCTGGTGTCCTAGGAGGGCTTATTGTCGATTGTATCATGTGATTTGGCAAATGGGGAGGTGCACACCTAATCATGCCCCGGGGGTGTAGCAATGTTGGTAAACCTCGTTAACAAACTCGGTGTTGTTGCTCGTACTTGTGTGATTGTTTGTCCTCGATGGATCGATGTGCGCCTCAAATTATTCTAACAAACATGTATATCAAATTGTGAAGATCATCTTACCTTGTCAACATAACACTGGCCTGAGTATTCGATGTAAGGGGGACTCCTCCCTGTTATAACCTCTAATATAAGAACTCCCAAACTGTATATATCTGCCTTGGGTGTAATTTCGCGGCGGCCTATGGTTTCTGGCGCCATGTATCCACTGTATGATAACATTTTTATAGGTTAGTGCAGAATGAAAACATCAAGAATGAAAAAATTCCTAGAGAGGGACATTGGTAATTGAAGAGAAATGTTTTGGAGATTATGTTTCTCTCTAAATTAGGCCACAGCCATACTGATCAGTTTTTAATACTATGTTTGTTGGGTTTTTTATATAGATTAGAAGCATCAAGGAATATTATTTTGCGCAAAGGTCTTAACTTTTTCAAAAAAAGTAAGTATTGCATATATATATAACAGAAAAAATTGGCTACTTGAATATACAGAACATAGGGCTGCTTTTGGTGCCCTCTCTCATTTGAGCGATGGTGCTTTACCTTGATCCAACAGCAAAAGCCGTAATGTGAGCTTGTGTTTCAGGGACGATCCTTGATAGACCGAAATCTCCTAGTTTTGGAACCATGTCATCATCTAGCAAGATGTTGGCAGGTTTTAGATCCCTATGGACAATGGGAGCATCTAGACATCCATAGTGAAGGTAGTGTAGGCCCTCACAAATGCCCTTTATCAACGTATGACGAGTTTTCCAATCTAGTTCAGGCGAATTGGCTGCACCAAGAAATTAATTGAGGTGATAAGAAACAAACTTCATGTAGGGAAGAAACTACCTTGCATTATCCTACCTTTCCACATCTTGTCCTCTAGACTCCCGTTTGACAAAAACTCGTAACAGAGCAAACTCTCTGTCATGTCCACTAATGTGTATTCGCCTGGTTTGCTTTCATGAGACCTTGGTACGTGTATTGTCTCTTCACAGTAGCCGATAAGTTGTACTATATTTTTGTGCTCAAGATTCTTAAGATGCTCCTCGCTCTCAATCTGTTTCCGTTGGTTTGCTAAATAATGGTCGAGTTTCTTCACTGCTACTGCTTCCCCATTTTTAAGCATTCCCTGCTCAACCTCCCTTGTTATTAATACTGAACCTGGAGTTGTTAACATTTAAAAGGGCAATGATTAGTTAACCGTACCTTATAAACAACACCGAAGGCACCTTTACCAATTTCTTCTGAGAAATCATTCGTGATTACTTGCAACTCCTTGAATGACATCTTCCATACTTTGGGGTCATCAAAGCCCTAATATTAGATAACACAAAAGATATTTCAGGCAAGTAAAAGTTGATAAAGGCACCGCTTCTAATCTAAAAATTGACTAGAGTAAATGACAAATTTTAGCCCATAAAATTTGTCTTGGTTTTTGCCACATTTTACCCCTTTCTACATATGTGACACAACATTCTGATTTGTTCCCAGAATTGTTGCCAAGTAAGAATCACATGGGATACTTATCCCATTCGGCACTAACTTCACAGTATGGCAGAGAATTTTGGGGAAACAAATCAGAAAATTGGTAAGTAGTGTGACAAACCTGAAGAAATAGGGTAAAATATTTAAAAATAAAAGTCTTAATGGGGTAACCAGTATCGCAACAAGAATTTTAGGGGATAAAAAGTGACATTTACTCAGTTGACTATGATGGAAATTCCATAAGAAAATTGTTAATAGCAAGAGTTTCCCGACTAAGATGACGATTGTGAGGGTTCAAGTAAGGTGGCAAAATTGATAAATTTGACCTATGGACAAAATCAAATCACAGAATGAACTGCCCGTGAAACTATTTCACGCGGCTGACCTTTTTGTGTGACGCCCGACACGAAGGCGCCACACTACACTGTGCAACGCCTGACAGATAGGCGCTACACGCCTGGCCAGCGTCGCACCCATGTGATCCGAAAATTACTAAGTCAGTGTGCAGCGCCTGAGAGCTAGGCGCCACACTATACAGTGTAGTGCCTAGCTTCTAGGCGTTGCACTAGTGGTTACTTCATTTTATAGTGCAACCACTAGTGCAGCGCCTGAGAGCTAGGCGCCACACTATACAGTGCAGCGTCTAGCTCTTAGACTCTGCACATTGACTTCACAATTTTTAGGCAGTCTGAGGTGCAACGCTGGCCAGGTGTGTAGCGCCTATCTGTGAGGCATTGCACAGTGTAGTGTGGCGCCTTCATGTCGGGCGTCACACAAAAAGGTCAGCTGCGTGAAATAGTTTTACGGGCAGTTCATTCTGTGATTTGATTTCGTCCACAGGTCAAATTTGTTAAATTTGTCAAGTAAGGTTCGCTGCCATCCTCTTGCTGACTTCGTTTCATGAGGCCCTTATTGCTAACCCGACCTACCACAAAGGAGGACGTAAAGGAGATTGACCAAGCAAGATAATTTATTCCCTGGTGCAAAGCTCCGTTGTATACAATTCATTGTTGAGGGGACATACTTTATAATCTTTGTAAAAGAATATAATTTGAGACTACACTTTATGGTCATACTATTTCCATCACGACATAGGCTCTCGCCCCTTTTATATATAAAGGCATAAATGGACGAACCGATACAACGTGGTGGGAAAACCCTCGTACCCAGCTCTTGAGACAACCACCTCCGGCCGAGGGGTAGCGATGACCAGGAAGGGAGACCACAGGGACATGTCTATAGAATGGGAGATCACTGGATTCACCCCTCGCCAGAGACGAGAACGCACGACGTGATGGAAAAAGGCAAATCCGACACCATCGGCCAACTCCATCCAAGAGGGGCCAGGGGTCCACCATGACGCCATCTAGAGGGTGATGAAGCAGGCACTACTAGAAAAAAGACTGTTAGTGGCGCACCAGTTTTTGCTATTAATGACGCACTATAGGTGCGCCACTATTAACACGCCACTAGTAATAAATAGTAATGGCGCCATTAGTATCCCAGATAATAGTGGCGCACCACATAGTGCGCCATTACTATGCCTAGAAGTGCGCCATTACTATCTGACTTAGTAATGGCGCACCACATAGAAGTGCGCCATTAGTAACAATTTTTTTTTAAAAAATTAGAATATTTTTTCAATTATTTTTTTAAAAAAAATTCATATTTTTTCTTAATCTCGGGCCAATATGCTTAATCTCAAGTCAAATCGCACTCCATGGTCAAACTTCCCGGAAGGTCACCCATCCTCACACTACTCCAGCCCAATCATGCTTAACTTCAGAGTTCTATCCAACCCCAGCACCAACTCACTTAACAGGCACTTGTTGATATATATCTCTCATATCAATCCTATTAAACCTTGTTGATGTCTAGGACTTTGTTCATGTTCATGAGTGTGATGAAATTTTGAAAAAATATTTCAAACTTCCCGATCATATTACGTATCATATTTAACATTTTTTTCAAAAAAAAAATTTGAAACCAATTTTTTCTGTTACTAGTGGCGCACGTAGCAAATGGTGCGCCATTACTAAGTTTGAATTTTTTTCCATTTCCCCCCCTCTAGATCTTAAAAGCCCCGTATCTTTTATTCTGTTAGGTTTTTGGGGATTCTAAACATCTTCAACGGGGTTCCCCCGGTTGAATTTGGATGTAATTTTTCGAGTAGATGATTTTTCATATAAAAACTTTTTAATCCGAGTTCGTATGCAAAAGTTATGCCCATTTTACTAAATTCCCGAGAGATTTTGCAAATAAAGTCGGAATTCATATTTGTAAATTTTCTCAACAACTAGACCCCATATCACATGGGAAACTTATTTTCTTTTATTTTTTTGACATTTCCATCATTTTCTTTTATTTTTTTAAAACTGAAAAGACGGTCCACCGGGGGGGTGCATTTGGTGTATGACTTGGTCAAAGTTAGTAATGGTGCACTTTGTATAGGTGCGTCATTACTAAGTTTGACATAGTAATGGCGCACCTATGTAGAGTGCGCCATTACTAAGTTTGACATAGTAATGGCGCACCTATGTAGAGTGCGCCATTACTAAGTTTGACCAAGGTTTGACCCAGTCATACACATAGTTATGGCGCACTTTGTAACGGTGCGCCATTACTATGTCAATTTAGTAATGGCGCACCTATAGAAAATGCGCCATTACTATGTGTATGACTGGGTCAAATCTTGGTCAAACTTAGTAATGGCGCACTTTTCACCTGGTGCGCCATTACTGTTTTGGTTACTAATGGCGCACCTACACATGGTGCGCCACTGCTATATAGCAGTGACGCACCACATGTATAGTGCGCCATTATTGTCCATATTAGCTATAGCCGTTTTTCTAGTAGTGAGGGTGCCACTGGCATCATAAGGGGACCCATAACAATGCCCCCCCCCCCCCCCCCCACACTTTGAGGGAAGCGACAACTGTAAGTGCAGCTGTTGCCGGTGTTGAAGCGCAGAGCTTTTGATCGGATCCTCACAAGTGACACCCGCAGACTCAAGACCAGGGGATTGCAACCGATGAAGCTCCAACGACATAGCACCACCCGCAACCACTCCCACTTGCTACCCACATAGCCAAGGGGAGACACCACCACCGCTGCTATGCTGCCAACCGCAAAGGCACTCGTGTGGCCTCACCATCCAAGGCCTCCGCCTTGGTATCCAAGACGGGCTCACCAGCACCATTGAAGCATCTGGACGGCCTCAGACCAGGCAGTACAACACGGACAGCGTCAGAGCGGAACCACCGTCGGTCAAGACCAGGCATTCCAGATGTCGGTCCATCTGAAGGGAGCCCAACTATGTCCAGGGGCGCAGATCATTGGGGTTTGTCGGCATCGTCGCCGGGTAGCCCAAGTAGGTTGGCCGCCCGCATGGAGAGGGCTTTGCCTGACGGTACGAACCGATGACGATGAGGATGGGGGAGGAGGGTGGGTGTGGCTAAACCGGCGGTGTGCTAGGTTTTTTCGGTCATCTGTGGGGATGGTGCCGGAGGGAGAGGACAAAAGGGGAACACGAGGATGATCACAGTGGTTCCGTTGAGCCGGCCTAAAGGTTGCCGCCGATGCATGGACACAATACCTGTCTTGACGTATATATGTGGAATTTTAATTTGTCAACTCTTTGTTTAATATATACAAGTGGGGAAGCTCTCCCCCCTTGTGAGTTTATTAACGTAAAAGATCCTCCTAAAGAAAATACAGTACATGCAGGTCATGATGATTCATATTGTACCTCATGAGTTTCAGTCTTGTTCAGTATAATAGTGATATCTACTATATGGGGCCTTTTGTGCAGATCAATCTCCATACAGTTCAGTGCTATCTCAGTGCATCTCTCCACTTGTTGGCAATATGCATCAAGTGTGGAACCCCTGAATATTAGTCGCAACCTGTTCCTCCAGTTTCCACGTACCTGTGTAATCGGCATGTAAGCAAGACTGAGTGTAGTGTAAGATATGTTAAAAAAATGATTACTGATCTCTATGAAGTTCAAATTATGGTTTCTTACTAAATCAATGAAGTCCTGGCGAGGCATTTCGAGGCATTTGGAACGTCCAGTGGATCCCGCGACTATCTCTAGCATTACAACACCAATGCTGTATATGTCGCATTTTAGTGAAATTTGGCCGTCATACCTGTATTCTGGTGACACGTATGCACTGCATCCCAAATAATGACTTTTTAGGAAAGCACATTTTCATTGATTCAAAAAAGATACTCACTTCATTTTAATATATAAGGTCCAGACGCATATCAAGAGTCAAATTTTACCAAATAAATATGGGTTTATGCACCACAAAAGTTACATGATTTAGTTCGTATTCGGAAGAATGTTTTTATTGGTATGATTTTTTGTCACATGATTCAAAGTGGTCGCTTGCCTTATAAACTTGAATGGATGGAGTACATTCACACGATGCATTGGACTTACACTGTTGTTTTAGCCAACACTGTATTGCGGGACACTTCACGGTGGAACAACCTGGACAAACCATCTGAAAGTTTGGGCTCCATATATTTATCCAGTAGTATGTTATCAGGCTTTATGTTCAAATGGCAAAATGGTGGATTCTGCCCATGAAGATATTCCAAACCATCGCATGTCCCCTTGATAATTTTATAACGGGTGGGCCAGTCAAGGCCATTGTAGTCATCTGCACAAGTAAACAACAGTGTATGAGGTATAACAAGTGTCCAACATAGTTTCTCTCGAATCACTATATATTTAAATGAATATAATATATTCATCACAAGGATGCAGAGGGCGAGAATTTCAATCTGCTTTAAAAGTAATTACTTCATACACAAAGTTGGCAAGCAGACTCATCTTGTTCATGTCTTGCAGGACGCGAATCGGTCCCGGCAGCCGGACTTGGCAACGACAAATTAGTCTAGCATAGAGCCTGAGTGTGTCGGCAAGCGGGAAGAGGGAGCTGAGCAGGTTACATGAGTGGATGGGCTGGTAGGCGGGCAAACCCTTGGGGCGCTGCTCCCGGAGACGTTAGTTAATTGAAAAACCAAGGGTTCTTTCTAGACACGGCTAAGCGCTGACTTGGCACAAAGCACATATGGCATTTCATGAAGCACCTTATGCGCATCTCCATGACCGCGGAACCCCGCACCTACGGCTGCATATGACATTGTGGCCGACTAGGGGCTAGCCCCGCCACTGCAATGGATGCCATTCCACCGATGCCGCCTCGGCCACACTCTTGCATGGCGTCCACGATATCGTGGGGCAGCGAGGAGGCGATGGGCGCGACAGAGTTTCCAATCGAGGCTCGACTTCTCCATGTGGACATTTCTGCGGCGCCAGGACGAGGCAGTGGGCCATGGCATGCTCATGTGATGATTGAACACGCACTACGCGCTCTTCCACTGCACCGACCACCCACTGTTCAGGATGCGTGCCGACGCCAAGCGCCGCAACCACTACGGTGCGGGCAAAGCCCTTCCAAGGCTTGGGAGCCTCCACGCCTATTAGAGCAAGCATAAGCCACCTCCTACTCCACTGCATGTTTGCGCATGAGGTTTGGACTGCGATACTCCATTCATTGGGAAAGCCAGATTGGATGCCATCAGTAGAGGACAGACTCTCGGAATGGTGCACAAGCAAGGGAGCCAGTGGGAAACACAGGAGGACGAACAATGCTTTGTTCATTCTAGTCATGTGGGAGATATGAAAACATCGGAATGCAATTGTTTTCGAGGAGCCACACCATCAAAGAACTATGTCATCCTCGGGATCACGGAGGAGGGGCACACTTGGAAGCAAGCGGGATTACTTAAAGGAGACCTCAGTAGATTCTTTAACGATGTGGAAGGGTGGGCTAGTGCGGCAGGTTAGCATAGGGGTAGACGAGTGGAGGTGGTGATGGTGTACATGTAATTAAACTCTTGTAACACTATCGTGAAGGGGCTCTTCACCCCGTTCCTTCTTTATAATATAGTACGCACTCTCGTGCGTATTCGAGAAAAAAAATGAGGTGGCCTGTTTTTGTGCCATATTTCCTCAAATTTATCAAGCTTATGTACTGGATTTAACGATCCGAAGAAATCTTCTACCGCATGGCAACTTCCTGTAGCACTGCTGAAATCTACTCATTGAACTAGAAAGACAAATAGGTATCTTGACATGGTAATTAGTATAGTTTAAGTGGAGAATTATCGTACCGGAAAGAAGTAGCCGGAGGCTTCCATTGTCACAATATTCCAGGACGAGTGCCCTTTCTATTACTTCGGCACAAACAGTTTCTCCCTTGTACTCTGCATAACGATGCCTTATTTCATTGCAGTAGCCGACTAGCCTTACAATGTTCTTATGCTGAACCTTATCAAGCTCATCAAGTCCAAGATGAAACTGCTTGTCATCATTTCGAGTTAAGTTATAGAGCTTCTTTACAGCAAACTCCTCTTCATTCGAAGCGCCCTGATCAAGATCTACTATCAGTTCTCATTACAACCGTATTTGTGTCACAAATTAAAGGGTAGTATCCTTTCTTGGGCAAGAAAAAAAAACGTAATTATCTAGCTTTTCTTTTGTTTTTTTGTTATTGCGTTATTTCACAATAAACGAGGTGGGTGTGGTATAAAGTTGTCAACCTCTTGCAATTGCGGGAGACAAAATAGGTGCACGTATATTGCTTGACACATCCCACGATATATTGACTATACTTATGCACAGATGTCATGTTCAGAAAAATGAAGCATACGTGTTGTCAATCTTACCTTATAAACTACTCCATATGTGCCTTCACCAATTCTTCGCTGATCCGAAAAAGTATCTGTAATTTCTTTCAACCATTCATGATTTAAATAGAGAATGTTTTCCTTCTGCTGGTACAAAAACTTCTGGTCATGAGCAAATTAAGGTATAGGATAACCACTTTTAAGGAAAGTAGTAGCATTCTACGTACCACCGTCATGTTTTGCGTACCCCTTCTCCTGTACTGTCTCGACTTTCTTTTTTCTTTTTGAAAGGAACTGTCTCAACCTTTTGGAAGAAGCGCCACAGGCAGATGTATTGATTGTGCATATATATGATATCAAAAGAATTATGATTCCAACATGAGAGAACTGATAGCCATCTTATTACAAATTAGAGCCCACAATGCTAGTCAGGATCTAGACGCCTATATATATCCCAGCTCGACAAAATATCATAGATAGATATACAGCAATAGGAGAAATGAGAGAACAATAAATTTAATGGTGAAAGGCATAAAAATGGCAACGAAGGCACAGAGACGAATTAAGCTACTAGTACATACAGTAATATGCAACAAATTGATACCGCAAAGTGTCAGTACTAACCTGGACCCAGAGTGGTAGCTCGCTCGAGGTGCTGGTGCTCTGGACCGAAGAGGATGTGATGACTGATGGGAGCGGGAGAAAGATGATGTATGGATGGACCTTAATAAGAGGAGCTGGATCGGGGGGCAGATCATCGACTTGACTCATTAGATTAGACGACTCAGTTGCTAGCTGCTTGGTCAACACACATAGTAGCTGTTAATTACCGTCGGTGGCTACATGACAAAACCTACTACAACCAAGCTTATTAGTTAATTAGATGCATGCGATGCATGCATGTTACCGTTACCAGGACAATGTCAAAGGAACCTCGCGGGAAAAAAAAGGACATAGTCAATGGAAGAACGTAACGCGATGTCAGAATAATCAGTAAACTCGTTGGTGCCACTGCTCTGCGCGTTATCCGATCTGCCTCACGCCGCCCCAGCATCCATGCACGTTAGGGGAGCCATGCTTCCCACTTGCTCAAACGTCAGAACCCGCAGGAGTTCATATTGCAGATCTACTCTTGATCGGCTGAAAAGTCGCTCCCGCCCACTTGCTTGCTATACCGATCGTTCAGTCTAAGTTCGTTTTTCTTTTGTGGTGGTTTTCGAGGGGATTCCAGTTAAAATAAAGTGTGAATCTGTATACAATTATTCGTCCACCAATGCTTTTATAGCATGGCTAACGTTGGCCCAGTCCCGGCGTCAAGTACTTCCAACGACCGGCGATACGAGTGATGACAAACGAAGCTGGCTGACGAATTACCTTACGCCGAGATGCACCGTAGCACAAAGCTAATCTCTTAGCAATCGATCTGTCTGGACGTGTATGTAGTATACTAGTACGAACGAGCACCTCTAGCCGGAATCTCAACTTGATCTAGCTAGCTCACGTAGATAGCACAACACACAGAATCGATTGTTTGATGGCCGCAGGCTCCTGTCGAGCCTGTTGACTTTGTATTGATTTTCTCACGGTACAAGTTACAAGCTGGGGCTACACGGGTATATATTAGCTACCTAGCCAATACTGATCCTATTTGGTGTCGTGTCTAACTCTAAACCTACACGGACACATATATGCACTTGTTGCAATCGTACACATATGGAACTCCCCCCCCCCCCCCCCCCCCCCCCCTAAATACGTCGTTACGTTACGGCTCCGACGCCGATCCTTCTTCGTATCTTCAAGAACTTCTCTCGATCCAAAGCCTTGGTTAGGATGTCCGTCAGCTGATCATTGGTTAGAAAAGTCGTAGACTCACTCTCAACATTGAGCACCACTGATTCTGGATCTCGATTTCTGAGATCATCGTGTCACTCTGCTTCACTCGAAGTCGATGTCATCACTTTCTGCTTTTGTGATAGCCAGTTTATTATGCTTCCACCAAGGAAATATGTCACTCCCGAAGAACTCTTACGATCGTTGATAATTCCGTCCTTGTCACTAACATTGTAGCCGAGTAGTTTCACCATCTCCTTCTTGCTCAGCTCAAGACGAGGTTCCATTGAAGCATCAATTGGATTGCAATATTTCATGCCAATATTTTCAAGCCCCTTCCTTGTGTATGCCTCCTGACATACTGCGATCCCCTCTTCCCTTTGTTGTACCTCGATCCCGAGATAGTAACTCAAAAGACCAAGATCATCCATCTTGAAAAGCTTCTTCATTTGTAGCTTGAATTTTGCAATCACCTCTTCATCTGTTCCGGTTATCAACAGGTCATCGGTCGCATCACCGTCGCCGGAAAGTACTCGGTGTCGGGACTGGGCCAACAGCTAAGGGGGTGTTGGGTTGCCTGCATCCAAATTAGCCCCTTGTATCTGTCGCTAAACTCAGCCTGGCTAGGCCGATACATTATGCAGTGTTTGGTAGCACACATTCCATGTAGTAACATTGTACCCCAATATGGTCAGCTTACCATCTACCACCCCAACCAATGATCTCAATGTGCATGTTGCATACGATCAAAGTGATCACAAGATAAAAGCAACATCATAATGATGATGAACTGGTCAAAGTTCTTCGACCCGCACAACTGACATGCACCCTTGCCTACTTCATGCTTTCTCTTCTCTTTGACCACCAACTTTGAGTAATCATCATGTGCCTCCTGCCTGGTCTTAAACCCTTTGTAGCAGTTGTTTTTTAACTGTTCACTTATTCATGGCATGTCTTACATGAACCGTAGACTCCTTGAACCCTCCCCGAGTACACAACACACCACTTCATCAAGCAAAACATAAAAGCAAAGTGCCACACAACATTTTTAGAAGGGATAGAGAGGATTTGGTGGAATAGTTGATGTATTGCTTGAGCCTCGTGAGCATATATCTAGGAGTACATGATCATCTTGGAGTACAAGTCAAACTAAAACAAACCGTAGTCCATCATATCTTTCCTAAACAATCATGATACTCAACACCCCCCCACAGTCACAACGGTAGCGACATAGACGGTGAGACTGAAGAAGAATCGAAACGTAAGCCGACGGACATCCCCCTCCCCTGTCGAACAGTTCGAATGCATCGCGGAAGTCGTGGCTGGAGTAGAAACCGATGATGTTGCTCAAGCAAGGCGGTAGCCCTTTGTGCCGTTGTCGATGTTGCCGAGATTATAGGGAGATGTAGCCATGGCCAAGGTAGCCGTGCGAGGGACGTCGTGGTTGATGTCGAGTCGGGGTGGCCGATGTCGAGGTAGTCGCCGTGGAGCCGCGGGCGCAGCGGAGGCGCCGAGTTAGTCATGGGCGCAATGGTGTCGAACTACGGGTGCACCGGGAAGAAGACGTTGTTGATGAGGCGTCGTGCCGGGTTGCCAGCCCGGGGAGACATCGTGGACGGAGGCACACATTGGTGTTGCCAGCACCGGGCATGCGTAGACGGACGAAGTCGATGTTGACAATGCGCCACTCCAGACTTGCCAGGCCTAGGAGCACATCGGGGACAAAGGCACGCGTCGGTATTGCCAGCACCGAGCATGCGTAGACGGGGACCAGCAAAATTTGTACGCCATGTCGGAAGAGTCTGAGGGGCCAACGGAGAAGGAGACTCGACGATGGTTGTGGCGCCAATCGGCGTGGCATCAATGTCACCAACGGTGGTCCGAGTAGATGAAGTGTCGGGTAAGATGACGGCGACGCTGGTGACGGGCTATTGCTTGATGAAGATGAAGGGGTGGACGGGTGGCGACGACGCTACAGGGGTAGCAACGGCGGCGGCCAAAGAAGAGCGGCGGAAGCTATGTTAGGAGCGCGGCGGCGGTACTCGAAGTAGGCGAAGAACCTGACTGCGTGACGATGACCGACATGGACGATGGTGTTCCCGTGGCAAGGGAGGTGGCGCGGCGCACACCACAAGAAGTCGACGCACAGGGACGGCGAAGTCGACCGCGGGCCACGACGCTACAACCCGAAGGGCGACACAGCGGTAGCAGGCGGATCGGGGCGACGGAGGGAAGGGGCGGGAGGGGGGCACGAACCGCGGCGCTACAACCAGAAGGAGTGGCGCATCGGCAGAGCACGAGTCAATGCAACCACAGGGACGACCTCGGGCGGCGGCATGGATCGCGTGCCACGCTCGCTACGACCCGATGGGGCGACGCAGCGGCAACGCGAGGGTCGGTGCGGCCTGGAGCGGACACCCTCAGGGCGGCAGTGGACTGTGGGTCGTGGCGGCATCCAAGCTAATGCCCGCGGCGACGAACAGCGTAGGACGACGTGCAGACGAATGCATTAGCGGCGAAGTGCGGGGAGCCAACACAGCGCCGGCGCCCGGGCAACGACGCCCAAGTGGCCAACGCAACAGCGGCACCCGATCGGCCAGGCCCGAAGCGGCGAAACCAACGTCGTGCAGACGAGGCCGTACATACATGGCGGAGGCGGGAGGTGGTGCAGGAGCCCCAGTCGGATCAGGGCGGCGATGGCCGGCATAGAGCGACGGGCAGGCAAAGGCGCAAATGGCGGCCATGACGTGTCGCCGCGTCGCGCGAGGCCGTCGGGTTGGAGAAGAGGCCGAGTGTCGTGCCGGTGTTGGAGTAGAGGTGCTTGGTCGGCGGCGGCGGCGGGTGACGCAAACCGATATTAGATCGGAAAACCAAATAGAAAACACTGATCAAAGCGACCGGCGAAAGAGAGAAAACCCGGATCAAGGATCGAGAAAAAAGACTCTTTAGGGCATCCGGTCGACATGACCGTCGGACGAACCCTAGGTACGGGCGGCGCGGCCCCCGCGGTGGTCATGGAGGCCAACCGCCTAGGGGGCGGCGCGGAGAAGAAACGGCGGGTGGCGGGTAGGGTTGGATCGGTTAGGCTGATACCATGTTAGAAGGGATGGAGAGGGTTTGGTGGAATTTTTGATGTATTGCTTGAGCCTCGTGAGCATATATCTAGGGGTACATGATCATCTTGAAGTACAAAGCTAGAAAAAATCTTAATCTATCCTATCTTTCCTAAACAATCATGATACTCAACAAGCATGTTGATAGCTTGCAAGAGCACATGATCTAGTTGTAGCCTTTTCAAAGTAGTAATATCGATCTCAAAGGGAGCACATATTTTTTATTGTCTTGATTCCTTGTAGAGATTTGTTATAATGTGTCTACAAGTTAATTACGATCCAAAGCAAAGCGAATACAAAGGTTTCTAAAATATTGTTGGTGAAATAGTAAAAAAAAAGGTGCAAGATTAAAGTAGAAGTAGAGAGTAAAATTCGACTTTTGGATCAATAGGTCCCACTCGTATGTATCTAACTAGATTAGGATCGCCCCTTGGCACGAGTCCCAACGTTTTGATCAAGCAGGTAATGCCAAGATGGAAGGCAAATTATTAATGTGATACTGTCGCTCCAATATACTCCCTCTGTAATAACTTAATGTATAAGGAGCTTTTTGGTATAAAAAAGGTCTTATAAGATACAGAGGTTTGTAGCTTCCATAATTTCATCTGAATCTCTTAAATAGAAAGAACCACACATACATTTGCTCATTATGTTCCAATCAATAAGGTGTTAATTGGAAGGACTGGCTAAGAATAAGCCACTTAAGAAAAAGTGGCCCTTTCATGCCTGATCATAAGAAAAATGTACATTAATGGTCATATTATTTTAGCACCCAAAAAACAAAATTTATGAAATTACAGTACTCAGATCCCTAGTTGCCTGATCTCCTTTTCCATTTTGAGAGCAGGAGTAGGAGAGGCCTGGTGCTTGATGTATTGAGCAAATAGTTAACTCAAGTAGTCCACGATTGAGTCTACAGTTCTTCCTTTCTGCTAGTGCTGCATTCCACTGTTTTACAGGCCTTGCAAAATGTTTGGAGGGCTCAGCATACACAATACTCACTCACCTTATATTCCATATTGGCACGCTGATTCTTATCGAACATGTTTCCGTATGCATCGCTTCGTCATCACTAAACATGGTGAGAGAGAGAGAGAGCAGTAAATATTTAAATTGTTGCATTCAAAATAGGCGGTTTCAATACCCAATTGTAGTAAGACAGGACAATGGAGCGCACAGCAGAAGCATCTATGTTCAGGCAGAACATAAGATCGTATCTGAAAGAGAAGAAATGGAGCTCATTTGCATGCTAGCTGATCATTCCAGTAACATGCATTGCCGACTCCATAACTAAAATAGCACTACATTTTTCTACCTTATGATATCTGGCATTAGTACTGTAAAAGAGTAACTACATGCATATGTGTATTTAGAAGCAATATCAATATAGAATGGGTGGAAGAGGGATGTCATAGCTGGTTTGAAGCATAAACATGGTACTACATGAACTATAAGCGAGGCAAGGGGACCAGTAATAAATTGTTGCAGACTGGAAGTAGCATATCATCCCTACTATTTCTAATAGCCTCAAAGTATCAAAGTGTATATTGCTGTTTTTCACATCCAACATATGCAAGTTACCGGCAATATTTTGTGGAAATTATAAGCACGACATCGTGTTAGATCTAAATGGAAATTAAAATTGGCAAGCGAAGTACATCTGTACTATGTTTAATACAATATTTACAATTTTCCAGTAAATTAGCTTTCTTGCCCTGAATTACTCATCCAGTAATCATATCATAATCGTCACTCATTATTATAGGTTTCACTTTTGCTTGCAAAACTCCACAGCATGTCTGTATATGGCAAGGCAATTACGATAGATGCTATCGATGCAGATACATAGTAAAAGATCATGGTGAAGTATAAAGCCCAAAACACATTATCTTTCAAATAAATTTCGAAACATAACAGCTTGCTACTTGAAGGTTACTCATGGCTTAGCTGTGTGGATTTTAGAACGGCGTACCTCAGGTGGAGCATAGGCGGTCGACGTTCCGGCGAAATCAGTAGAACAGGGATAGTGGATGCTTCCCTAGAGGGGCTTGAGTCTGTCTTCTATGTATCAGACCATCTCACAGTAGTATCCTGCACAAAGAGGAATAAGAATTTACCTTTTAGTGAGGGCTTCAATCTTGGAGGTAAATTAAAATATTTAGAGTTCACAAGTGTCTTTCAGTATAAATTCCATGAAAGACTACAGTGCTACTCATTGCATCACTTATCTGAAGAAACATTAAATATCTGATGTGAAAACATTTACTCTTTGGAAGGACATGTTTCCAATACAACCACCGCTAGAGAGAAATTTCTAATTAAGAATAAATCTGACACACTAATTCAGCCAATTCTCTGAGCAGCTTCTGTGAAAATATTTCCACCACATAAATCTAATTTATGTAGCTGAACAATTGAACAAGAAATAGAGAAGGGAGGAACGAGCTGTGGTGAGCTAGCTGTACCTCCTTGAGCTGGCCCCTCCTCTTGGAGAGGACAACGACCGTCCTTCAAGCGGATCTCGATGATGTCGATGGCATACTTCCTGCTGCCAGCACTTCGCCGGCCAAGTGGCACCCCTTCTCCCTGGGAGCGAGCAAACTACATGAAGACAGGAGCAAGGTAGTCCATGGATATCAAATGTGTTGGCCTATGTATGCATGGTGTATGAACCTAGCTAAGGCCCTGTTCAGAATCTAGCCACTCCGCTCCAATCCGCGGAGCTGTGGAGCTCCCTTTGAGCCGCTCCGTGAAAATAAGTTGCAGTACAGTCGAGGGAGCGGAGAGGAACCGAACAGGCTCTAATAATTGTCTTTTCGATATCCATCATGTCAATAAGAAGACCATGGTCTGAAACATAAATAGATGAGCATTACCTGCTTGACATGCTGACAACATATCTCCAGTTCAAAAAAAGGCGGTGTGGATCCAGAGGAAACTTCTGGCCACATCAAAGTCAACACCTTTGGGTGCTGATCCCCTCCTTGGACACTAGTAGAAAACAGGGCTTTGGTCACAGGGCAATATTCACATTAGTCCCGATTCATTGGTCCCGGTTCGTGCGGCCAGGGGCCTGCCGGGCCTCGTGGGGGCATTGGTCCCGGTTCGTCCGGACCCTTTGGTCCCGGTTGGTGGGACAAACCGGGACCAATGGGCCACGCTCCTGGCCCACAGCCCTTTAGTCCTGGTTCATACCACAAACCGGGACTAAAGGGCTGGTCCTAGTTGCGGCCAGTGTTTAGTCCCACATCGCCAACTGAAGGGCGCTCACACCAGTTTATAAGCCCGTCCCTCTCGGCCTTATTGAGCTCCTCTTAATGTGAAAATAGATGCCCTTATACAGGGAATTTGACCTAAATTCATAGTAAATTTCATAGAAATTTATTATGAATTTAGGTTGAATTTTCTCTATAAGCGCATCTATGTTCATTTTTTATATTTATAAAATAAATAAAAATAAATAAACCTTAATAAAATAAAATAAAATAAACTATAGTAACTAAAATAAATAAACCTTAATAAATTAAGTAAAAATAGCAGCATTAAATTAAATAAAAATAGCAGCAGTAAAATAAATAAAAATAAAATAATTAAGGTAAAATACATAAGTAATTAGAAATAAAATAAATAAGTTTTTTGTTGTAAGTAGAAACAAAACAAAACAAATAAAGCAAAAGAGAAAAAAAAACACAGGAAAAAAATTATGCCACCTACTGGGCCACCACGGCCTGAATACGACTAGAAACCCATCCTTGGGCCAGGATTTAGGCCCGCAGAAGGCCCAGTAGGCCCCACAGGCAAAGAGAACGGTTAGGCCCGAAAGCCTGCAGTTGAGAGGAGTTCGAGAGGGTGGGCGCAGCAGCGCTTATAAACCACTCTCGAGCTCTCTCAACTAGCGAGGTGGGACTAAACTTTTGACGCGGGGCAGCACAAGGCCTTTGGTCCCGGTTGGTGCCACCAACCGGGACTAAAGGGGGCATTGGTCCCGGTTCGTGGCACCAACCCTTTAGTCCCGGTTGGTGCCACGAACCGGAACCAATGAGTTGCCTATATATACCCCATCGCCACAGCAGAACACTCCAGAGTGCTCTGTTTTTTCTGACCGGCGAGGGGAGGGCATTTGGGTGCTCTAGCTCACCTCCTATGCACATGAGGTGTTCGATGAAATGTCTGGGCCACACTAGTTAATCTTTCTCCTCTCGAAACTCGACCTCCGAGCTCCATTTCCCCCGAGATTTGTCTAGGTTTACCGGTCCGTCACGTCCCGTCCCCGTCTTCACCGCCGTCGATCGCCCGCGCCGATCTCGTCGCCAGCACCACCGTGGTGAGCCTCTTGTTCTTATCTTCTTTCTGAAAGGAAAAAATTCTTACTTTAGATAGTTACTTGTCTAATTTTGTTACTTTTATTATTTCTTCTTATTACATAGTGCGATGGTTTTGGTATCCGCCCCCGTCGGCCCTCGTCCTGTCTATGATTCGGATGTGGTATATATTATCTTTTTATAACTATTTGGTTCATTTATTGTTTATGACAAATATACCGACCAACGTGACATAGATTTTATTTATCTAGGAGGTGGTTGAACCAGAAATTCTAACCGACCCTATTGTCGAGAGGTTAAATTTAGTTGAAGAAGAAAACAATTACTTGAAGGAAAAAATAAAAAAAATTGAGGAGGAGAAGATGATATTGGAGTTGCATGTTGCGGATGTCGTCGATGATCACAAGATCAAGATGAATGCAATGCGCTTGAAGATTAGAAAGATTAGAAAATATGCCATTCATACCGAGGCTTGGTATCATTATGCCGTTGGATCAATTGTTACCTTGGTTGCGATTATGATCGCATTTGTTTTCGCATTGAAATGTTTTACATAGTTTCAATGTATGGTTTAATTAATTAGATGCTCTGGAGAGCTATATATATGTTTTTAGATGAGAACTATGTATGTACTTTGGTTTTAATGTGATGATGAACTTCTATTAATTTGGTCACTTAATTATCTATTCATGATGTTCTGTAATGGTTTTTGACACACTTAATTATATATAATGCACGCAGATGAACCGGCAATGGATGTACGGTGACAGACACACCTCCGAGTACATTAAGGGCGTGCATGATTTTCTCGAAGTGGCTGAGGCAAACAAGCAGAATGGTTTTATGTGTTGTCCATGCCCTATATGTGGGAATACGAAGTCTTACTCTGACCGGAAAATCCTTCACACCCACCTGCTTTACAAGGATTTCATGCCACACTATAATGTTTGGACGAGGCACGGAGAAATAGGGGTTATGATGGAAGACGGCGAAGAAGAAGAGGACGATGACAACTATGTGCCCCCTGAATACGGTGATGCTGCAACGGGGGAAGCTGCTGAAGATCAAGAGGAACCAGACGATGTGCCCAATGATGCTGCAAGGGGGGAAGCTGCTGAAGATCAAGAGGAACCAGTGCCCGATGATGATGATCTCTGCCGGGTCATAGTCGATGCAAGGACGCAATGCGAAAGTCAAAAGGAGAAGCTGAAGTTCGATCGCATGTTAGAGGATCACAAAAAAGGGTTGCACCCCAATTGCGAAGATGGCAACACAAAGCTCGGTACCGTTCTGGAATTGCTGCAGTGGAAGGCAGAGAATGCTGTGCCTGACAAAGGATTGGAGAAGCTATTGAAAATATTGAAGAAGAAGCTTCCAAAGGATAACGAATTGCCCGACAGTACATACGCAGCAAAGAAGGTCGTATGCCCTCTAGGATTGGAGGTGCAGAAGATACATGCATGCCCTAATGACTGCATCCTCTACCGCGATGCGTACAAGGATCTGAACGCATGCCCGGTATGCAGTGCATTGTGGTATAAGATCAGACGAGATGACCCTGGTGATGTTGACGGCGAGCCCCCCAGGAAGAGGGTTCCTGCGAAGGTGATGTGGTATGCTCCTATAATACCACGGTTGAAACGTCTGTTCAGAAACGAAGAGCATGCCAAGTTGATGCGATGGCACAGTGAGGACCGTAAGAAAGACGGGAAGTTGAGAGCACCCGCTGACGGGTCGCAGTGGAGAAAAATCGAGAGAAAGTACTGGGCTGAGTTTGCAGCTGACCCAAGGAACGTATGGTTTGGTTTAAGCGTGGATGGCATTAATCCTTTCGGGGAGCAGAGCAGCAATCACAGCACCTGGCCCGTGACTCTATGTATGTATAACCTTCCTCCTTGGATGTGCATGAAGCGGAAGTTCATTATGATGCCTGTTCTCATCCAAGGCCCTAAGCAACCCGGCAACGACATTGATGTGTACCTAAGACCATTAGTTGAAGAACTTTTATAGCTGTGGAATGGAAACGGTGTACGTACCTGGGATGAGCACAAACAGGAGGAATTTAACCTGCACGCTTTGCTGTTTGTAACCATCAACGATTGGCCCGCTCTCAGTAACCTTTCAGGACAGACAAACAAGGGATACCACGCATGCACGCACTGTTTAGATGACACTGAAAGTATATACCTGGACAAATGCAGGAAGAATGTGTACTGTAGGGTAACGTAGCAGAAAACAAAAAATTTCTGACCTACGCACCAGCCCAGGACCACTATGGACACTGCATACAAGGTTTGATCTTTTTCGTTACCGACTCGTAGCGCAGCGGGAAGTAGAGTCGATGACGATCGGCGGTGCAGATCCCCGCAGCTAGGATTTACAACCTCCCAACCGCGAGGATGTATACCCTCATCCGACATACGGACAGCCCTCCGGGAGGCGGTCAAACAGTGCCCCGGACGGTGTCACAGACAGCACTTCGGGAGGACCTTCGAAACTCGAACGGTCACTCGGACAGCCCTCCGGGAGGACCCACAGAACTCGGACCGTCACTTGGACAGCCCTTCGGGAGGCACTCTCGAACAGCCCCTCAGGGCACTAAGATCGAAACTACGACCTCTCTACAGAGTTGCACACATACGGTGTCAGCTATCCGGCAGGGCTTCGCCGTCCAGAACTAGTTCCTGCCGGAACCCAGACAGCCTTTCGGCTCTACGAAACTATTTCGCTGGGAGGGAGAGAAGAAGCCAGATCATTGCAATGGCATGTATGTGAGAAGGGATGATCCTTTAGGCAGCCCCCTCCACCCCTATTTATAGGCCAAGCCCAAGGGTGGCTTCTCCAAGAAGCCAAGGGGGGAAATACCAAAAAGGCCCTCAAGGTGGCTTCTCCAAGAAGCCAAGCAAAAAGCACTTTCACTATTCAGGACGACATATTTCAGCGTCCGTTCGAATTGAAAATATTTATGTGGGCTCAGAACATTTCCAGTACCCACTAAAATAATTTTCAACGCGTTCCGAAACAATTTCGGTTTAGTAATTTTCATCTGCGAAAAGCAAACAAGAATGCGTTTTCACTATTCACGAAGACAATTTTTCGCGTCCACTAAATCCAAAAATATTTCTAGGGGTCTTAGAATAATTCCAGTACCCACTAAAATGATTTTGGATTCATTCTGAAACAATTTCAGATTAGTGAATTTCATCTGCGAATAACAGCCAAAGCGGTACCGGCAGCTCCGAAACATTTTCGGTTTTTATTTCTGAAAATTCCAAAAAGTTTCCAGAATGATTCTGGCACCCTCCAAGAATTATTAGGCATGTGCCGAAACCATTTTGACTTAATGGCATACCCCGAAACAACTTTTTTGGTTTCACCGAAACTCATCCCGTGACCTCTCTCTGCGGTACGATTCCGCTGTCCGAAACTTTTCGGTGTCCGAAACTTTTTCGGTGATTTTCTCTCAGACTCCCTGTCTAGTATTCAGCAGATAGATGACCCTTAAGCGTGTGACCCTATAGGTTTGGTGAAGTATAGACATGACCTGGAACCCCTTCCGATCAATGATCAACATCGGAGCCGTGGACACCCATATTGACCCCTATACCCACACGAATAAATATTCGAGTGAACCTCCAGTTGTCGTGTGCTATTCCTGTTGCTTCGCGATATGTTACAAATACCCGAGGTGAGACATGTTGGCATTCCCGTGGATCAACAACTTGTCCACTATGCTAGTTACCTCGTTACCGGTTTTGTTCTCTTTTCTCGTTTCGTGTTCCGGCATCCCCGTGATCAAATCACAAAGTGTCTGGCCAGACGATGATGGACACCGTAACACCGAGAGGGCCCGAGTATATCTCTCCATCGTCGGAGGAGCAAATCCCAATCTCGAGCTATCAAGTTACTTAACATACTTTCCCATGAACCCGTAAGCCGCCGTAATAGCCATCCAGTTACGGATGACGTTTAACAAACCCCAAAGTTCATGAAGCAAGCATGAAGAAACTCGATACTCTCATGGTCTAAGGAATTATGCAAACATTAACTATCTCTGTGTTATAAACCATTAAATTGTGACGAATGTATCTCATAGCATAACATCAATTCGGGTCGATTCAACACAAATGTCCTTCCTGACATTGTGCCCTCAAAGTTGCTTGGCATAGACATGCCCATGATTGGGAAAACATAATCATCATGCAACACTTGAGCTAGTCTTAGAGGCACGACTAGGAATACATTTTATCGTTTATTATTCCACACGTGCATATGGGTTCTCCCCAGAGCCTTTATGGATATACGGGCTCGGGAACCACAGCAGTTATAGCATGGAACATAAACATAATTATGAACAGGGAGATAATCAATAACATTTATTATTGCCTCTAGGGCATATCTCCTACATGTACCTGGGCCATCGTCGATTTCTTCCGACCAACCATCAATGTCGAAAGAAAGGCAAGCATTTCAAAGGCGAGGCAGATCACCGGAAGAAGCCCGCCATGCGTACCGGTGATCACGTACTTGCTATGGTCAATGATTTACACGTAATCTTTGGAAAGGGTCCCGGCGGACTAGCTGTTCCGAATGACGCTGAGGGACACGCACCCATGTGGAAGAAGAAATCTATATTTTGGGACCTACCCTACTGGAAAGAGCTAGAGGTCCGCTCTTCAATCGACGTGATGCACGTGACGAAGAACCTTTGCGTGAACCTGCTAGGCTTCTTGGGCGTGTATGGGAAGACAAAAGATATACCTGAGGCACGGGAGGACCTGCAACGTTTGCACGAAAAAGACGGCATGCCTCCGAAGCAGTATGAAGGTCCTGCCAGCTACGCTCTTACGAAAGAAGAGAAAGAAATCTTCTTTGAATGCCTGCTCAGTATGAAGGTCCCGACTGGCTTCTCGTCGAATATAAAGGGAATAATAAATATGCCAGAGAAAAAGTTCCAGAACCTAAAGTCTCATGACTGCCACGTGATTATGACGCAACTGCTTCCGGTTGCATTGAGGGGGCTTCTACCGGAAAACGTCCGATTAGCCATTGTGACGCTATGTGCATTCCTCAATGCAATCTCTCAGAAGGTGATCGATCCAGAAATCATACCAAGGCTAAGGAGTGATGTGGCGCAATGTCTTGTCAGTTTCGAGCTGGTGTTCCCACCATCCTTCTTCAATATCATGACACACGTCCTAGTTCATCTAGTCGACGAGATTGTCATTCTGGGGCCCGTATTTCTACACAATATGTTCCCCTTTGAGAGGTTCATCGGAGTACTAAAGAAATATGTCCGTAACCGCGCTAGGCCAGAAGGAAGCATCTCCATGGGCCATCAAACAGAGGATGTCATTGGGTTCTGTGTTGACTTCATTCCTGACATTAAGAAGATAGGTCTCCCTCAATCGCGATATGAGGGGAGACTGAGTGGAAAAGGCACGCTAGGAGGAGACACAATAATATGCAGGGACGGGCATTCTTGGTCTTGGTGACCCCGTATGTCGATGAACACAAGAACAGTCTGCGCTCCAAACACCCGGAGCAGTGTGACGACTGGATTACATGTGAACACATCAAGACTTTCAACAGTTGGTTGGAAACACGTCTCAGAGGTGACACCACTGTTTGTGATGAGTTGTACTCGTTGTCCAGGGGACCATCTTCGACTGTATTGATTTACAAAGGATACGAGATAAATGGGAATACATTTTACACGATCGCCCAAGATCAAAAGAGCACCAACCAAAACAGCGGTGTCCGCTTTGATGCAGCAACCGAGAGGGGAAAGGACACGTATTATGGTTACATAATGGACATATGGGAACTTGACTACGGACATGATTTTGAGGTCCCTTTGTTTAAGTGCAAATGGGTCAATCTGTCAGGAGGCGGGGTACAGGTAGACCCACAGTACGGAATGACAACAGTGGATCTGAACAATCTTGCGTACACTGACGAACCGTTCGTCCTAGCCAATGATGTGGCACAGGTTATCTATGTGAAGGACATGTCTACCAGACCGAGAAAAAGAAAAGATAAGGAAGCGAATACATCATACGATGAGCCAAAGCGCCACATAGTTCTTTCAGGAAAAAGGGATATTGTGGGAGTGGAGGGCAAGACTGACATGTCTGAAGATTATGAAAAGTTTCATGAAATTCCTCCCTTCAAAGTCAAGGCTGACCCAAGCATCCTGATAAACGATGAAGATTATCCATGGTTACGGCGCAATAAGAAAATGACACAAGCGAAGAAAAAGTGAAGACTCTCTCCCGCAACTATTATGATGATACCATGCCAACTTTGTAACAGACGAGTATGATACCATTGTCCGTTTTGTACACGAAGTGCATCCAGTTTTTGCCGTAACCCTCTCAACTTTCTTGCACATGATATGTGGATGAAATGATGATACCCAACTTTCAACCTTTTCAGAGTTCATTTGAAATGCTTTTCAATTTTAGGGTCTTATAGCTCAAAATAATTAGTAAATGCATGAAAAATAACAGGCCAAAAATTAAAAATTATAAACAGGTGCGGCTCTCTCTCAGCTAGCGAGGTGGGACTAAACTCCCGCCACCACGCTGCTGTGCAAGGCCATTGGTCCCGGTTGGTGGCACGAACCGGGACCAATTCCACCCTTTGGTCCCGGTTGGTGCCACGAACCGGTACTGATGAGGCTGTGGCCCCACGAGCACCTTTAGTACCGGTTCGTGGCACGAACCGGTACTAGAGTTTCTTACTAAGCAGTTTTTTAGTCCCACCTCGCTAGCCGAGAGGCACTAGGAGCGGTTTATAAGCCCTGAGTGCAGAGACGATAAAGAAGAGGTGCAATGCTCACCTTCACGTTGCTTAGCTTCAAGCCTTGAGGAATAAGGTAGACTGCATGGAGCTATGTGCAGTGCAGTCTACACTATTCCGAAAGGCTTGAAGCAAATCAACGAGTATTGCGCCTCTTTTTTATTTTTAGTAACTTATTACAACTCCGGACTTCTTGTGTTATGACAAAATAAAATAAACTTTAATAAAATTTATGAAAGTAAAATTAACAAAGTATTTTCTGTTCAAAACATTATAAGAAACCTCTAGTATTATTGAAACTAAAATCATAGAAAATTGATGCAACTAAAATTATCGAAGTATTTTCTGTTCAAAATCATTAAAAGCAAAAAGAATTTTCATAAAGAACTTTTTTTGATAGAAACTTTAATAGCAAAAAGAATTATCATAAAGTAAAATAAATAAGTAATTAGAAACAAAATAAAATAAAATAAATAAGTTTTTTGTTGTAGGTACAAACAAAACAAAATAAATAAAGCCAAAAAGAAAACAAAAAAACTAAATACAACAAAAAGAATTTTCATAAAGAACTTTTTTTGATAGAAACTTTAATAGCAAAAAGAATTATCATAAAGTAAAATAAATAAGTAATTAGAAACAAAATAAAATAAAATAAATAAGTTTTTTGTTGTAAGTAGAAACAAAACAAAATAAATAAAGCAAAATAGAAAACAAAAAAACTAAATACAGCAAAAAAAATTGTTGGGCCGCTGCCCGCTGGGCCCTCCAACCCTCGGGTTTGCAATTACAGGCCCAGAAGGGCTAGAGGGCTCAACGGGCAGCGCGCCAAAGTTAGGCCCAGAAGCCTTCTAGAGGAGCTCGAGAGGGCAGCCGTAGCGGGGCTTATAAACCACTCCGAGCCCCTCTCAACTAGCGAGGTGGGACTAAACTTTTGGCCGCGACGTGGGCAGCAAGAGGCCTTTGGTCCCGGTTGGTGCCACCAACCGGGACTAAAGGGGGTGCATTGGTACCGGTTCGTGAGACCAACCGGGACCAATGCACCCCCTTTAGTCCCGGTTGGTGCCACCAACCGGGACCAAAGGCCGCAGCTTCCCGCCCTTTGCGCTGCTGAAAAACGCCTTTGGTCCCGGTTGGTGGCACCAACCGGGACTAATGCCTACCTTTAGTCCCGGTTGGTGCCACGAACCGGGACTAAAGGCTTTGCTATATAAGCAAACACTTAGCAAAATTTGCAGATTTCATCTGCAGTTTGCCCCGACGACGCCGACGCCGCCAGGCTGCCCCGACGCCGCCCGCCGCCCCGACGCCGCCCGCCGCCCCCGCCGTCGCCGTCGCCCGTGCCCGTCGTCGCCGTCGCCGTTGCCCGCGCCCTCGCCATCAGCCGCGCGCCGCCCCGGCCCGTCCCCGTCGTCGCCGTCGCCCTGCCCCGCCCTTCGCCGCCGTCGCCCCTACCCCGAGCGCGCGCCCACTGCCCCGTCGCCATCCTCGCCGCCGACCCCGCGGTCCTCACCTTGGTCCGGCCGGCGCCCTCCCTAGCATTGTTTCTTGGTTTTTTTCATATATATATGCTTGTTTTTTTATATATATATGATGATATATATGCTTGTTATCATAATTGTTTTTGTTCATATATATATATATATATATGTAATGATTTTTTTGTAGAATATGATGTTTTTTTCATAGATGATCACATATATGATGTATGCATGGATGTGGATGAAATATGATGTTTTTTTGTTCATAGAACATGATGAAATATGAACAATGCATTAGGCAAAACCTTTACTTTTTTTCGAAATATGAACATGATGAAATATGAACAATGATGAAATAGGAAGAAAGGAGAAGAAGAGGAGAGGAAGAAGAGGAGAAATAAATAAGAAGAGGAAAAAAGAAGAAAAAGAAGAGGAGAAGAAGAAAGGAATAGAAGAGAAGAAGAAAAAATAGAAAAAATTCTATTTTTTCTTCTTCTCTCCTCTATTCCTTTCTTCTTCTCCTCTTTTTTTTTCTTTTTTTTCTTCGATCTTCTCCTCTATTCCTTTCTTCTTCTCCTCTTTTTGTTTCTTCTACGTTTTCTTATGTTTTATCGGGTCTGTCGTCGTCGATATACGTACCCCTCTCCCGATAACTTCAACACGAGGGGGGTCGATATACCCCCTTCCCGATAATATTATTTTTCCATGTACGTTCATTGTCGTTGTCGATATAACCCCCTCCCGATAACTTCAACACGTGGGGGTGGGTCGATATACCCCCTCCCCGATAATATTATTTTCCCATGTACGTTCATTGTCGTTGTCGATATAAGCCCCTCCCGATAACTTCAACACGTGGGGGGGGGTCGATATAACCCCTCCCCGATAACATTATTTTCCCATGTATGTATGTCGTCGTTGTCGATATATATAACTCCCTCCCAGATAACTTCGACATGATGGACGGTCGATATTTATACCCCCTCTCGACCGTGATAACTTATACCATGGGAGCACCCCCCGGCCCTCTCACTCGACCAAAACTCTCGAGGACACCCAAACCCTAGAAAAAAACGATGTCGGTCTCCTACCCCCTCCCGCCGCGCCCCTACCCTTGAAGCGTTGCCGAGGCCACCCCAAATCCGGAATAAGCTAGGTCTACGTTTGCACTAATATATCCACCTGCTGTCATGTTTGTGTAATAATTGCCATGTTGTAATATTTGCAGAAACAATGGAGCACGGACGAGACGAGCAAGCAGAAGAGGTGTTGGGGGACATAATCTTAGCCGGAGGTGATATCTTGTCGTATCTTAACGACAATGATGGTCCGGAAGAACAGGGTGAAGAAGCAAGCTACGGTGATCGAAGAGTGGAGGAGGAAAGACATGATTATGATGGCTCCGGTGACCCAATGCTGGTGCAAGAAGGAGCCCGTGGTGACGGCTCCGGTGACCGAACAGAGTCCGGCCAGGTAAATATATTAGTTAAGCCTGTGCTGACTAGCTAATTGATGCATTCATTGTTTTGGTATGTACACATATTAATTAACACTCGTCTTTCTTCTTTTTTCTAGCCCTCCGGATCGAGCACAACTGCGGTAAAGAGACGAGGCCCGAAGAGAAAGTTGCGCTCGGATGAAAGGTTTGAGATCACAGCAATCGCGCCCGACGGCCAACCGATTGAACCCCTCCGGACAAAGGATGCATTTGCTGCTCAGTGCGGGGTTCTAGTGTAACACCCCGCATGTAACTTTCCATATTTGTAACTCCGACTCTTGCCATTTCCGGCTTTGTGTTATGACATTCCCTCCGTGTTCGGGTTTTGTCTTTCATTTTGCATTTTGTTCATGTCATGCATTTCATATCATGTCGTCATGTGCATTGCATTTGCATACGTGTTCGTCTCATGCATCCGAGCATTTTCCCCGTTGTCCGTTTTGCAATCCGGCGCTCCCATCTCCTCCGGCGCACCCCTCTTGTTTTCTTTCGTGTGCGGGTGTCAAACTTTCTCAGAATGGACCGAGGCTTGTCAAGTGGCCTTGGTATTCCACCCGGAGACCACCGGTCAAGTTTCGTTCCATTTGGAGGTCGTTTGGTACTCCAACGGTTAACCGGGCATCCGCAAAGTCCATTTGTGTGTGCAGCAAAAAATCCCCTCAAAACCAGCCCAAAACCCACCAAACTCTCTTCCATTCTCTAGGTCGTTCGATCACGATCGTGTGGGCGAAAACCGCACCTCATTTGGACTCTCCTAGCTCCCTCTACCTATATATACTCTTCCCCTCCCGAAAACGAAACGCAGATGAACCCTAAAAATTCCCTCGCGCCGCGCCGGACGCGTCCGCGCCGCCGGACACATCCCGCCGCCGCGCCCAGCCAGCCCGGGAGCGCCACGTGGCACCCGGCCACCTCCCTCCTCCGCCGGCCCGTTCGGCCCACGCGGGGCCCGCCCGAGCCCGCGCTCGCCCGCCGTCGCCCGTGCGCTGCCGCTCCTCGCCTCTGCCCTCGCCGCCGCGGCTCCCCGCCAGGCCGCCCGCCGCCGACTTGCCACGTCGCCCGACCCTGGTCGCCGCCGTGACCTGCCGCGCCGCCCGTCGCCGGCGTGGTCCTCCCCGTCCTCGCCGTCCTCCTCCTCGTCCCGCACCTCCAACGCCGTCCGCGGCCTCTTCTCCGCCGAGAGGCTCCGGCCACCGTGCGCCCGAACCCTAGCGGCCCCGATCGCGATCTAGATCCGGTCAACAGGTTGACCCCGAGCCCCCCCTCAAAATTTCACCAAGTCTGGAAACTTTCACGTTCTGATGCATTTTTCAACATTGCATAACTCTCTGCATATAGCTCCGTTTCACGCGTGTAATATGTAAAATTGTTCGCCTCGTGATGCTCTACATTTTGTTCAATTGCACCGTGTTCATTAGAGGCCATCTTAATGCCCAAATCTCTGTTGCAAGAGTGCTAGTTGCTGTTATCTTCTGGTTCTTAGCAGAACTTGGAGATTTGTCATTTTTGTATCATTTAATCTGTGCATCTTATGGGCATGAGCTCTACATGTGTTTTGTTATATGCCATGCCATCTTTCCAAGGGTGTATGCCATGTATTTTTTGTGATCTCTGTGGTGACTAGCACAAGCATGAAAAGTAGGCCCCGTAATGTTTCTGATTTCAGGGACTTGGTGATTTCTCCAAGTCCTTGTCTGCTGTTATTTTGTTGCCATGTAAACTTGATGCTACAGAGAGATCGATGCATATTTTGGAGATGTTCAGTAAGGTTGTTGTGTAGATATTGTTGTAGTTGATCCAATCCTGCCCTTGTTTGCAATTATGGAGTGCCATAGCATGACTCAATCTTGCTCTACTTTTGCTATAAAATATTTCTGGCAGATTCTTAACATGATATTCATTTTTGCCAAGCTTGTTGTAGTTGATCCTTACATGCTATGCTTTTGTTCTTGCCATGGATAGCTTCATAAACATGCCATCTTGCTGTAGGTATGCTTGTTTTATCATGCATTGCTTTATGGTGAGTGCATCAAGCTCACCAATATGCCTTCATATTATTGTTTCTGCCATGCTCTGTTTTCTGCTAAGTCTGAAACCTGTTAACGAAACTTGCTATGTTTACATGGGTGCCATCATATCTTCTGGTCCTTTTGGGCTTATGGTCAGTAAGGGACTTTTTTCATATGCATTTAGTAGAATACTGTCATGCCTTGTTTTGCCATGTTAAGTTCCTGCTCGGAACATTGCTACCTAATGCTGTTTTCTGCCATGTCCAGTAATTTCACTAAGTCTGTGAACCTGTTATCTTTTGCACTTTTTCCATGCTTGTTTGAGCTTGATATGTTGTGATCTAGCCGTAGCTCAGTGTTCATCTTTTGTCAAGCATCTCCTGTAGATTACTGCTATATGCTTTGTTACTATGTTGGAGTGCTGTAGCATTGTTGTTTGTTGCATTCTAAGTGCTATCATGCTGTTAATCACATATTCGTGTCATTCTTGTTTTGCTTGCCATTTGCAAACCGTGCATCCGTTTCCGGTGATCTTTATATCGATTTCGACCGAAATCATCTCATCTTTCCAGTGGCATGCTTGGTTTTCCAAGTTACTGCCTTGTTCATCATTTTTCTTCCGGAGCACGCATATGCATCGCATATCATATCTCGCATATCATACATGTTTTGCATCATGTTGCTTGTGCATTTCTCGTGATTGATTGTGGTTCCGTTGCTTGTGTTCTTGTATTGGGTAGAGCCGGGAGACGAATTCGTGAACGAGGAACCTGTTGAGTACGCTTACGAGGATCAAGCTTTCGGCAACTCTGAGAATCTTGCAGGCAAGATGACCACCCTCGAAATCACTTCTATCTTTGCTTTGCTAGTTGTTCGCTCTATTGCCATGCTGCGCTACCTATCACTTGCTATATCATGCCACCCATATTGCCATGTCAGCCTCTAACCATCCTTTCCTAGCAAACCGTTGTTTGGCTAAGTTACCGCTTTTGCTCAGCCCTTCTTATAGCGTTGCTAGTTGCAGGTGAAGTTGAAGTTTGTTCCATGTCGGAACATGGATATGTTGGGATATCACAATATCTCTTATTTAATTAATGCATCTATATATTTGGTAAAGGGTGGAAGGCTCGGCCTTATGCCTGGTGTTTTGTTCCACTCTTGCCGCCCTAGTTTCTGTTATACCGGGATTATGTTCCTTGAGTTTGCGTTCCTTACGCGGTTGGGTGATTTATGGGACCCCCTTGACAGTTCACCTTGAATAAAACTCCTCCAGCAAGGCCCAACTTTTGTTTTACCATTTGCCACCTAAGCCTTTTCCCCCGGGTTTTCGCGAGCCCGAGGGTCATCTTTATTTTAAACCCCCGGACCAGTGCTCCTTCGAGTGCTGGCCCAAACTGAGCGATGTCCGGTGCCCCCTAGGCAACCAGGGTCTATGCCAACCCGACGTCTGGCTCATCCGGTGTGCCCTGAGAACGAGATATGTGCAGCTCCTATCGGGATTTGTCGGCACATCTGGGTGGCTTTGCTGGTCTTGTTTTACCATTGTCGAAATGTCTTGTAAACCGGGATTCCGAGACTGATCGGGTCTTTCCGAGAGAAGGTTTATCCTTCGTTGACCGTGAGAGCTTATGATGGGCTAAGTTGGGACACCCCTGCAGGGTATTATCTTTCGAAAGCCGTGCCCGCGGTTATGAGGCACATGGGAATTTGTTAATGTCCGGTTGTAGAGAACTTGTCACTTGACCCAATTAAAATACATCAACTGCGTGTGTAGCCGTGATGGTCTCTTCTCGGCGGAGTCCGGGAAGTGAACACGGTCTGAGTTATGTATGACATAAGTAGGAGTTCAGGATCACTTCTTGGTCATTGCTAGTTGACGACCGTTCCGTTGCTTCTCTTCTCGCTCTCTTTTGCGTATGTTAGCCACCATGTATGCTATTCACCGCTGCAGCTCCACCTCATTACACCATCCTTTCCTATAGGCTTAAATAGTCTTGATCTCGTGGGTGTGAGATTGTCGAGTCCTCGTGACTCACAGATTCTACCAAAACAGTTGCAGGTGCCGACGATGCCAGTGCAGATGATGGGATCGATCTCAAGTGGGAGTTCGATGAGGAACGTCGTCGTTACTATGTTTCTTTTCCTGATGATCAGTAGTGGAGCCCAGTTGGGACGATCGGGGATCTAGCATTTGGGGTTATCTTATTTTCATTTGGACCTTGACCGTAGTCGATCTATGTGTGTATTTTGGATGATGTATGAATTATATTTATCTATTGTGTGAAGTGGCGATTGTAAGCCAACTCTTTATCCCATTCTTGTTCATTACATGGGATTGTGTGAAGATGACCCTTCTTGCGACAAAACCACTATGCGGTTATGCCTCTAAGTCGTGCCTCGACACGTGGGAGATATAGCCGCATCGTGGGCGTTACATCTAGTTAGGGACAAGATCCCAATCAGCATCCACCAATGGTATAAGCCTAAGAAGGAAGACCCTGAGGTGTCTTATGTCAATGATATGCAGAAAGATGATCTTTGGACTGAGCTGAAGGCAAATTTCACCCTACCGCCAGAGGAGGATCCGGAGAAGCCAGTTAAAGAGCAATTAATCAAGTCTCATGCTCTTAAGAAGATGGCCGACCTATTCAGGAGGTGGAAGAATGAGCTGAAAATGTTTGTCGACAAAGAAGAGACACCAGAATTCATCGGCCGGTATGAGAAGATCAGAGATCACTGGCCCGCATTTGTGGCCCACAAGACATCGGAAAAGAGTAAGAAGATGTCAGCGACAAACAAGAAGAATGCTGCGAAGAAGAAGCTTCACCATCGCACGGGGTCAGGTGGCTACCTCAAAGCCCGGCCTAAGTGGGCCAAGGCTGAGAATGATCTGCTTGAAAAAGGGATCGAACCACAGACAATGAACTGGACAGACCGTTGCCAGACTTGGTTCTTCGGGGCTGGCGGAACCTTGGACCCTGTATCAGGGAGGTGCGTTTGGACGAACGAGCTTTTGAGAATACCAGTCAAGAAGATTCAGCAATATATCGATGCAGCGCAGGACGGGACGTTCGTTCCCGACAGAGAGAAGGACGAGCTCACAATGGCCCTCGGGAATCCTGAGCACCCTGGACGGACACGAGGCACGCCAGGCTCCGTTCCGTGGAAGGCTGGTTTTCCGGACGCGGGCGGTTACAAAAGCCAGGAGA
The DNA here is from genome assembly GCF_002575655.3 of Aegilops tauschii subsp. strangulata. NCBI lineage: Eukaryota > Viridiplantae > Streptophyta > Magnoliopsida > Poales > Poaceae > Aegilops > Aegilops tauschii. The sequence goes on along the minus strand of NC_053041.3, from coordinate 2,979,706 downwards.
GGAGGAAAAAAGTGGAGCAGATCCAAATTCAGAAGCTGCACGAAAAGGTTCAAGCGCTAGAGGAACGAGACGGCAATCGACATGCCGAAACTACCCCCTCAGCTACACCGCCATCTCAGCGGAGAAGCAGCGTGGCTTCCACCGAGCTGCTTCAGCCGGAGCATGTCTTGACGGCTCCTGCTAGCTACCCCGTGGATGCTATCACGGAGTCTCAACATTGCCACCTTATGGCGCAATGGCAGAACTTCAAAGTCAAGGCGGCTGTTGGCTCTGTTTTACCTCCTGAACCCGGCGCAACCTACCACTGCCGGCCGATTCCAGAAGGATATGCTAAGGTGATGGTGGATGAAATAACGGAGGGATTTGAGGACCTCCAGCTTGACCATCCTACCGGTGAAGGGGAGACTCGGCTGGATTCAGCTCTGAAGACTCCATGCCTATGGCGGAAGGAGCTCATCAACCTTCCGAACTGGACGGCTCCGGCGAGTAAGGGCACTCCGCCTCCTCCTCCGCCTCCTCCTCCGGCGAGCGATCAGGGCACTGATCAGCCTCCTTCTCCGGCGCGTGGCGGCACTCTGCCTCCTCCTCCGCCTCCTCCTCCGGCGAGTGATTAGGGCACTCAGCCTCCTTCTCCGGCACGTGGCGGCACTCCGCCTCCTTCTCCGCCTGCGCCGGCGCGCCAGAGCAGCCAGCCTCCTCCTTCTCCGCCTCGTCAGCAAGGGCGGAAGAGACCCGCCGCTGCTCCGGCTGCTCCGGCGCGTCGTAGTCCTTCTCCTCCGCCTCGTAAGCAAGGAAAGAAGATAGCCGCAGCCGCTCCGTCTGCTCTGCCGGCGTCTAGCAGTACAGCTGCCAGAGGCGGGAGGCAATACAGATTCGGTCCTTCTCTGAAGACCCCAGAGAAGTTACCATACGAGAGGACCGAGGAGAAAACCAGGGAGATCGTGCGAGCCGAAGTGACAAACTTCTTTGAAGGGGTGAAAGCAAAGAAACATCCACATCCGGAGGAGAAGGTAGATCCGGTGAAAGCAAAGCGCACTCTGGCTGCCCTGACAAAACCACCCAAGTCTCAGCCAAGAGGCAACTATGAGCGCATTCTTGCAAAGACATATGCCGAAGCGGAGCGGTCGGGAAGTACTGTCAGTGATAAGAGGTTAAAAGAACGACGAGCTGGGAAAAAAATTGCCCAGCTCGGCGAACAAGCGAACCAATCGTGCCCCCCGCTCAAGGTGTCAAAAGACATCGTCACTAATGATCCGAGGATGGTGGCCGGTTATAGCAATCTTGGAGATTACCTGCCCGACGATGTACATTACGAAATCATGGAGGTCGACGAACACAAATACCATTACGGGAAGCATCTCGTCAAAGATGAAAGATCTCTAACAACGATGATGCGAAGACTACATGATTGGTACATGAAAACCTGCAGAGAGTCTGATGGGATGAATACTTTGACGCTGAGAGTTAAACCGGAGCATGACCTCGTTGGAATTGATCTGCTGAATGTTCCATTTGAGGATTTCTTCCAGTTTTACAATCAAAAGGCCCTCGATAAAACAACGATCACTTGCTACTGTCTGTAAGTAGTACTACTTCTGTCATTAAGTCTCTTTATATAGGTCAACTCTTTCATTGCACGTATTTATAATTATCCTCACTATATTATGCAGATTGAAGATCGCCGAATTGAAGAAAAGACAAATCGGTGATATTGGGTTCATTAACACAAATCTCATAGATGCATATACGGTTGAAAAAACATCCCAAAGAAGCCGAGGCCAACTTGCTACGATCGTTGGTATTAAATCAAAACAAAGATATAATACTCTTTCCTTACAACTTCAAGTGAGTGTTACTGTCTTGTGCATATTCGGTTTCCCTTATTAGTCCAGGTTATGGTAATGTAATTGATGACTTATGCATGCATGCGCAGCTTCCACTATATTCTCCTAGAGATTAAGCTTGAGCAGGGATTAGTAACCGTCTTAGACTCGAGACGAAAAGATCCCCAGGACTATGCGAACATGACTCAAATGCTCGAGAAGTAAGTTAAATCGATCATTATCCACCATATCAGCAACTTTGTTCATTTCCTGATATCAAGTAATTGTTTTCTTTGTCTGGCAGGGTTTGGAGAAAATTCAGCACAAAAGCTCCGGAACTGCCGAAGAAGCTGCAATTTAAACACCCGAAAGTAAGTACTATAGTAGCATGTTCCGCGCATCTCCTAGTGATTCAAGCACTAGTTTCATCAATACCATTTAGCATGCTTACTTATCAGTTTGATTGACCTCTATTTCTTGTAAAGTGGTTGTGGCAGGAAGCCGGGAATAATTACTGTGGATACTACGTTTGCGAGTCCATCCGCTACACGACCTGTGAGCGGGGCTACACTGAAGAACAATATGAAGTGCGTAAGCAATAATATTCATAATTTTATTTTATTACCATCATTTGTGTTGAGTTTCATTTATTCATATATATATATATGTATTGACCCCCTTCTTCAAATTAGATGTTTCGGAAGCGGGATGAACTCCTAGCACCGGATCGTATGCGAGGAATTCAAGAGGAATTGGCGGCATTCTTCCTTGACCACGTGATCGATGAAAACGGAGAATACTATGTGGACCCTGTGTTCCTACAATTTAATTAGGAGATTGTATTGTAAGAGATAATTATTGTATATATTTAGCCGGTAGTGTCGGATAGATATACGAGAACTTGTTGTTCGACCAATCTCTCGGAGAAGGAGAGGTGGTCGATATCACTTCTCTCTGTATGCATATGTTCATGACGATTTTCTGTTTCCTTCATTTGATTAGTAGCTAGCGTGTCTAGTCCTCTCCATACGTATATAGTAGGTAGCGTCGACCAAGCACGGAGATAAGAGAGGACACTTCTCTCTATTAATTAGCTAGCTAACATAATATATGAAACACCTAAATTAACCCCCCAAAACCCCTAAACCACCCCCTTTCAAAAAAAAACAAAAACCTCAGCTCCTGCCAGCTGGTGACGCGTGGATGCCTATTGGTCCCGGTTGGTGACACCAACCGGGACAAAAGGCACTGCCTATTGGTCCCAGTTGTTGGCACCAACCGGGACCAAAGCCCCCCTGCCTGGGCTGGCAGCAGCGGCCACGTGGAGGACCTTCTGTCCCGGTTCGTGTAAGAACCGAGACTAAAGGGTTAGGGCTTTAGTAACGACCCTTTAGTCCCGGTTCAAAAAACGGGACAAAAGGCCCTTACAAACCGGGGTAAATGCCCCTTTTCCTACTAGTGGGAGGCTCCGGTGAGGATCCTCCCCTGTCCATGAATGAGAAATTAAGCAACATGAGAACAAAAAGAAAGGTTTGTACATAGGTATGCCAAAAAGCACTGGAAAAGTTATCTTACCCAAAGTTCCAGAATGCTAGCTCACTGTAAAAATTAGCAAGGGGACCTGCAAAACAAACCACAGTCAACACGCCAATTTTATAGCTTCTCATATTTTTAATATTTGTCATCTCAATCTTTGATTTATGTTAAACAACATCTACATGTTATATCTGCTCCAGATTAATCATCCAAAATGCACTCTATACAATGGGGCATAAAAACCTGAAGTATTTGACAACACCTAGATCAATTAAGAAAAGTATGCCTTCCCCGGCCACCAGAGAGGAAGGGAAGAACCTGGGAACCCATAGATACAGCAGATTTCGAGCACAGGCATCCACACCAATCTGAAGGAGCACCAGCGGCATGCCCAAACCCCGCCACCGTGCAGCAGCCATAGCAGTGTTCCCCATCAGCTACAGTAGCAAGGAGCCTGGCACTAAACCTGATCGCCTCGAGTTGAAAACAAAACAAACACGCTCCAGGCATTCAGATCAAACTTTTACTGTGTCTATATGGGCCTACTTGATCGCCTCGAGTTGAAAACAAAACAAACACGCTCCAGGCCTTCATATCAATGTAGAGAAGCTGAGCCTAGGTGCATCAATTACGAACGTGTGTTTTGCTACATCTAAAATAGAAGGATCAGTATGGTCATGTACTTGGAATTATAAAGGCAAATTAATCAAGTATCTGCTGCTGATAAAAAAACTATAACAGGTTTTGGTGAAATGTCAGTAGGCTCTTAGGATCAGGGCAGTAGTCTTCGCAACATTATGATGGACATTATGCAACTGACAAAGACAGTTGTACTTAGATGCAATAATTAGATGGATGATTCATTTGTAGGAACAATTAGAGAGAAGCAGTATAGGATCATGGAGATTCGGTTGTAGGAACAAATCTGATGGGAGGGATAAACCTACATCATCGTTCCTATCTTAGCATCTTACAGCTACAATCAACAGTGCATGAATAGAACATTTTCCATGGATTTGAATAAGTATTTTTCAAATGGGTAAACTACAGAGTACTCGCTACTATGCAAAGGGCAAAGGGACATAACCAGTGTTCTAACCAGCTGATTTCTTTGTTCGAAATGCCCTTCTTGAATTCCACGCAGGTTGCATCTGACCAGTCCATTGGAAATGAAAGCAAACATTATAAGGAAAACTGCTGAGAAAAGTGGTCCTCACAGAAGTATTAAGTACAATTCTCATTAGTGTTCAGTTTATAATAGAGATAGTGTTACCATTTCGTAAGGAATCATGCATTAATAAAAAGAGTAGTGTGAGAAACTTACAAATAGGACCAAGACCAGCATCAACCTTTCCCTCCACCATGAATACCTTAACGACTGTCTTCAAGTTCATCATAAGCAAATAGTCACATATACGCACATGAAGCCTGCACCAGCACAACCAGGATTAACCCAAAATCATTTACTGATTTATGCATCACAAATCCTACTGAATAAGTTTGCTTGACTGCAAATTAGGAACACATTTGATGTGAAAACTGAGAAAGAAAGCACTACATTTTGATATGCCCAAGCATCTCCGGGCTGACCTCGTTCGCCCGGTGGAGCCTGCTCACGATTATCACCCCGCACCACAGGATCCCCTTGGCCACGTTCTCGGCACCAGACGCTATGGCCCTGGCCACGGTGCTGCCGCACTCCTCGACGTTGGGCGCGATGGTGGTCTAGTACGTGGCAGCCTCGACCTTAGCCATCACGCCAATATCAATCAAACTGTCACTTAGCTCAAATCGGAAATGTGCTTCAAAAGAAGAGAGATTATGCGCAAGGAGACTTGCAGTTTTTATCTCCGACCCATTCCAACAATGATAGAGAAGTTGATTGCAGCAGCAGGCAACCATGCGGAGGTGTAGAGAGAGTAGGTCTTGCTTGGCTAATCGGCAGCCATGCCGCCAAGTTGCCACAACCTCGTCGCCCCACCCCGTGTGGAAATTTACTTTACATCAAACAAAAAAGGTACCATGGACATGAGAATGCGTGGTAGACATAGCATTGAAAATGGAAGAGAAAACGTAATCAGGAAGAAAGCTAACTAATCTTGCCATTTGATCTGTTCAATATATTTACATTTCAATACTGCAACGAAATCTGCCAATGCCATCATTGCGTAGCAGACTACCCAGAATTTAAGAAGCAATAAAGGACACTTTATAGGTATATATACTTAATAACCATAGGTAGAAAACAGATTTCAAGCAATAGCTATTGGAGTGCTGGTATGAATTTGAACATATCTTTAGTAACCGTTAAAAACAACAAGCTATAATAGCAACCAGAAGCCGGAAAAACAAAATTGAACAATACCAATATCAAAGGAAGTTGCCTTCTATGGAATTGACCCTAGAGTCTTGAAGCTTGGGATGAATTTCTTCTGTATGTTGAGGGACACAAACAGGTCTGCATATCTGCGGCGAGCAAAGAAAACACTTAGTAACTGTTAAAAACAACAAGCTATAACAGCAACCAGCAATCCGACAGTCAAGACTCAAGATCACCAGTAGGCGGCGATGACTTTTGGATCCACCAACAAACACGAACCACATCCACAGAGGAAAATTAGTGTAGATGAGCAGCAGGACGGCAGAAAACCGACTTCCCTGACGTGTAAACAGATTGCGGAACAATACCAGCAGTGTATCTGAAAAATGGATTAGAGATGTTAACAATACGGGCATGCAGTTCCCAACACACACGTCATAACAGTACGGGCATGCAGTTCACAAATTGAAAATCGTAATATCTACAAACCTAATAACAAAGTTAAGTAACCAACATAATCTAGCAGATTGGAAGAGCTTATGCTAAATAACATATTTGGTGTGTCAAATGCAGATCTTACTCATCTTCTATGAGTATTTTCGGACATATTCACTAACTGAGTAACCAACAACAAATATTTCACTTGTTTACCTGTAGGAATATCCATAGCTTTCAAGGGTTGTATCCTCACATAATCAGTTCTCTCTAGCTTCTACACCCCTTAAAAACAAAGATAGGAAGAATAAGTTTCCGAGAGAGATCTCCATAAAATGGAACACACCAAACTGCTAGAAAGTTAATCTTGCAAATCAGTGTTCCTACAAAAGTTAACCTTACAAAGTAATGAACAATATGGGCTAGTATATTCAAAGTGTTCAAAGGTGAAAGAAATAGATAATAGATAAATCACAAAATTCGCATAACTATTTGCCAACTAAAATATAAATATCCTAGGTATGCTTAAAGTTCCCAACCCTGCTGCTGCAATCAGCTTATGATCAACGGTGTTTTTCAAAGCAAAGAAGGCAAGGGGATGCTATAACAGAATTATGACTCCAGAAAAAATGTTGGCCAATTAATAGAAATCAGAGGATAACTGTAAGTGATGCATCTAAAGAAAATATGACATCAAATATTGGGCAATTAATAGAAATCAAAGCATGTCTCAACACAATAATAAAAATCCACTCGTAGAGTTTCATGCCAACCTAAAAGGATTAAGATGTCATACGGTCGAAAGAAAAGCGTACAGTTTTGCAATGCAGTTTTTTTGGTGACTCGCGACATAATGATACATGAAGCTCTAATATAAGTTCAGAACATATTTGTACCTCAAAGCTAGAGCATATTTGTGCTTGTCGCTGCCTCCATTATCATAGACGCCTCTCGCTGTCAACACCACTCTCGAAATTAGCCACTCAAATCACCAATCCTAGTACCCTACAAAAAACAATTCCAATAATTGACCTAAGTAAATTAAGCCATTTTGTCTTGACGTAAAAGATTTGTCTTTACTGTACCACAGAGTGTGCATACCTATTGATTCATGGCTCATTTTTATGTACTCTTTCCACAATATTTCCAACATAAAACTTACTGGAGAATACATAAATAATTCATTTTATAAATAAAAAAGTAACTCAATGCAGCATACATGCTGTCTCTGTTACTTTTATCCAACAGAATAGAGTTAACATCAGAGAGAGAGAGTGTGAACTGCAGTGTCCATTTAAATAGTTTATTTGCATATGATCTGTAATATGGACATAAATACTGAATGTCACATGGCATCATCTTTTTAACCGAACTAAACCTCCAATTAAATCTGGCATTAACCAAAAATATGAACTTAACTAAACCATATCAGTACCCAAAACACAGCCAACTACCTATACACAATCAGATAGAAGCAGAAAGGACAACCTGAGATCTGACCAAGTCACAAAATTATATATTGTTCTCATCCAAAATGAGTTGCTTCCTGAGCCGAGAGGACGAACAGATCAACGTATTTAATCGAATAGATCTTGAGCGGATGAATAGGTAAACCCACAAAAGAGAGAGGGGGATGGGGAAGTGGACAGGGCGCTCACCGCTCCAGAACCCAACCGGTAGCCGCGCACGATGCAGTGGACGGGATGGATGTGGCATAGCTTCTCCTTCCCTTCTTCTGTTCCTCCCATCTCCTTCCAAACATCCCTCTCTCCATCTGGTGTTGGGTACAGGAGGATCTGACAGGGAGAGTCGATCTAAGAAGGGGACCTATGAGAGAGAGAGAGAGAGAGAGAGAGAGAGATGCGAACCTAGACAGAGACGAGACGTTGATGCCGTCCTTCCTCCCCTGGCTGTCCTCCTCCTTCCCACCGCGCTCCTCCTCCTCGCCGTCGACGGTGGCCGCGCCGGGGTGGTCGGCTGGGTCGAGGAGACGGCGGGGCGGCGGCGGCCTGCTAGGCGAAGGAGATGGCGGCGGCGTGGGGTTGGATTTGGACGGCAGCAGGGCAGGGAGGCGGGAGCGAGGCTAGGGTTATGAGGGAGGGAGAAAGAGAGAGGCGAGCGGGAGGAAGAGGACGAGGTGGACGCGCGAGTGCGCGAGGCGGCTAGGTTTTCTCTCCACGGGGGCCACGGCCTTTATATGTCCGTGTATGAAATGACGAGAATACCCACGGCGGGGCACAAAATTTACGCGCGGTGGCATGGGATCTTTACAACAGACCTGGCCAAACGGGCCGGCCCGGCACGGCCCGCCCGTGCTAATCGTGCCTGGCCCGGCACGGCCCGCCGTGGCATGTTTAATAGCCGGGCCGTGGCGTGCCGGCCCACGGGTGTGGCTCTCTGGCCCAGGCACGGCCTGATTATTAAACGGGCCGGCCCATGGCACGTTTAGCACACTGGCCTATCTGAATTTTAGCCTGTTGGGCTGTATTTTAGGCCTATTGGGCTGTAATTTAGGTCATATATATATATATATATATATATATATATATATATATATATATATATATATATATATATAACTTTCTGAAAAAATTAAACGGGCCGCGCCGTGCCGGCCCGCGTGCCCAGCCTCCAGGCCCAGGCATGGCCCATGGCGTGCCGCGTGCCTGGGCCGTGCCATTCCTGCGTGCTACCGGGCCGGCCCAGTTAGCACGGCCCGTTTGGCCAGCTATACTTTACAGCGGGCGGCAACTATTCATTCCTACAGGAGCTCATCTTTGACCGACGGCCCAGCTCCTTCCACCTCTCGATCCAATGCCCAGAATCGCATCAAGCAAACCGATCGGACGACCGAGAGTGCCTGATCGCTGTGAGAGCTCGGTGGAACACTCCTCTCTTATTTCTGGATTCTGGATGTAACATATGTTGTAGCATACTTCTAGCTACAGATCTCAAATCCACTATCCGTGATTTTACAAGTGGGCGGAGCCACGACAGGTATGTGCATACATGCAGCAACGTCGGAACACATACATCACCATCGTTCCTCCCCATATTCAGGTTCCAGAGAATAGTGATCAAGAGTTTCTCGCTGACGTAGCTAAGGCGGTGACAGTGTTCCAGCTAAGGGGGTTCTCATCATGTCAACTACCGACTTCGTGTCCTAGGTTGACGAACACTAGTAGAAAACAGGGCTTCAGTCCAGACCTGAAGAGGGTATTAGTCCCGGTTCACCTACGAACCGGGATCAATGGGCGCATTAGTCTCGGTTCGTGAGTGGCCGGGCCTCGGGGGCCATTGATCCCGGTTCGTCTGACCCCTTTGGTCCCGGTTCCAGACACGAACTGGTATCAATGGGCCTCGCTCCTGGCCCACAACCTTTAGTCCTAGTTTGTGTCTGGAACCGGGACCAAATGTGGTCCTTTAGTCCCGGTTTTAGTCACAAATCGGGACCAAAGAGAGGCCTATATATATCCCTTGCCTGCAAGCAGAGCAGTTCACTGCTTTGTTTTTTGACCGGACGTGGGAGAGCTTTGTGATGCTCTAGCTCACCTCCTATGCACATGAGGTGTTTGATGATATGCACGAGCCACGGTATTACTCCTGCATGCACGGATACTGTTAGAGGTGATGCACTTGTGCCACTCTAGCGAACCTGTTTGTTGGATCCAGTCGTCCACGTGGGAGATCGATGAGAAGATGACTCTGGAGAGGCGCTGTCTCAACTCTACTTCCATTGGACGCCACTGCGTGTCGAGTGGTAACGATCCGTCATCCATCTCCCGTAGCATGTTCCTGGTTGATTTGCGCATAGGAAAAAAATTATATTGCAGCCGATGCACCTAGCTTAACCCAACATGAATTTCATCCAGTTTGTTGAGAAAGAGTTTTAAATGTATGCGGCTACGTTTGGATGGCGGCCTCCCGCATTCGTGTCCGCTGACTGGTCCCCCTGTCCGCGGACGTATGCGGGAGAAAATTTACGGGTCGCCGTCGAAGATGCTCTTATCATACTATATCATAATAAATTCTACCCTACTATGTATCATACCTGGCAATAAATGACACAACATATGATTTTACTCTATGATACTATGCACTACCAACGTAGAATCATACACTAGTATCATACGTATGATACTAGTGTATCTTCGCATTGGCCGGGCATCAACATCAACAACTCAAGATCGGAAGAGGCCGCCACTCAATTGGCATGGCCTACGTCAAAGAACCATGCGAGCTCAAGGAGCTCGGCAATTATTTTCCAGGGAGATATAAGAACTGGTCAAGAATTCATCAAGCTTATAGAAGACGACGCGCCCACATCGGCCTAGCCAAAACTAGCCGAGGTCAAAGACCAGTCGGTTGTCTACTCATGGTGTTACGGTCTACAGGTGCCTCACCATACCAGAAGCTGACCCATGGCCCCCTATGTCGGTTCCCTCCTCGGGCCGTCAGTCTGGCCTGTGGGACCTCTAGAAGTAAGGATCTGAATAACTTGATGTCCAATACAAGGAAGTTGGCATGTGTGGAGGACTCCTCCACCACCTTAGCCAACTTGGACATTTGTAAACCTGGGCCTCAGCGTCCTTTATAAGATGAGGCTGGGCTAGTCGATTGGGCACCTACAATCTGACCCATTGATAGCCATTGTACTCCGTACACCCCTATGCATCAATACAATACTAGATGGAGTAGGGTTTTACCTCCACTTTAAGGGCCTATACCTGGGTAACCCGAGCTCCTTGTTTCCCGTATGATCTTTCCAGCAAGGCGGTGATAGTGTTCCAGCTAAGGGGGTTCTCATCGTCTCAACTACCGGCTTCGTTTGCTAGGTTGACGAACACTAGTAGAAAACAGGGCGTCGGTCCAGACCTGAAGAGGGTATTAATCCCGGTTCACTTACGAACCGAGATCAATGGGCGCATTAGTCCCGGTTCGTGAGGCCAGGGGGTCGGCAGGGCCTCGGGGGCCATTGATGCCGGTTCGTCTGACCCCTTTGGTCCCGGTTCCAGACACAAACTGGGATCAATGGGCCTCGCTCCTGGCCCACAACCTTTAGTCCCGGTTTGTGTCCGGAACCGGGACCAAATGTGGTCCTTTAGTCCCGGTTTTAGTCACAAACCGGGACTAAAGAGAGGCCTATAAATATCCCTTGCCCGCAAGCAGAGCAGTTCACTGCTTTGTTTTTTTGACCGGCCGTGGGAGAGCTTTGTGATGCTCTAGCTCACCTCCTATGCACATGAGTTGTTTGATGAAACGCCCAAGCCACACTTAAGCTTTCTTCTCTCGAAGCTCCTTGTCCAAACTCCATTTTCCAGATTTGTCTAGGTTTGGCGGTCCGTCCTGTCCCGTCCCCATCCTCACCTCCATCGATCGCCCGCGCCGATCTCGTCGCCAGCACCACCGTGGTGAGCCTCTTGTTCTTATCTTCTTTCTAAGAGAAACAAATGATGTTATATTAATTTGGTTTTAATGTGATGATGAACTTCTATTAATTTGGTCACTTTCTCTATTCATGATGTTCTATAATGGTTTTTGCCACACTTAATTATATATAATGCACGCAGATGAACCGGCAATGGATGTACGGTGACAGATGCACCTCCGAGTACATTAAGGCGTGCATTATTTTCTCGAAGTGGCTTAGGCAAACAAGCAGAATGGTTTTATGTGTTGCCCATGCCCTATTTGTGAGAATACGAAGTCTTATTCTAACCGGAAAACCCGTCACATCCACCTGCTTGAGAAGGGTTTCATGCCACACTATAATGTTTGGACCAAGCACGGAGAAAGAGGGGTTGTGATGGAAGACAACGAAGAAGCAGAAGAGGATGATGACAACTATGTGCCCCCTGAATACGGTGATGCTGCAACGGGGGAAGCTAAAGATCAAGAGGAACCAGACGGTGTGCCCGATGATGATCTTCGCCGGGTCATTGTTGATGAAAAGAGACAATGCGAAAGTGAAAAGGAGAAGTTAAAATTCGATCGCATGTTAGAGGATCACAAAAAAGGGTTGTACCACAGTTGCAAAGATGGCAACACAAACCTCGATACCACACTGGAATTGCTGCAATGAAAGGCAGACAATGGTGTATCTGACAACGGATTTGAGAAGCTACTGAAAATATTGAAGAAGAAGCTTCCAAACGGTAACGAATTGCCCGACAGTATGTGATACGTCTCCAACGTATCTATAACTTTTGATTGTTCCATGCTATTATATTATCTGTTTTGGATGTTTAACGGGCATTAATATGTTGTTTTATATTATTTTTGGGACTAACCTATTAACCGAGGGCCCAGTGTCAGTTTCTGTTTTTTTGCCTATTTTAGAGTTTTGCAGAAAAGGAATACCAAACGGACTCCAAACGGAATTAAACCTTCGCGATGATCTTTCTTGAACCAAAAGCAAACCAGAAGACTTGGAGATGAAGTCGGAGACGCAACGAGGAAGCCACGAGGCAGGAGGGCGCGCCCAGGGGGGTAGGCGCGCCCCTCACCCTCGTGGGCCCCTCATAGCTCCCCTGACCTAGTTCCTTTGCCTATATATACTCTTATACCCTAAAACATCAGGGGGAGCCACGGAACCACTTTTCCACCGCCGCAACCTTCTGTACCCGTGAGATCCCATCTTGGGGCCTTTTCTGGCGGTCTGCCGGAGGGGGATTCGATCACGGAGGGCTTCTAAATCAACTCCATTACTTCTCCAATGAAGCGTGAGTAGTTTACCACAGACCTTCGGGTCCATAGTTATTAGCTAGATGGCTTCTTCTCTCTCTTTGATTCTCAGTACCATGTTCTCCTTCATGTTCTCGGAGATCTATTCGATGTAATACTCTTTTGCGATGTGTTTGCCGAGATCCGGTGAATTGTCGATTTATGAACAAGATTATCTATGAATATTATTTGGTTCTTCTCTCAATTCTTATATGCATGATTTGATATCTTTGCAAGTCTCTTCGAATTATTGGTTTAGTTTGGCCTACTAGATTGATCTTTCTTGCAATGGGAGAAGTGCTTAGCTTTGGGTTCAATCTTGCGGTGTCCTTTCCCAGTGACAGTAGAGGCGGCAAACCACGTATTGTATTGTTGCCATCGAGAATAACAAGATGGGGTTTTCATCATATTGCTTGAGTTAATTCCTCTACATCATGTCATCTTGCTTAATGCGTTACTCCGTTCTTTATGAACTTAATACTCTACATGCATGCTAGATAGCGGTCGATGTGTGGAGTATAGTAGTAGATGCAGGCAGGAGTCAGTCTACTTGACACAGACGTGATGCCTATGTTTATGATCATTGCCTTAGATGTCATCATAATTATGCGCTTTTCTATCAATTGCTCGGCAGTAATTTGTTCACCCACCGTAATATATGCTATCTCGAGAGAAGCCACTAGTGAAACCTATGGCCCCTGGGTCTCTTTTCCATATTATTGAATCTCGTTTACATCTTGCTAGTTTCCGATCTACTATTTTGCAATCTTTACTTTCCAATCTATAAACCAAAAATACCAAAAATATTTACTTTACCGTTTATCTATCTCTATCAGATCTCACTTTTGCGAGTGACCGTGAAGGGATTGACAACCCCTTCATCGCGTTGGTTGCAAGTTCTTGATTGTTTGTGCAGGTATTCGGTGACTTGTGCGTTGTCTCCTACTGGATTGATACCTTGGTTCTCAAAACTGAGGGAAATACTTATGCTACTTTGTTGCATCACCTTTTCCTCTTCAAGGGAAAACCAACACAAGCTCAAGAGGTAGCAAGAAGGATTTCTGGCGCCGTTGTCGGGGAGATCTACATCAAGTCAAGCCATACCAAGTACCCATCATAAACTCTTCTCCCTTGCATTACATTATTTTCCATTCGCCTCTCGTGTTCCTCTCCCCCACTTCTAAAACGATTTTCGAAAACCTTTGCCTTTTCTTCGCCCCTGTTCTGTTCGTCTCTTTTCGCTTGCTTCTTTTGTGCTTGTGTGTTGGATTGATTGCTTGTCATGTTGGCTCAAGATAATACTAAATTGTGTGACTTTTCCAACACCAACAACAATGATTTTATTAACACTCCAATTGCTCCTGCTACTAATGTTGAATCTTGTGAAATTAATGTCGCTTTGCTGAATCTTGTTATGAAAGATCAATTTTATGGCCTTCCTAGTGAAGATGCCGCATCCCATCTAAACAATTCCGTTGATTTGTGTGATATGCAAATGAGAAAGATGTGCATAATGATATTGTTAAATTGAAGCTATTTCCGTTTTTGCTTAGGGATCGTGCTAAAACTTGGTTCTCATATTTGCCTAAAAATAGTATTGATTCATGGAATAAGTGCAAAGATGCTTTTATCTCTAAGTATTTTCCTCCCTCTAAGATCATCTCCCTTAGGAACAATATTATGAATTATAAGCAACTTGATCATGATCATGTTGCACAAGCTTGGGAGAGGATGAAATTAATGATACGTAATTGCCCTACACATGGTTTGAATTTGTGGATGATTATACAAAAAATTTAAGCCAGATTAATTTTGCTTCTAGAAATCTTTTAGATTCGGCCGCGGGAGGCACTTTTATGGAAATCACTTTAGGAGAAGCTACTAAGCTCCTAGATAATATTATGGTTAATTATTCTCAATGGCACACCGAAAGATCCACTAGTAAAAATGTCTTATGAAATTATTTGCTAATAAAAGTGTTTCTTCTGATCCTACTGATATGCCTTTGTCCACTTTGATTGAGAATAATAATGAATCTATGGATGTGAATTTTGTTGGTAGGAACAATTTTGGTAACAACGCGTATAGAGGCAATTTTAATCCTAGGTCGTTTCCTAGTAATTCCTCTAATAATTATGGTAATTCCTACAACAACTCTTATGGAAATTTTAATAAGATGCCCTCTAATTTTGAGAATAGTGTTAAAGAATTTATGAGTTCGCAAAAGAATTTCAATGCTTTGATTGAAGAAAAATTGGTTAAGATTGATGAATTGGCTAGGAACGTGGATAGAATTTCTCTTGATGTTGATTCTTTGAAACTTAGATCTATTCCAACTAAGCATGATATCAATGATTCTCTCAAGTCCATGAGGATTTCCATTGATGATTGCAAAGAAAGAACCGCTAAGATGCGTGCTAAAAAAGATTGGTTTGTAAAAGGGTGTTCTTCTAGTTTTCATGATAATAATGATGAAGATCCAAAAGTGATTGATGCGACTCCTATTAAATCTTTGTTTTCCAATATGAATCTTGATAAAGATGGGACTGGAGAATAGTCAACTTTAGTTAAAAGGCGTCCCAATGCTTCGGAGTTTTTAGATCTAGATGCAAAAACTGATAAAAGTGGGATTGAAGAGGTCAGGACTTTAAGTAGCAATGAACCCACTATTTTGGATTTCAACGAATTTAATTGTGATAATTGTTCTCTAATAGATTCTATTTCCTTGTTGTCGTGTTAAATTCTCCTCATGCTTATAATGAAAACAAAGCTTTTACCAAACATATCGTTGATGCTATGATGCAATCTTTTGAAGAAAGGCTTGAACTAGAAGTTTCTAGTCCTAGAAAACTTTATGATGAGTGGGAACCGACTATTAAGATTAAGATTAAAGATTATGAATTCTATGCTTTGTGTGATTTGGGTTCTAGTGTTTCCACGATCCCAAAAACTTTGTGTGATGTGCTAGGTTTTCGTGAATTAGATGATTGTTCTTTACACTTGCATCTTCCGGATTCCACCATTAAAAACATATGGGAATGATTAATGATGTTCTTATTGTTGCAAATAGGAATTATGTGCCCGTAGATTTCATTGTTCTTGATACAGATTGCAATCCTACATGTCCTATTATTCTTGGTAGACCTTTCCTTAGAACGATTGGTGCAATTATTGATATGAAAGAAGGAAACATTAGATTCCAATTTCCGTTAAGGAAAGGCACGGAACACTTTCCTAGGAAGAAAATTAAATTGCCTTATGAATCTATTATGTGAGCCACTTATGGATTGCATACCAAAGATGGCAATACCTAGATCTGTTCGTGTTTTTATGCCTAGCTAGGGGCGTTAAACGATAGCGCTTGTTGGGAGGCAACCCAATTTTATTTTTGTTCTTTAATTTTTGCTCCTGTTTAGTAATAAATAATTCTTATAGCCTCTAGTTAGATGTGTTTTTAAGTTTTAATTAGTGTTTGTGCCATGTAGAACCGTTGAGAAGACTTGGGTGAAAGTCAATGCGATCTTGCTGTAAAAAACAGAAACTTTGCGCTCACGAGATTAGTTGTCATTTTTTACAGAAGAGTGATTTTAGGTTGATTCTTTTTGCATAAGATTAATAGACAGATTCCTCACGTCCACTAATTTATATCAGAATTTTTGGAGTTACAGAAGTATTCGAGAGTTAGAGATTACTACAGACTGTTCTGTTTTTGACAGATTCTGTTTTTCGCGTGTTTTTCGCTTATTTCGATGAATCTATAAGTAGTACCTTAAACAAATATAAATAAATAATGAGTTCACAACAGTACCATAAAGTGGTGATTTATTTTCTTATACTAACAGAGCTCATGAGATTTTCTGTTGAAGTTTTGTGTTGTGAAGTTTTCATGTTTTGGGTAAGGATTTGATGGACTTTGGAATAAGGAGTGGCGAGAGCCTAAGCTTGGGGATGCCCAAGGAACCCCAAGGTAAAATTCAAGGACAACCAAAAGCCTAAGCTTGGGGATGCCCCGGAAAGCATCCCCTCTTTCGTCTTCGTCTATCGGTAACTTTACTTGAGGCAATATTTTTATTCACCACATGATATGTGTTTTTCTTGGAACGTCTTGTATGAGTTGAGTTTTGCTTTTTAGTTTACCACAATCATCCTTGATGTACACACCTTTTGGGAGAGACACGCATGATTCGTGATTTGTTAGAATACTCTATGTGCTTCACTTATATCTTCTGAGCTAGACAATATTGCTCTAGTGCTTCACTTATATCTTTTTAGAGCACGGCAGTGGTTTTATTTTATAGAAATTGTTGAACTCTCATACTTCACTTATATTATATTGAGAGTCTTTTAGAAAAGCATGGTAATTTTCTTTGGTTATAAAATTATTCCTAATATGATGGGCATCCAAGATGGATATAATAAAAACTTTCATATGAAGTGCATTGAATACTATGAGAAGTTCGATTAGTTATGATTGTTTTGAGATATGAAGATGGTGATATTAGAGTCATGCTAGTATAGTAGTTGTGAATTTGAGAGATACTTGTGTTGAAGTTTGTGATTCCCGTAGCATGCACTTTTGGTGAACCGTTATGTGATGAAGTTGGAGCATGATTTATTTATTGATTGTCTTCCTTATGAATGGAGGTCGGGATTGCGCAATGGTTAACTCCTACCAACCCTTCCCCTAGGAGCATGCGTGTAGTACTTTGTTTTGATGACTTGTAGATTTTTGCAATAAGTATGTGAGTTCTTTATGACTAATGTTGAGTCCATGGATTATACGTACTCTCACCCTTCCACCATTGCTAGCCTCTCTTGTGTCGCGCAATTTTCGCGGATACCATACACCCACCATTACCTTCCTCAAAACAGCCACCATACCTACCTATTATGGCATTTCCATAGCCATCCTGAGATATATTGCCATGCAATTTTCCACCGTTCCGTTTATTATGACACGCTCCATCATTGTCATATTGCTTTGCATGATCATGTAGTTGACATCGTATTTGTGGCAGAGCCATCGTTCATAATTTTTTCATACATGTCACTCTTGAATCATTGCACATCCCGGTACACCGCCGGAGGCACTCACATAGAGTCATATTTTGTTCTAAGTATTGAGTTGTAAGTAAATAAAAGTGTGATGATCTTCATTATTAGAGCATTGTCCCATCTGAGGAAAGGATGATGGAGACTATGATCCCCCCACAAGTCAGGATGAGACTCCGGACAAAAAAAAGGAGAAGGCCCAAAAAATGAGAGAAAAAGAGAGAAGGGGCAATGTTACTATCCTTTTTCCACACTTGTGCTTCTAGCACCATGATCATCATGATAGAGAGTCTCCTATGTTGTCACTTTCATATAATAGTGGGAATTTTCATTATAGAACTTGGCTTGTATATTCCAATGATGGGCTTCCTCAAAATGCCCTAGGTCTTCGTGAGGAAGCAAGTTGGATGCACACCCACTTAGTTTCTTTTTGAGTTCATACACTTATAGCTCTAGTGCATCCGTTGCATGGCAATCCCTACTCACTCACATTGATATCTATTGATGGGCATTACCATAGCCTGTTGATACGCCTAGTTGATGTGAGACTATCTTCTCCTTTTTGTCTTCTCCACAACCACCATTCTATTCCACCTATAGTGCCATGTCCATGGCTCACGCTCATGTATTGCGTGAAGATTGAAAAAGTTTGAAAATACTAAAGTATGAAACAATTGCTTGGCTGAAACCGGGGTTGTGCATGATTTAAATATTTTGTGTGATGAAGATAGAGCATAGCCAGACTATATGATTTTGTAAGGATAGCTTTCTTTGGCGTATGCTTGAAGTATTATTGTTTTTATCTCAATATTAAACTTTTGTCTTGAATCATTCGGATCTGAACATTCATGCCACAATAAAGAAAATTACATGGATAAATATGTTAGGTAGCATTCCACATCAAAAATTCTGTTTTTATCATTTACCTACGCGAGGACGAGCAGGAATTAAGCTTGGGGATGCTTGATACATCTCCAACGTATCTATAATTTTTTATTGTTCCATGTTATTATATTATCTGTTTTGGATGTTTAACGTGCATTAATATGCTATTTTATATTATTTTTGGGACTAACCTATTAACCGAGGGCCCAATGCCAGTTTCTGTTTTTTTTGCCTATTTTAGAGTTTTGCAGAAAAGGAATACCAAATGGAGTCCAAACGGAATGAAAACTTCGCGATGATCTTTCTTGGACCGAAAGCAAACCAGAAGACTTGGAGATGAAGTCGGAGACGCAACGAGGAAGCCACGAGGCAGGAAGGCGCACCCAGGGGGTAGGCGTGCCCCTCACCCTTGTGGGCCCCTCGTAGCTCCCCTGGCCTAGTTCCTTCGCCTATATATACTCTTATACCCTAAAAACATCAGGGGGAGCCACGAAACCACTTTTCCACTGCCGCAACCTTCTGTACCCGTGAGATCCCATCTTGGGGCCTTTTCCGGCGATCTGCCGGAGGGGGATTCGATCATGGAGGGCTTCTAAATCAACACCATTACCTCTCCGATGAAGCGTGAGTAGTTTACCACAGACCTTCGGGTCCATAGTTATTAGCTAGATGGCTTCTTGTCTCTCTTTGATTCTCAATACTATGTTCTCCTTGATTTTCTTGGAGATCTATCTGATGTAATACTTTTTTGCGGTGTATTTGCCAAGATCTGATGAATTGTGGATTTATGAACAAGATTATCTATGAATATTATTTGGTTCTTTTGTGAATTCTTATATTTACGATTTGATATCTTTGCAAGTCTCTTCGAATTATCAATTTAGTTTGGCCTACTAGATTGATCTTTCTTGCAATGTGAGAAGTGCTTAGCATTGGGTTCAATCTTGCGGTGTCCTTTCCCAGTGACAGTACACTACTAGGGAAAACCTTATACACATAAACTTACCAGTAGCGCGGGCTAAAAAGAAGCGCTACTACAATTTACCACTAGCGCGTGTAATCTAAACGCGCTGCAGCTAAGTTCATAGCAGTAGCGCGCCTAACGGTAGAAGCGCTACTACTACAATTCCCTTTACTGTTCTCGCCAGGCTACCTATAGTAGTAGCGTGCCTAACGAAAGCGCGCTGCTGCTAAGATCACTACTAGAAAAAGGCTTACTAGTGGCGCACCAGTTTTGCCTACTAATGGCGCACTACTGGTGCGCCACTAGCATCACGCCACTAGTAATTTTTACTAATGGCGCACCGCTGGTGCGCCATTAGTATCTGGTACTCTAATGGCGCACCGAGCAGTGCGCCATTAGTATGCCTCCCAGGGGGCCATATATACCCATGTGCTTTGCCATACTAATGGCGCACTGCAGTGTGATGCGCCATTAGTATCCTTCGGCATACTAATGGCGCACTGCTGGATGATGCGCCATTAGTACCCTCTGGCATACTAATGGCGCACTGCTCTGGGATGCGCCATTAGTATCCTTTGGCATACTAATGGTGCACGTTGGCGTGATGCGCCATTAGTATGTATATTAGGGATTATTATTATTTTCTTTTCTGATTTTTGCACAGATTACAAAATATATTATTGGACAGAAAATAAGCAGCAGGACACAGCAACAGCAGATTCATCGAATACAATAGAAGATTAGTCTCCGAATACAATTCATCATATTAGTCTCCGAATTCAAAAGACCGAACGAAGATAGAACATTACAAGTCTCGAGACCGCGAGTAGCGAGTTTGTCTTCACATTACAAGTCGATATCGATCATCTAAACTACCATCACATAGAAGAGAGATGCGGTCATCACGATGAGCATCATCGCGATGAAACTGGTCTTCATCCGGTTCCTCCAACGCTCCCTCCTCTCTCCCGCTAGATAGCGCGCGTATCTAGATTCCGCCTCCGCCCTAGTGGTGTACCCTTTGTAACTGTTACCGCTGAAACGGTGAACCTGTCTCCGACACTCCTCTCAGTCGTCGTAGACTCCGGGAACCTTACCCTTGTACACGACATACGACGACATCTCTATGCACAAGCCAAACAACAGACAATACATAAGCACTATATAAGTATGCAACAAAAGGATCGGAAGAGAAAAGCAAGACATCCATAGCACGATTCATGGTCCTACTAACAAATAGCATCGATTACATCTCAGTTGAACGACTGTCCAAACCAAAGAGACGTACAAGTTCATTAGAGTTTAATTACAACATGAGCTAATGAATGTTTCAGAACTACACATAGCATCACAACTTTCGACTCGACTCATGGGACCGGAGCGTGGATGAAGCCGCCGTCTGTCGTGATGGTCATGAAGTCGCGGGCGTTGTCAGCCTGCATTTGTAGCGTTGTGTCTATCTCGCTGTTGGACGGTTGAAATTTGAGGTAGAACTGCCCCGAGGTACTAAGGACATCTTGATGGATGATTTCTGCAAACTCCGACTGGATGCGAAAGAATTCTTGTCGGATGTCCGCGTCCTGGATTGCCGCCAAGCTTGCGGCCCAATCTTTGAGATTATTTGGTAGCAGAAGGTGATTATGGTCCCGCACGATCGCCCGCATGTGATGGAGGGCGTAGTAGGCATCCTTCTGACCGCCAGGCGGCTGCTTGACGCAGGGGAACGTCGTATTGTGGGTGAACACGTGCCTACCGTACCTACGAACTGGCCTCTTAAAGGTGCCTCCAGATGCGGCGTAGCCGGGGAGAGCATCATCAAGAACTTTCTTGATATTTGTGTAGTCTATCTTGGAGTCACGGTCCGGGTCGAGATACGTGGCCATGGAATATTTCGGGCTTAAGAGGATGAGTGTGCAATGTGTGTCACTGCACAGAACACGGAATGTTAGAAAAAAAAGAACGATCGAAATCTAAGAAATCATATGTTACAGGGCGGTTAGGAGATGACTTACTCGGGAAAGTAAGGCACGAGGAAGTTATCCTTATCTGGGTTTGCCAGAATGACGCCTTCGAGGTGTGAACTCGCGACTTGCCGGTCCCCAGCGCTGCCCAAGATCTTGGCACGCATGTAGAAGGGGTCGACTATCACAATGTCCGGGGTCTTGTCTCTAATGATCCGCATCTCCATACTCAGCGAAAACAACCGAACGAAGGTGTAGTGCAGCGGATGAAGGTTAAGCATAGCAAAGATGTCATCAAATCGCAGGACGATCGTACCCCCGACGGCGCTATCCACAAAGCCCTTGCCCTCTGGCACCGTGGCCACGAAAACCGGGTATGCCACATCATTCTCTCTGAGACGCCGCTTCTCCAAAGAAAGAACACTGTCATGCAGACTCCGCATAGCACCGGTTGCAGCATTGAGCATATTTGTCGGTAGCATCGGCCTACCCGCCACATGCACCCTCCTCGAGATATCCTTAGGTGAAGGTGGTCCGTCCTGAGCACGGATCGTACTCGGTGCCGGTTGGCTCGCACTGGCGCCCTTGTTAGTCTTTCGTTTCCGTCCCTTCTTCTTGATCTGCTGTAATGGGATCGAGTTCTGCTCACAGACCGCCTTCTTGAGTGTGTTGGGGCTGATAATATTTGGCACCTCAGCTATCTGAGGCTCGGTGAAGGCGGCAGCTGGAGGCGTCTCCTGAGAACTGAACGCCAGACGACGCCTGTTGCAATTGGGTTTCTCCGCCGTACCAGCTAGATCGCGGTCGTCTTTTTGAGGGTTGGGTTCTTGAGAAGGAGGCCCGCAGAACTCGTCACCGTACCCATGCTCGGCAAAGTACTTATCGACGTTGGTAAATGTACCGTCGTCGTTGTCGTCGTCGTCCGGATCCTGTGCCATATGCATGTTCGGATCCTGTGCCATAGGGATGTCCGGCAGGTCCGGTAGCGTTGCGGCGTTCTTGCCATGGCTTGGCGCTGGCACGACTGGCGGTCTTGTCTGTGGGGTGGTGTCCCCCGCCCCCAAACGAATCTGGCTCTTCGGCCAAAGCAGGGGCCAGCTTACACAGGCGCTGAGGGTCATCATATCATCTTCGTCGGCCCCAGCGGGTCGAATCGGAGGTAACAACTCGTCGCAGCCTGGAAGTACCCGAACCAGTTCAACCCTATAGAAGGTGGGTGGCATCGGATTATCGTGGAACACGCGGTTGCCCGGTTGAACGATTCTGCCCTTGGCGACATCGACCAACTCGCCGCCCACGAAGTGCAGGAGAGTGCAAGGAACATCGGTGGCGCCCTGCGAAAACATGTAGGGCGTCAGGGATGCCCAGTCAAAGGCAAGGAGATGAAGTCATCGGCCGAGAGGCTTAGTTACCGTGATGCCGTCGAGCTCGGCTAATGTCGAGGCACCGCCAACGGCGGGCGTGCGCGTGCAACTGACGGAGGGGCCGCTTGCTGGCGAGGTGCCGGCCGGCGTACACCCAGGTGCATTAAGCTCCAATGCCCGTGCCGGCGCCGGAGACACGAATACCGCCTCCGCCGGACACACCAATGGCGCCGCCTGCGCGTTGTGCGAGTTGCTGGCCGTGAAGCTGGGAACCGGGGGAGGCCCCTGTTCGCCGCCCGCAATCCACGTCGTCAGCCCCTGAATCAAGGTAGGCACAATGGCGGTGAGCGTCGTTCCCAGTTGTTATTGCACTTGCTCTTGGACAATCTCCGGAATCCGCGCCACTTGTGCCTTGAGTTCTTGAACCTCGCGCGACTGGCTTTCTGAGCTGGTCTTTTTCTCCTTTCGCCCACCAGCGGTATAGTATGACGACCGTTTTGTGGACAAGCCTTTGCCGGCCACACGACCAGCTGACGACGGCTTACTGAGCTTATCCTTGTTTTTCATTACGTTCAACGCCCTATTTAAAGGGGTGTCAAAACGGGAGCTCTGAGATGACCCAGCGCTACTGCTTTCAGCCTCCTGTGGAAGGAATGTGAACCATTTAGAAATTTGGCTTCATTAACTAGAATGCAACCATATATGTAGCTAATTACGCGGGGGTGTATTCCTTACCAGAACTTTCTGAAGTGCCTTGGTCTTCGGATCTGTGGTAAGCTCCTTTGTTACCGGGTCCTCCTTGTACCGGGCCCTGACAAAGTTCCTAGTCTGCTTGTCAGGGAATTTCTCGAAGCGGGGCGGTAGGCCTTGCTCGGCACGCTCCGCGTCCTCCTTGTCCCATATAGGCTCCGCCACTCTATAACCGCCGGGACCGAGTTGGTGGACCCCTAAGTTCAACTGCCGCATTTCTTTCCCCCACTGACTTGATTCGGAGGTTGCGCTGCTCTCGCACTTGATCTTGAACTCCTTGTAGTCATCTTCGCTCATCAAAGGATATTTCGCCTTGATCTTCTCTTAACTATCACCTTTTTCAATCATTGCCTTCACCGTGCTTCTCCATGTAGACAGGGCCGTGCTCATCCTCGTGAGGGCGGCACTGTTCACTTTATTCCCTGAGAGGCGTGTGTTTGCAAACTCATTGGGGAACTTGTATCGTTCGTGCAGCTTCATGAAGAGGAGGCAGCGCAAATTCCCTCGGTCCTTATGCCTTAGGTTCTCGGTGTTGATCGAGACGGTGCTCCGGAGAATGCACCCGAGCTGAACCGAGTACCCCTTGACTACATGTTTGGGCGCCGTTGGATGCCCGTCGGAGTTCACTTCAGTAAATTCCTCCTTGACGGTGCCGAGCATGTTCGGGCGCCGGTCCTTCCGTTGCCTCTTCGGTTGGCTGCCATCTGTGCGTGCGACGCCATCATCAGTGGTGGCATCCTCGGCGGCACCATCAGTGGTGTCATCCCCGACCCCACTAAGGGTTGTGTAGTCAGGATCGGTGTCTTCCGCGGCATCGTCCCGATAGCGGTGAGGTTCTTCCTCCATCTCCTGGGACAGCTCCCAGAATTGCTTGCCGCCCGAACCGCCGGCCTCATCGTTGTGGGCCATGTTTCGCTCTAAATAGGAAAGAAGTTGGTTATTGTCAAGGAACAAGATCATGGTCTCATCATTTAGGGTTTGTCGACACCGAGGCATCCTAAAAGCTAATCTTTTATCATTTAGGGTTTGTCGACGCCGAGGCACCCTAAAAGCCTAAGCGTACATCATTTAGGTTCTCATCGACACCGAGGCACCCTATAGAAGCCAAGGTTTCATCATTTAGGGTTTGTCGACGCCGAGGCACCCTAAATGCTAAGTTAAGTTTTCATCATTTAGGGTTTATCGATGCCGAGGCACCCTAGGTTGGGGCTAATCACTTGGCACTAATCACTTGGCTCTATTGCCACCTATGTTGGGTTTATCATCTAGGGTTTATCGATGCTAAGGAGAATTCTAAGTTGGGCATGATCACTTGGCTCTATTGCCACCTATGGTTTAATGCAGCAAGAATGGCGGGGCAGTCGATCCTACTTAACTAAGTACTAAGATACCCCGGCCCATGCATTAGTCGCAAGTACCCCATATGTCCTATTTTTAGCAAAGTCATGCTAAATCTCATAGGGAAAATTTCAGCATGACCTTTGCTGAAAATAGGACATATGGAGTACCCGAATTTGCCGGAACGGAAGTTAATCGACATTCCAGCAAACTCAAGGGCCTCTCGGGTACCTGCAAATTCATCACGACACAATGGTCGGAGACAAAACATGATGGGCAGGCCAAATACTCATGTCACAAGTAATTCAGAGGCATCACAATAAAGCAACACCCTGCACTAGCCTAAAACAAGTGAAGTTTCACCCATATATATGCAGATTTTGACCAAAAACACATGGTCTTTTTAACAGTTTTCAGTTTGGACAGAATACTGAAAACTACAGTTTGGACAGAATTCCTAACACTTTGGTCTTCTAGTTACAAAACAAAACTGACATAATTCTAGATGCCATAACTGAATTTTCCTTTGGCATCTAAAAACTGACATAATTTGGATAATTCTAGACCAACTGGCCTCTGTGAATGTCTAGTTCATTTTCCAACATATGAGATGAAGATCTAAGTGCTCGGCTACTTGATAGTGTTATAGGATATAATATAAATGAAAATTAATTTTAAGACAGAAAAATAATAATTTCGGTGACCCCTGCCAATACAACTAAAGAATATGACAAGAAAATAACTAGAGTATAAGTTGGCAGTAATTTTGCTAAAAAAATTGCATACAAACTAAAGAATATGACAAGAAAATAACAATATACACTTTTTGCTAAATTTGGAGTTACTTCCTATAACAGTGATGATGACAGAGTAGTGTAAAGTATATTCTCCTAGCAGTATGTTCCATCTTGTAAAAGAAAAGGAAAGAAAAATTGTTTTCTAGGCATAAAAAAGAGACCTTTTACAGTACAACAAGTTATTTTGGACCGTTTATTTTTTTGATCTAGTGACCCAGATTTGCTAATACTACACCAACAATTGTTTTCTAGGCTAATACTACATCAAGCAAGCAGAGTGTTGAATGATGGTGACAGAGGAAGGAGGAAGGAGGAGAGGTACCTGGTCGCCGGAGGGGTCGGGGTCGGGGTCGGGGCCGCGGTCGAAGGAGAGCAGGGGCCGGTGGCGGAGGACGGCAGGGGCAGGCAGGATGGGCGTGTCGGGGCCGCGCTCGCCGGCTGCTGCAGGGGCCGGAGGAGGCCCTCGCTCGTCGGAGGGAGGAGGAGAGGAGATGAGTGGGAGGCGCGCGCTCGGCCGATCCCGTTCGGGGGGCGCGGGGGCGGCGGGGGTGGAGTCCCGCGGGGGTCGGGGCGGCGGCGTTGAGGCAGCGCAAGAGCACAGCGGCGGACGGCGTGCAGGCGCGGTGGACGGAGGGGGCGGAGCAAGGGGGCGGCGGCGTACGGTTGGGGTCGAGGAGTGGGGGATCTGGCGAACGAGGGAGGGAGGGAGGCGACAGTGCGAGGCCAGGGAACAAGTATGTCTATTCTAATGGCGCACCTCCCCCTGGTGCGCCATAAGTACGTCAACTCTAATGGCGCACCTCCCCCTGGTGCGCCATTAGAATTTGGTTTTACTTACTAGCCCGACTGGTCAGGTTATATCCCACCTAACCCTATCTCCATCAGAACATGCCCACTAGCCTGACTGGTCAGCACGCAGCATAGACACTAGGAGGTCCTGGGTTCGATTCCCAAGCTCCCCAATTTTTATTTTTATGCATTTAAAATGCTGTTTGATATTTATTTGTGTTTAAATATGTTCAAACTTGTTTAAATCATAACAGTAATAATTTTTTATGCTTTTTTTTGCAAATTTAGTTGCATTCATTTGTGACGGTGGAGCGGGCCGGGGAGGGTGCGGGGGGTCGTCGGCGACGGCCGGTGGAGCGGGGGAGGGTGCGGTGGGTCGTCGGCGACGGTGGAGTGGGGGAGGGTGCGGGCCGGGGGTCGGCGGCGGCGGCCGGTGGAGCGGGGGAGGGTGCGGGGGGTCGGCTACAATCGAGAAATACAATCGAGTGTCCATGAAATTTAAAAACATTCATGAGTTCAAAAAGTGCCCATGAAATACAATCGAGAAATGAAGGCTACAATTTAAATACAATCGATCTTAGCTAGCTATCTGTTCACAATCTTCTTGCCCTTATTTTTCGTAAATGGAGTTCTTCTCTTGAACGGACGTCCTTTAGGTAGGGTGGTCCTGCTTCTTCTTGTGGTGTATGCTAATACTTCATCGTCGTCGTCATGTTCCATCTTCGGGTCGCCGTACTTGTCGAAGTCTTGCTCATTGGTGACTCCATCCATTCCTATGATCTTCCTTTTGCCTCTCCTCACGACAACACGACTGGGCTTTGATGGGTCAGTAATGAAGAAGCATTGGTCCACTTGGGAAGCCAGTACCCATGGCTCATTTTTCGCGGTGACGTTTGTGCCTGCGGTCTTGGATTTGGCTTCGGGTATAACCATGGTGGTGAAATACCGGTCTTCTTTTATGACGTTCTTGGCCCATCTGACACGGAACATCGGGACCTTCTCTCCAGCGTAGCTCAGCTCCCAGATCTCCTCGATCCTTCCGTAGTATCTATCCTTGTCGTTACCGGTGTAGGATTCCATCGTTACCCTGGAGTTCTGATAACCATCGCTCTTCATGTCCTTGTCCTCGGTGTAGAATGTGTAGCCGTTGATATCGTACGCCTCATACGTCATCAGGTTGTGCTCGGCGCCCTGTGACAAGGCGAATATGAGTTGTTCTTCCGCGGAAGAATCCTCATGTAAAGGGTACGACAGAAGCTTCTGCTTGAACCAACGCGTGAAACATGAGTTGTGCTCTTTGATTATATCTCCGTCTGTCCTCTGTTGGCCTCGGTCATTGTACGTCTTCTCAATAAACGTTTTGTGCTCTACCACCCAAGGATCGACCACGTCTATGTGTTGTAGCGCGACTAGGTTTGCTCTTTCAAAGTCGGCGAGTCGACCATCGAAGTCGACATGCATTTTGCAGCGACCCTCACGGTGACCCCATCCAGCGAGCCTGCCGAGGTGCCTGTTGACGGGCAGACCAACGGGGTTCTCGATGCCTAGATAATTCGTGCAGTAGGAGATGCACTCTTCGGTCAGAAAGCCCCTGGCTATGCTTCCCTCTGGACGTGACATGTTGCGAACGTATCCTTTGATGACACCATTCATCCTTCCGAACGGCATCATGTTGTGCAGGAACGTCGGCCCGAGTTGGATGATATCCTCCACGATATGGACCAGCAGATGCACCATAACGTCGAAGAATGCGGGAGGGAAGTACATCTCAAGCTCGCATAGTATCACCACGATCTCTTCCTGTAGCCTTCTGAGTTGCCTCACGCCAACCGACTTCCGAGAGATGACGTCGAAAAAGTTGCATAAGCCAAATAGCGTTTCACGGACGTGCGCGTCCATGATCCCACGGATTGCAACTGGAAGTATCTGCGTCATCAGCACGTCACAGTCATGAGACTTCATCCCGCTGAACTTCTGCTTCACTGAGTCTAGGTATCTGCTTATCTTCCCAGCGTAACCGTAAGGAAGTTTTACTCCTACGAGGCAGGTGAAAAACTGATCGATCTCCTCCTGACTTAGAGTGAAGCACGCGGGAGGGAAGTCATTTCCGGTCTTCTTGGCCTTTTTGCCTTTGCGACGACTTTCCGTGTCCTGCTTCGCCTCATCATCATCATCATCATTAGCGTGAAGCTCCTCCCTGATGCCCATTGATTTCAAGTCTGCCCTTGCTTTCGCCCCATCTTTGGTCCTCTCTGGCATGTTGAGCAGGGTACCAAGCAGACTCTTGCACACGTTCTTCGTGATATGCATGACATCAAGGCTATGAGGCACACGGTGGATCTTCCAGTACGGCATGTCCTAGAAAACAGACCTCGTTTTCCATACCTTCAGCAGTGGCTCTGGCGCCTTTCGCTTCTTTCCCGGCTCTGGCGCCTTTTGCTTCTTTCCCGGCAGTGGGCAATCTTTCCAATTTTTCAACAGCTCGTCTATTTCCTCGCCGCTCCTCGTACGCGGGCGTCTTCGGGGTTCGGTTTCACCATCGAACAGATCCTTGCGTTTCCTCCACGGGTCATCGTCGCGAAGCCACCTTCGATGTCCCATGAACACGGTTTTCGAAGACCCGGGATCTCTATCTAGCTGGCGATACGTTGTGTCATCCATGCACCTGACACATCCAGAAAATCCGTGGACCACCTGCCCCGCGAGATATCTGAAACCGAGATAGTCGTGCACCGTCGTGAGCAGTGCGGCTCTCATAGGGAAATATTCTTTCTCTGCGGCGTCCCACGTATTGGCTGGCGTTTTCCACAGCGTGTCTAGCTCCTCTTCCAGCAGCCCCAGATACAGATTGATGTCGTTCCCTGGTTGTTTCGGCCCTTCAATTAGCATACTCATGTGAATGTACTTCCTCTTCATGCACAACCAGGGGGGAAGGTTGTACATCCACACACACACAGGCCAGGTGCTATGTGTGCTTCTCTGGCTGCCAAACGGATTGACTCCATCGGTGCTCGCGCCCACCACGATGTTCCTTGGATCGTTCCCAAATTCTGGGTGTTCGAAGTTCAACGCTTGCCACTGGCTCCCATCCTTAGGGTGACTCAGCATCTTGTCTTTTTTATTTATCTCCGGATCATTTGCGTCATCTTCTCGCTTCTTCTCCTCCCTATCCGCGTGCCAACGCAGGAGCTTTGCTACCTTAGGGTCCGCGAAATACCGCTGCAGACGAGGAGTGATCGGAAAGTACCACACCACTTTTCGAGGAGCTTTCTTCCTCTTCTTGTATCGAGTGACGCCGCACACCGGACATATGGTAGACTCCGTGTGCTCATCCCGATAAATGATGCAATTGTTCATGCACACATGGTATTTCACGTGCGGTAAATCCAGAGGACACACGATTTTCTTCGCCTCCTCGAAACTGGTCGGGCACTTGTTCCCCTTGGGAAGACGTTCGTGCCAGAATGACATGTTCTCGTCGAAGCATGCGTCGGTCATTTTGTGCTTTACCTTCATCTCCAGAGCCATGAGCGTTACTTTCAGGCGGGTATCCTCGGGCTTGCATCCTTCATACAATGGAGTAACCGCGTCTATCTCCAGTTGATCCAGCTTGGCTTTCTCTCGGGCGGCAGCTCTTGCGTTATCCGTCTGCTTGAGAAGCAGCTCTTGAATATGAGGGTCCTGCACCCAGCCCATCGATGGTCCATCGTCGTCTGCTCCGCCGGCATCTTCATCTTCATGATCATGCCCTTCGTCTGCTCCCGCATCTTCCTCATCATCATGTCCGGCATCTTCTACATGATGACTGTGTACAGCATCACCGTCGTGATCATGTCCTGGAGATTCTTCGTCTTCTCGCCCGCCCGAGCCGCGGTGGTTGTCTTGCTGCCCATCCTCATTTCTTGCCCGACCCCCATGGACGACTTCATAGTCATCTTCATCACCTTGCCACCGATAGCCATCCATGAAACCACGCAAGAGCAGGTGGTCCCGCACCTGCCCGGAATCCGGGTCCGCAATAAGGCTCTTCAGCTTGCATCTTCGACACGGACATCCTATCTCCGTCTCGTTCTTTTCAAGCATCTCGGCCTTCGCGGAGCTCAAAAACCTATTCACGATGCCTTCGGTCATCGTGCGGACCATGGTCACCTGCGGGGTAGAGCAAAACGATATTTTAGAACCAAGAAAAAATTTGGCATGACTTTCCCTAAAAATAGGACCAAAAAGAATGCATAGTGCCAAAATTCTCGCCGAAACGGAAATGAATCAACATTCCGGCAAAATATTGGCAACTATCGCATTTCAAATACCGGTACCTGCAAACACAAACATATATGCAACACCACAAACATACATAGATCTAGCTAGGACATAAAAAGTGCATGTGCACGTTGTTGGAGGGAGAACAACATAAAGATAGCTTCCCCCTTACTTACCTATAAAAAAAGGGGCTTTAACCACGTAATTTGGATGAATTTATGGTGCAAATGAGGTGAGGAGGAGGAGGCAGCCGAGACAAGCTTGGAGGAGGGAGGAGAGAATGAAGTGGGGAAAGTGAGTGGGAAGGTGTGGCTGTCCAAAATATCTAGCTCGTCCCAGGTTACTAATGGCGCACCACCACAAAATGCGCCATTAGTAACCCTGGTTACTAATGGCGCACCTGCTGGTGGTGCGCCATTAGTAGTTTTGCAAAAAAACACTAATGGCGCACGGGGAGCAGTGCGCCATTACTAGCTTAAACTAGTAATGGCGCACTGCACCAGGTGCGCCATTAGTAGTTTTGCAAAAAAGTAAAAAATAAAAAAATTATTTTAGTGGCGCACTATGTTACTGGTGCGCCATTACTAGTTACAACTAGTAATGGCGCACTACGTCCTGGTGCGCCATTAGTATGTCTGGCAAAATAAAAAAAATTGTTACTAATGGCGCACCAGCACATGGTGCGCCATTGCTATGTAGCAATGGCGCACCACATGTCTGGTGCGCCATTAATGGCCATTCCATCTATAGCCCTTTTCCTAGTAGTGGATTGTTGTAGCAGTATGTTTTATGCAGGAAGCGCTACTGCTAACGAAAGGAAAATGAAATGAAAAACGTATAGAAAAGTAAATGAAAATGAAAGAAATAGAAAAAGGGGAAGGAAAAAAAGAAAATGTGAATGAAAATAAATGAAAACGAAAAATAAAGGAGAAATCCGTAGCAGCAGCGGGCTTTCTGGACAGGCGCTATAGCTAAGTTAGTATTCCCTGGAACGCGCTACTGCTACTTTTGACTTAACCACGCGCGGTTCTTCTTCCCCACGGCCACTTCCCCCAAATCCAACACGCGCGCGTCTGCTGTCGTCGCCGTCATCGTCCGGCCGCAGCGCGCGCTCTCCCGTCACCGTCCGCACGCCGTCGATGCCGCCCCCGACCCCGACCTCGACGCCCCCTACATCTCCGCCCTCCGCCATGCGCCGGCCACCCCGACCCCGACCCCGTCCCCGACCTCGACGCCGCGTGCCCCTCTCCCTAACTCCGCCGGCGCCCGAGGTGAGCACGCCCTCCTCCTCCTCCCCTACCTCTGCCTAGCTAGGGTTCTTAGGGTTAAATTTTAGAGTTCATCTAATTAGTTAGGTTTCATCAAATTAGATGCTAATTAGGGCAATAGTTGTTAAATAGAATTAGTTTTAGAGTTCATCAAATTAGTTAGGGTTAAATTTTAGAGTTCATCAAATTAGTTAGGGTTAAATTTTAGAGTTCATCTAACTAGTTTTTTTTACTGTTTTTAGTAAGTGTTTAATAGAATTAGTAAGAAAATTAATAGAACTAGTTGAACTAGTTTACTTTTAGTAAGAACTAGTTGATTTAATAGAATTAGTTTATTTTTAGTAAGAAAATTAATAGAACTAGTTGAACTAGTTTATTTTTAGTAAAAACTAGTTTATTTTTATTTATAGTAAGTGCTTAATTGAACTAGTTGAACTAATACAACTATTTTATTTTTAGTACAAAAATTAATATAACTACTTTACTTTTTAGTTAAAACAATTATTCTCGCATCGACGTCGACCATGCCTATCCCTCATCCTCGTCGTCAACTTGGCGGAGGAGGCCTGCTTGATCAGAGGGGCCATGTCCGGGACTGGGCTCCACCGGGTTGGTACTGGGATGTGCTACCTTCCGGGAGGCGCAGCTTGGTGAGGAGCCAGCTTGTCGTTGACCCAAACCTTCTTTGGTGGTGGTCGCGTGGGCCAGTGACGGTGCGGAGGTTGAGGACCCCGTGGAGGTGGTACGTCACCGTGTCAGCGAGGAGGACGAGCACGTCCGTCTCTACATGGTTGCGTTGGAGGGCAGGTTCTCCAATACCTGGCAGGTTCTTCAGGGATCTCACTGGAGCTATGATCCTGTGATGGTTCTTTCTCTTTGGGTGTCCACCGCCCGGGCCGATACCCGTCATTCGCTAGGGTTTTAGCTGTATTAGTGAGGTTATATGTATGAGACTATTCGAGATGTATTAGTGATAATATTCGACGATGTACGGACGCAAGAGATGATTTAGTTTTGCTTATTGAATGCATGCTAATTTGAATACAAATTTCTTTTATGATTTAGTTTTGCTTATTGGATGCTCAAATTGGAGAACTACTCCTATTTTGAATGCTCAAATTGGAGAGCACTATTTTGAATACTATTTTGTTTTTGCTGCAAAATCTCCATGTCGTCGCCGCCGTCATCCCCGTCACAGGCCCCCTCCGACCTCGAGGTGAGATTAGCCAAATCTCCATGTCAATATGAGTCCTATAAGATATTTTGAAATGTTTTTGTTCATATTTTCAACAATTGAAATGCAATGACCATCAAGTTTGAATGCAAATAGGATATGTGCTTGCCCAAGTGGCCATGTTTGCAGGTAACACCTCCGAGTGGCCAATGTTTTGCCGGAGTGTTGATTAATTTCCGTTCCGGCAAATTTCAGGCGCTCGATATGTCCTTTTAGCAAAGGTCATGCCGGATTTTTCCGTGAATTTTGGCATGACTTGTGCTAGAATATGTAGGAAATATCGAGTGGCCTGGATTTTCTAGAAAGATAATTAAACGACATTTTGGGTTGACTTTAAGTCTATCAGGCTCCATGCATGACAATCAAAAAATGAGTGAGGGAGAAAGTCTGCACCATATATGAGAGAGGAAGAAACCCGACTGTTGTCCTGGGGGTCGCTTCTCTTTCTTCTCCTTGTGCTAGACCTTTGTTAGGCACTAGGGGAAGGAGGAGTAATGACCATCACCGACGGTTGAAAAATCAGTGAGGGAGTGTGTCCACCATATATGAGAGAAGAAGAATGCCGACTGTTGTCGTGGGGGTCGCTTCTCCTTCGTTCCCGTGTGCTAGACATTTTGGTTTAATGCACTCACGGACGAAGGGAGGAGCGACCATCACCAACGGTCGAATATATACACCACGTGAACTGAGAGTTTTCAAAAAAAAGACTCGACGGACCGATAGTCAACCCGTGCTAAATTATAATGATCTAATTTAGTTTTTGTAGTACATATATTGAATTTTAGGAGTTTAATCTTTGAATTATGAACATAGGAAATGTCGTCAGACGAAAGTCTCGCTGAGTGCTCCTGGTGCAGCGATAACCGGGGTTTCTGCGACGGGCCTCACTTGGTAGAAGGTCGGCGCTTCAGCATTAAGCTCCAGGAGGCCTTCGATGTTGAAACGGTACGCTACGACGCAAAGTGTTTTTTTCGTAATTAAGCTCGACTTCGACTACTTCAACGTGTAATTTTTGTCTTTTACAATTCGACTAGCTTATCCCATGCCATGCAAGACGCTATGTCTTGGAGATGATGGATTTTGAAGATCATGAGAGTATGGAAACAAAGGAAATTCACCTAAGGACCCATCATGGTATGGATTTTGAGGTAAATCTATACAATTCTGAGAGCGTATCCCATTTTTGTTGCCCGGATAGGGAAGCCCTTTGCAAGATATATGATTTTCAAGAGGGTATGCTTGAAACCATGGATCTTGGTGATCCTGACATCGAGAAAGACAATTTGGACATTTGGGTCCTTATTGATACGCTTCCAATTCTACCGCTATGTGAGTTTCTCAAACATAGTTATTAAGTAATTTATATTGTTTATTTCAAAATAGTTGACAGCTTATTTTTATTCTTCAAAGAATGTGCAGAAGATGGTAGACAGAACCTACTACACCGATGGCTCTGAGTTAACTTATCAGGAGAAAAATCATCTGGTCGCATTTTGTACTGATCTGGTAGACATAATCTATTATCAAACTCCTCCACATAATGGTCAATATGTGCCACTAGTGCACGTGTTGAACTATGCTAACATCCATGGAAATGTCATGGTAAGATTTTTAGTATTACGACATTTGTGCATCTTTTGCATAAATTCTTCTAAAACTGAACTACATTGCTAACTACGAAGTTATTACTATGTTTTTCAATAGATAATCCCGCAAGAGTGTGTGCCTCATCTGATGTTTCAGAAAGGACACCTTGATGTTTTGAATATATGGCCAGGTCATCCTACGAATCACTCCTGTTCATATCGGATTTCTAAAACCAATGAAGACGTGACAATCAAAGATTGGAAAAAATGTATGGTCACTCGTAGGGAGGTACTTGGAAGCAACATTAGGCGAAGGGCAAGAATTGGAGACAGGATAATCTCCATTCTCCATAATGGAGAGTCAGGGCCTATCTTGTTTTATGCTATTTTACCTAAGAGAACCTAGTAGGTCCTATGAGAGAGAAGTAGGTCCTAGGTACAATGTGTTATTATGTGGTACAACGTGTTAGAGTTGATGATGATGAGGAGTTGTGATTATGACTACTGACCAACTTGCTATATGATGTCTCATTGATAAAAATGATTATCATGAGGAGGTGTTATCTGACAATGATGTATTATGATGATAAGTTGTTAATGATATGATGATGATGATGAGATATTATGTCATTGGGTGAAAGAACCGCGGTTTAGTTTCAAGTGCATGGATCCAAAGTGACCAATGGTCACTTTGGATCCATGCACTTGAAACTAATCCACGGTTCTTTCACCCAATGATGTAGTAACTCATTCTGATGTAAAACAATCTCTAAATTGCTATTGTATGAAAACTTGTATAATGGCATATGAATACAAAATAAAACAAAAAAGAAATATCCGACAATAGTAGTAGCACGGGTAGGGAGGCGCGCTACTAGTAACTACCAGTAGCGTGTGCACCAAAAGCGCTACTGCTAAGCACGTATAGCAGTAGCGCGTGCAAGCACACGCTACTGATAAACTTTAGCTGTAGCGCCGTATCAGTAGCACGCCACCCCGCGCTACTGATATACCTAAAACCGGCGCTACTCCTAGCCTTTTCCCTAGTAGTGGTAGGGGCAGCAAGGCATGTATTGTATTGTTGCCATCGAGGATAACAAGATGGGGTTTTCATCATATTGCTTGAGTTAATTCCTCTACATCATGTCATCTTGCTTAATGCGATACTCCGTTCTTTATGAACTTAATACTCTAGATGCATGCTAGATAGCGGTCGATGTGTGGAGTAATAGTAGTAGATGCAGGCAGGAGTCGGTCTACTTAACACGGACGTGATGCCTATGTTCATGATCATTGCCTTAGATGTCATCATAATTATGCGCTTTTCTATCAATTGCTCGGCAGTAATTTGTTCACCCACCGTAATATATGCTATCTCGAGAGAAGCCACTAGTGAAACCTATGGCCCCCGGGTCTCTTTTCCATATTATTGAATCTCGTTTACATCTTGATACTTTCCGATCTACTATTTTGCAATCTTTACTTTCCAATCTATAAACAAAAAATACCAAAAATATTTACTTTACCGTTTATCTATCTCTATCAAATCTCACTTTTGCGAGTGACCATGAAGGGATTGACAACCCCTTTATCATGTTGGTTGTAAGTTCTTGATTGTTTGTGCAGGTATTCGTTGACTTGTGCATTGTCTCCTACTGGATTGATACCTTGGTTCTCAAAACTGAGGGAAATACTTACGCTAGTTTGCTGCATCACCCTTTCCTCTTTAAGGGAAAACCAACGCAAGCTCAAGAGGTAGCAGTACGTGTTGGGGAACGCAGTAATTTCAAAAAAAATCCTACGATCATGCAAGATCTATCTAGGTGATGCATAGCAACGAGAGGAGAGAGTGCGTCCACATACCCTCGTAGACCGAAAGCGGAAGCGTTTCAATAACGCGGTTGATGTAGTCGAACTTCTTCGCGATCCAACCGATCAAGTACCGAACGCACGGCACCTCCACTTTCAGCACATGTTCAGCTCGATGACGTCCCTCATGCTCTTGATCCAGTTGAGGACGAGGGTGATTTGCGCCAGCACGACGGCGTGGCGACGGTGATGATGATGCTACCAGCGCAGGGTTTCGCCTAAGCACTACGATGGTATGATCGAGGTGTGTAACTGTGGAGGGGGGCACTGCACACGGTTAGGAGAGAAACTTGTGTGTTCTAGGGTGCCCCCCTTCCCCCGTATATAAAGGAGCAAGGGCGAGGCCGGCCGGCCCTCCTAGGGCGCGCCAGGGGAGGGCAATCTTACTAGGACTCCAAGTCCTAGTAGGTTTCCACCTAAGGAAGAGGGGGAAGGGAAGGAAAGGGGGGCGCCGCCCCCTTCCCCTAGTCCAATTCGGACCCAGGGGGCACGGCCAGACCCTCCTGGCCCTTCCTCTCTTCCCACTAAGGTCCATCGAGGCCCATTAGTTCCCCCGGGGGGTTTCGGCAACCCTCCGGCACTCCTGTTTTATCCGAAACTTTTCCGGGACACTTCCGGTGTCCGAATATAGTCGTCTAATATATCATTCTTTATGTCTCGACCATTTCGAGACTCCTCGTCATGTCCGTGATCAAAAACACAAAACTCATAATACATATTGTCATCGAACGTTAAGCGTGCAGACCCTATGGGTTCGAGAACTATGTAGACATGACCGAGACACATCTCCGGTCAATAACCAATAGCGGAACCTGGATGCTCATATTGGCTCCTACATATTCTATGAAGATCTTTATCGGTCAAACCGCATAACAACATACATTTTCCCTTTGTCATCGGTATATTACTTGCCGGAGATTCGATCGTCGGTATCATCCTACCTAGTTCAATCTAGTTACCTGCAAGTCTCTTTACTCATTCCGTAATACTTCATCCCACAACTGACTCATTAGTTACAATGCTTGCAAGGCTTATAGTGATGAGCATTACCGAGAGAGCCCGGAGATACCTCTCCGAAACACGGAGTGAAAAATCCTAATCTCGATCTATGCCAACCCAACAAATACATTCGGAGACCCCTGTACAGCACCTTTATAATCACCCTTTTACTTTGTGACGTTCAGTAGCACACAAAGTGTTCCTCCGGTATTCGGGAGTTGCATAATCTCATAGTCTGAGGAACATGTATAAGTCATGAAGAAAGCAGTAGCAATGAAACTGTAACAATCATAATGCTAAGCTAACGGATGGGTCATGTCCATCACATCATTCTCCTAATGATGTGATCCCGTTCATCAAATGACAACACATGTCTATGGTTAGGAAACATAACCATCTTTGATTAACGAGCTAGTCTAGTAGAGGCATACTAGGGACAATATGTTTTGTCTATGTATTCACACATGTACTAGGTTTCCGGTTAATACAATTCTAGCATGAATAATAAACATTTATCATGAAATAAGGAAATAAATAATAACTTTATTATTGCCTTGCTACCTCTTGAGCACTGCGTTGGTTTTCCCTTGAAGAGGAAAGGGTGATGCAGCAAAGTAGCGTAAGTATTTCCCTCAGTTTTTGAGAACCAAGGTATCAATCCAGTAGGAGGCTCCTCAAAAGCCCCTCGTACCTACACAAACAAACAAGAACCTCGCAACCAACGCGATAAATGGGTTGTCAATCCCTTCAAGGTAACTTGCGAAAGTGAGATCTGATAGAGATAATAATATAAGATAAATATTTTTATGATATAGATTGGAAAGTAAAGATTGCAAAATAAAAGTAGATTGGAAGCTTATATGATAAAAGATAGACCCGGGGTCCATAGGTTTCACTAGTGGCTTCTCTCAAGATAGCATAAGTATTACGGTGGGTGAACAAATTACTGTCGAGCAATTGATAGAAAAGTGCATAGTTATGAGATTATCTAGGCATGATCATGTATATAGGCATCACGTCTGCAACAAGTAGATCGAAACGATTCTGCATCTACTACTATTACTCCAAACATCGACCGACTCCTGCCTGCATCTAGAGTATTAAGTTCATAAGAACAGAGTAACGCATTAAGCAAGATGACATGATGTAGAGGGATAAACTCAAGCAATATGATATAAACCACATCTTTTTATCCTCGATGGCAACAATACAATATGTGCCTTGCTGCCCCTGCTATCACTGGGAAAGGACACCGCAAGATTGAACCCAAAGCTAAGCACTTCTCCCATTGCAAGAAAGATCAATATAGTAGGCCAACCAAACTGATAATTCGAAGAGACTTGCAAAGATAACCAATCACACATAAAAGAATTCAGAGGAGATTCAAATATTTCTCATAGATAAACTTGATCATAAACCCACAATTCATCGGATCTCGACAAACACACCGCCAAAAGAGTTACATCGAATAGATCTCCAAGAAGATCGAGGAGAACTTCAAATTGAGATTCAAAGATAGAGAAGAAGCCATCCAGCTAATAACTATGGACCTGAAGGTCTGTGGTAAACTACTCACAACTCATTGGAGAGGCCTTGGAGATGATGTAGAGGCCCTCCGTGGTCGATTCCCCCTCCGGCGGAGCACCGGCGAAGGCTCCAAGATGGGATCTCACGGATACAGAAGGTTGCGGCGGTGGAAATAGTTTTTCGTGGTGCTCCTGGATGTTTTCAGGGTACGTGGATATATATATAGGTTAAGGAGGTAGGTCAGGGGAGCCACGAGGGACCCACGAGGGTGGGGGGCGCCCACCCCCCCTAGGGCACGCCCCTCTGCCTCGTGGCCGCCTCGGCAGCTTCTTGACGCCCACTCCAAGTCTCCTGGATTGCGTTCGTTCCAAAAAGATCGCTCCCGAAGGTTTGATTCCGTTTGGACTCCGTTTGATATTCCTTTTCTTCGAAACACTGAAATAGGCACAAAAACAGCAATTCGGGCTGGGCCTCCGGTTAGTAGGTTAGTCCCAAAAATGATATAAAAGTGTAAAGTAAAGCCTATAAACATCCAAAACGGGTAATATAATAGCATGGAACAATCAAAAATTATAGATACGTTGGAGACGTATCAATCATCCCCAAGCTTAATTCTGCTCGTCCTCGAGTAGGTAAATGATAAAAACAGAATTTTTGATGTGGAATGCTACCTAGCATAATTCTCAATGTAATTTTCTTTATTGTGGCATGAATGTTCAGATCCAAATGATTCAAGATAAAAGCTCATAAACCATACAAATAGTAATACGTCAAGCATACTAACAAGTAATCATGTCTTATCAAAATAGCATAGCCAAAGAAAGTTCATCCC
Source organism: Aegilops tauschii subsp. strangulata (assembly GCF_002575655.3). Lineage (NCBI taxonomy): Eukaryota > Viridiplantae > Streptophyta > Magnoliopsida > Poales > Poaceae > Aegilops > Aegilops tauschii. Next base: position 2,939,394 of record NC_053041.3, on the reverse strand, counting down.
TACAAAATCATATAGTTAGGCCATGCTTCATTTTCATCACACAAAATACTCCCGTCATGCGCAACCCCGGTTTCAGCCAAGCAATTGGTTCATACTTTTTAACGCACTTCAACTTTTTCAACTCTTACGCAATCACTATAAGAAATATGTCAACTAGTGACCTTCTGTCAGTGACCCTGGAAGAATTGGTCATAGATCTATGACCATTTCAGACCAATTGGTCAAAAGCTGTTCGGGGGGCTCCAAACCCTAAACTACAACGACCATTTTGGTCAGAAAGGTCGTAATTTCCTTACACGAAATGGTCATAAAGCAGATAGCACAGGTCCGCTGCCTTATTTCTAGCTGATCATGACCAATATAGATGGTCATCACCTTGTAAATTGTGGTGAGTTGCTATGACTAGGCGCCACCTCATCAGTTTTGCCTATGTGTCATGTCCATGTGGCAGTTTTTGCCCTAGGTTGTGAAGCAACCTATATTTTTGTCATCCCAAAATTCCCAAAAAAATCTCATAAATTCTTTGGGTCATATCTTCGTCAAATATGTAAAAAACCTTCCTTGCCTAGTTCAAAAATAATTCAAAAATATTCATTTTCCTATTATGTTCAGAAAAACACTTTGTGAAGGAAGTACCACTTTGGCATGTCCAAATGGTATCCATTTTCTACAGTGCTTTCCTATGCCCAAATAACCATCCTGCACCAAATGCCAGCTCAATCCATTCATTATTTTGAGCCCAGCGTCAACATTTGTATTTATGTCCAGTGTGGTACTTTGCAAAGCAAGTACTACCTAGGCTCCTCCTTTTGAGCTGAAAATTTGTGAAGACGGTCTTCTTAGTAACTGATCATCCTCAGACAAAACTCACGCCCATTAGCCATGTGCATTTCCCGTACCGCTAATCAAACACTTGGTTGTTTATTCATGTTTGAGCATCGATCGGTCTCCTCAAGAGAATCTTATGATGTGATTTTCTTCCTACCACCTACCTGGGGAGTGCCCAACCCACTAGAAATGCCTGGGCCACCCAGAACACATGGCAACACCACGGTCACGCGGTGACCACGCGACGGGCATGCGAGTTTACGCGCTCTAGAGTTGGGGCCCTCGGCCACCGTCCAAACCTCGACGTATCGCCACCAAACCATGTATTTATGATTAAATATGTACTTATGTAACTAGAAATGATTTTTGGAAAAATTAAATAGCAAACTATGAGGCAGTTGCAGTTCAAATTTGACCCGCTTCCTACTGGATCGGCGGGAATTTGTCTTTTTCACCAGAGGTGGATCAAAACTTCTGACACCCAACCATTTTGTAAATTGTGCATTAAATATGGCCTAGTATTTTATAAAATTGATTTGGTCCAATTTTGCAACAAATATATGGTAGGTCCTTCACAAAAAAAACTCATTTCAGGCACTCAGAAAATGGAAAATGAATTTTCCGTGCAAAGAAAATGAAAACTCCCTTAGGCAACATTGTTTGGAATTCCAAGATGCACCCTTGTGCACAATATGAGATCATTTGAACAAACTATGCCATGAATGTGGCCATAAGATTGATCATTTGGCTTGAAAGCCATGAATCTTCACGCATGGTAGCTCATTTTTTAGAACACTTTTTAAAAATAATTTCCGTATTACAAGTTTATTATTTTTCCTGGAAACTTGGTCACATATGATGACACAATCCGAAGGTTTTCCCATTTTTTGATTTTTTTTTTGAATTTTTATGCCCGTTTCAAAATGCGGTCAAAACGGCGGGAATGACCGTTCCTAGCTAGTGGTTGAATCTTGGAATTTTTTTGGTGTTTCTCTGATTAAATAGATACTTATGTACCTAGAAATGATTTTTGAAAAAAGTAATGAGCAAACTACGAGGCAGCTGCAGTTGAAATTTTACCCGCTTCCTACTGAATCGGCAGAAATTTGTCTTTTTCACGAGAGGTGGATCAAAACTTTTTACACCCAACCACTTGGTCAATTGTGCATTAAATATGTCCTAGTATTTTTGAAAATTGATTAGGTCCAATTTTGCAACAAATATATGGCAGGTCCTTCACAAAAAAACCTATTTTCGGGCACTCGAAAAATGGAAAATGAATTTTCCGTGCAAAGAAAATGAAAACTCCCTTAGGAAACATTGTTTGGAATTCCAAGATGCACCATTGTGCACAATATGAGATCATTTGAATAAACTATGCCATGAATGTGGCCATAAGATTGATCATTTGGCTTGAAAGCCATGAATCTTCACACATGATAGCTCGTTTCTGAGAACACTTTTTAAAAATAATTGCCGTATTACAAGTTTGTTATTTTTCATGGTAACTTGGCCACATATAATGAAACAATGCGAAGGTTTTCCAGTTTTTTGAATTTTTTGAATTTTTTATGCCTGTTTCAAAATGCGGTGAAAACGGCGGGAATGACCGTTCCTAGCTAGTGGTTGAATCTTGGAATTTTTTTGGTGTTTCTCTGATTAAATAGATACTTATCTATCTAGATATGATTTTTGGAAAAATATAGAGCAAACTACAAGGCAGCTACAGTTCGAATTTGACCCACTTCCAACTGAATCGGCGGAAATTTGTCTTTTTCACGAGAGGTGGATCAAAACTTTTTACACCCAACCATTTGGTCAATTGTGCATTAAATATGGCCTAGTATTTTATAAAATTGATTTGGTTCAATTTTGCAACAAATATATGGTAGGTCCTTCGGCACTCGAAAAATGGAAAATGAATTTTCCATGCAAAGAAAATGAAAACTCCCTTAGGCAACATTGTTTGAAATTCCAAGATGCACGATTGTGCACAATATGAGATCATTTGAACAAACTATGTCACGAATGCGGCCATAAGATTGATCATTTGGCTTGAAAGTCATGAATCTTCACGCATGATAGCTCGTTTCTGAGAACACTTTTTTAAAATAATTGCCGTATTACAAGTTTACTATTTTTCCTGGAAACTTGGTCACATATAATGACACAATGCGAAGATTTCCAATTTTTTGATTTTTTTTGAATTTTTTATGCCCGTTTCAAAATGCGGTCAAAACGGCGGACTTGACCGTTCTTAGATAGTGGTTGAATCTTGGAAAACTTTTGATGTTTCTCTGATTAAATAGATACTTATGTACCTAGAAATGATTTTTGGAAAAAATAAAGAGCAAACTATGAGGCAGCTGCAGTTCAAATTTGACCCGCTTCCTACTGAATCGGCAGAAATTTGTCTTTTTCACCAGAGGTGGATCAAAACCTTTGACATCCAACCATTTAGTCAATTGTGAATTAAATATGGCCTAGTATTTTAGAAAATTGATTTGGTACAATTTTGCAACAAATATATGGTAGATCCTTTACAAAAAAACCATTTCGGGCACTCGAAAAATAGAAAACGTCTCTTTTGTGCATTGAAAATGAAAACTCCCCATATCAACATTGTTTGTCAACACAAGATACACACAAGTGCACAATATTCATTCATTTTAACAAACTATATGTGGTTAATATGTTGAATGTTTGCCCTAAAAAAGAGGATAAAAACTATAAGAGAAACATAAGCTGAATTCTGATTGGTGGAATCCGTTGTGGCATGGATCGATGACGTGGCAAACATCCGTCCATCCATACATCCATCCATCCGTCCATCCAACCCACCGCAGCCTCTCTCTCTCTCACGCGCGTGAACCCTAGCCGATCCAGATCCCTCCCCGCCCCCACTCCTCTCCCCCGATCCAGATCCCTTCGCCGCCGCCAACCTCTCCCCTCGCCTCCGCCACCTACCTCTCCCCTCGCCGCCGGTCTGCAGCCGTCTGCACCCTCCCCTCCCCTCCACTCATCACAAGACAAGAGAAGAGGAAAGGACGGCTCTCCTGATGCCAGATCCAATCCTCCTCCCTCCCTCCTCGCCCCAGCTCGCTGCTCCCCTCCCCTTCCAGATCGCCGCCACCACCTCCCTCCTCCTCCCTCGCCCCGGCTCCCTGCTCTGCCTCGATCGGCTGGTGCACCGCCATGACCGCAACGAGCCCAATCCCATCGCCGAATCTCGGAACATCGCCACGGCTTCCTACTCCGCGGCGGCCGAGGCGGCGCGGGAGCTGCAGGACGCGGTGGCGGCCCTCGCCGTGCGTCGCGCCGCCGACGAGGACGCGCTGCGGTGCCGCGCCGTCGCGCTGGACGCCAACGTCCGCCGCCTACAGGGCTCCCTCGCCCCCCTCGACCCCGCCACGCTCGAGGTCCGCGCCCCTCCCCCCTCCCTCTCTTCCTCTCCCTCTCTCTCTCTGCCTGATTCGAAACTCGATCCCCGTCGCCGCGGCCCTCACTCTGGCCAGCTCCCGAGGCAGCACCGTGTCCTCAGGGCGTGCCTTCTCCGCGTCGCTCCTGCCTCGCGCGCGCGCGTGCCTAGAGATGCGGGCTCCGCGTGTGTGCGGCATCGGAATCTGCTCCGTGATCCGGCTGAATTCGCTGCTGTACGAAGGTGTGGCGCTTCTAATTGGCCCAGGAGTGCACGGATTTGTGGCGTGCGCATCGAATTGCTGGATGCTGGCAAGTCATTTTTGTGTCGACGCGGTGTGTTGTGTTTGCCAGTTCAATCGCTGCTTCATCTCAACTGAGCAAGTTCTCGAGCTGACAGAGCATATAGTTGGGCTAACACCAACTTGCAGCGCTTAAGCTCTCTGATTCCCAAGCCCAGAATTGTTCATCTGAAGCTAGAGATTATTACTCCATATGCTAGCCGCACGCATCTTCCAAAGTGCTCCCATGCGTTTATTGTTTTGCTAGTACTTCCATGTATTGTTTCGGCATGTGCACAAATGGTACTCCAGTTGCTTAAATGAGAATCGTCGTTCCAATTCCTGTTATGTTACAGCTGCTTATCTTACTAATATATATACTATTTGTCTTATATTCTTGTTTGTATTCAGTTAGTGCCTCCAATGTGGTCGACGGCGAGTGCATCGGGGATTCGGGGTCGTCTTCAAGAAGGACAAGACTAGGGTCTCCAATGGATCAGTCAGTGCTCCACTGCTCCTCTTCTTCCTAACCATTTCATGTCTGCCTGCCGTCACATGCAATGGCTACTTGTCGCCTCTTTCTTAATTAGTACACATGGATCTTAAACCAATTGTATCTGGAATTCAGTTGTAAGAAAGTGTCTAATCTGAAACATGGCATGGGTGGGAATTCGTTTGGGCTAGAGTACACTGCAATATGTTTCTTGTATGCTTTAGCCACTGTTAGATTACAGTACTACTACTAGTCTATATATGCAACTTGTCTACAGTAAAATTATTTGACTTGTTAAAACTGCCACACATAGTACTGCTACTAGTCTATATATGCAACCAGTACCTATGTTTCTCAATATAAAGACGTTTTGGTAGTTTAAATAATGGATGGAGTGATAGTTACAGTATGGTTGAAAATCCACTCGGTTGTGGACTAATAAGAGCCAGCAATACATATACTCTAGTTGTTATGCTGTGCTTGATGTTCCATATTTTGTTGATGCACTGATTGCTCGTCCCTCCTCCCCTCCCCTCCCCTCCTCTACTTCTTCTTGATTAGATCTGATCTGATCCATGCAGGGGGTTTGTGCAGGCCATCACCATGGTACGCCGAGGTGCTGCGGGTGTCAAGGAAGACGATGGTTTGGTTTAGACAGTGAAGAGAGGATAGCGTGCAGAGGGGGAGGACGTCGGTTCTAGCTGCTTAGATTACTCGAGGGTAAAATCATCCAATCTGTCCCAGTTTGACTGCTTGGTCCACTCTAGCGCCATTCCGGCCTCGGTGTCCAGTGATTTAATTCGTGGTTGTATAGTAGCGTCAGCGTTGTGTACTAATGTTTAACACGATGTACATACGGTGTCTTTTTCTTCAGTCACAGAAGTTAGAATAGCATCTTCACTGTAGTCCTACTTGCAACTCAACTAAGCTGCAGCACAGTTTGAATATAGCACATGACACTGATGTAAAAGGTAGCCTTAACACTTTGGCTTGATCCACACAGGATCCTCTTGAGCTGTAGATTCTGACATTAGACACTGACCCTTTAGCTTGTTCATTCATGCTGATCCACTTAGTTATTATGTGTCTTCAGTTGCAAAGGTTACAATAACATGTTCTAGTCTTAAAACTCAACTAAACTGCAGTAGCACATGGCACTTGGAGTACAGTTGAGTATAGTACATGACACTGGTGTCAAAGAAAGAAAGAGAATAGAAATGGCCCTGCTAGTGTAAAGATTAACATGCAGGCTCGATCCACATGAGGATCCCCTTAAGCTTGAGTGCCTAGCTGTAGATTCCGGCAATGGAGTCCAGCATCAGTCTTGTGATAAGCTGGTTTGTTGTCTCTGTTGGATGGACAGCATCCCAGTACAAGTACATGCAAGGTTTTACCTGTTCATGCAAATCTTGTTGGGTGTTGCAACACTTAGATTATTTATTAATATAACCCAGCAGCGACGCTTCCATTTTAACACAAGTATTAGTGTGCTAAAACTACTAAAGTACCTGCTTCTTCTTACCCAGAGTAGTACATCAGGCTTGTATTAACTTGTATCAATTGTACATCAGGCTTCTTACCCAGCACTTTAATTCTCTGGAATGAAACTTTGACAAGCATGCATATATATATATATATATATATATATATATATATATATATATATACATATATATATATATATATGTTCAAATTTTTTGGATTACGTGATGGCATTCTATGGTTCTGTTTAACAACTTAAAGTATATCTATAGATGTGCTTGAGTCCATGATTTATTTTTCTAATTTTTGATTTGACCTCAAGATTATCTTCTTATTTCTCTTGTCCTTCTTGTGCAGCATGATTTGATTCGGTACAAGGGGTTTGTCATGCCAGGCTCCTCTTTTCTGCTGCTTCCATGCAACGGTGGTGGCAGCTGTGTTGTTCGGCATCGGCTACAAAAACAGCCATGGTGAGCTCCTTTCCTTCCTCTGCTCCATTTAGTCACGATCAGTTTATGGAGGTGTTGCTTATTTGGTCAGATTTCCTTACTTGCTTCAGGCATAAGAATAAGCTTATAAGAACAGAATATTGATACTCTGCGAGATATGAGTAGAATGCTCTATTTTCACGAGTCACCTTTCTTGTATGAACGAGTATCTCATTTTAACTAGCTGGAGAACAAAAAGCTGGTACTAGCTCAATTTGTGTTATCATTCTAAATAACTATCCTTTTCTTGAATGGTCTGTTCATAATATATTTGCCCCAGTTTTTTGATTCTTCTCTATTGATTCATGTAACAGGGCGACCGAGGAAGGCATGTTGTCTGTTTTCTTGAAGGCCGTTATGTTTGTTCCCAGCCCTAACTACGGTTGTCCAGCTAGTTCGGCATGTTGTTCATATCACTATGGTAGTCCAACGAGTTTGGCATGTTGTGAGTTTGGCATGTTCATGACGGGAGCAGGTGCCAGTTTGTGATTGCTTGTAAAGTAAAGCCCATAAACACCCAAAACGGGTAATATAATAGCATGGAACAATCAAAAATTATAGATACGTTGGAGACGTATCATGCCTCTAAGGCATATTTCCTTCAGTCTCCCACTTGCACTAGAGTCAATAATCTAGATTACATAGTAATGATTCTAACACCCATGGAGCTTTGCTGCTGATCATGTTTTGCTCGTGAAAGAGGCTTAGTCAACGGGTCTGCAACATTCAGATTCGTATGTATCTTGCAAATCTCTATGTCCCCTTTCGACACTTGATGACGGATGGAATTGAAGCGTCTCTTGATGTGTTTGGTTCTCTTGTGAAATCTAGATTCCTTTGCCAAAGCAATTGCACCAGTATTGTCACAAAAGATTTTCATTGGACCCGATGCACTAGGTATGATACCTAGATCGGATATGAACTCCTTCATCTAGACCCCTTCATTTGCTGCTTCCGAAGCAGCAATGTACTCCACTTCACACGTAGATCCCGCCACGACGCCGTGGTGTTCTAGGTGGCGTGAGTTGTGAAACTATCCCATGTTGTTTCAAATGAAGACCAAACTCGTAACTCAAATATTCTTCTCCATGATCAGATCTTAGAAACTTTATTTTCTTGTTATGACGATTTTCCACTTCACTCTAAAATTCTTTGAACTTTTCAAATGTTTCATACTTATGCTTCATTAAGTAGATATAACCATATCTGCTCAAATCATCTGTGAAGGTAAGAAAATAATGATACCCGCCACGTGCCTCAACACTCATTGGACCGCATACACCTGTATGTATTATTTCCAATAAGTCAGTAGCTCGTTCCGTTGTTCTGGAGAACGGAGTTTTAGTCATCTTGCCCATGAGGCACGGTTCACAAGCACCAAGTGATTCGTAATCAAGTGATTCCAAAAGTCCATTAGCATGGACTTTCTTCATGCGCTTTACACCAATATGACCCAAACAGCAGTGCCACAAATAAGTTGCATTATCATTATCAACTTTGCATCTTTTGGCTTAAATATTATGAACATGTGTATCATCACAATCGAGATTCAATAAAAATAGACCACTCAGCAAGGGTGCATGACCATAAAAGATATTACTCATATAAATAGAACAACAATTATTCTCTGATTTAAATGAATAACCATCTCGCATCAAACAAGATCCAGATATAATGTTCATGCTCAACGGTGGCACCAAATAACAATTATTCAGGTCTAAAACTAATCCCGAAGGTAGATGTAGAGGTAGCATACCGACGGCGATCACATCGACCTTGGAACCATTTCCCACGCGCATCGTCACCTCATCCTTAGCCAATCTTCGTTTAATCCGTAGCCCCTGTTTCGAGTTGCAAATATGAGCAACAGAACCAGTATCAAATACCCAGTCGCTACTACGAGCATTAGTAAGGTACACATCAATAACATGTATATCAAATATACCTTTCACTTTGCCATCCTTCTTATCCGCCAAATACTTGGGGCAGTTCCGCTTCCAGTGACCAGTCCCTTTGTAGTAGAAGCACTCAGTATCAGGCTTAGGTATAGACTTGGGTTTCTTATCCTGACAGCAACTTTCTTGCCGTTCTTCTTGAAGTTCCCCTTCTTCCCTTTGCCCTTTTTCTTAAAACTAGTGGTCTTGTTGACCATCAACACTTGATGCTCCTTCTTGATTTCTACCTCTGCAGCTTTTAGCATCGTGAAGAGCTCGGGAATAGTCTTGTTCATCCCTTGCATATTATAGTTCATCACGAAGCCTTTATAGCTTGGTGGCAGTGATTGAAGAACTCTGTCAATGACACAATCATCAGGAAGATTAACTCCCAGCTGAGTCAAGTGGTTATGGTACCCAGACATTCTGAGTATGTGTTCACTGACAGAACTATTCTCCTCCATTTTGCAGCTATAGAACTTGTTAGAGACTTCATATCTCTCAACTCGGGCATTTGCTTGAAATATTAACTCCAACTCTTGGAACATCTCATATGCTCCATGACGTTCAAAACGTCTTTGAAGTCCCGATTCTAAGCCGTAAAGCATGGCACAGTGAACTATCGAGTAGTCATCAGCTTTGCTCTGCCAGACGTTCTTAACGTCATCAGTAGCATCTGCAGCAGGCCTGGCACCCAGCGGTGCTTCCAGGACGTAATTCTTCTGTGCAGCAATGAGGATAATCCTCAACTTACGGACCCAGTCCATGTAGTTGTTGCCATCATCTTTCAACTTAGATTTCTCTAGAAACGCATTAAAATTCAAAGGAACGGTAGCACGAGCCATTAATCTACAATAACATAGACATGCAAAATAACTAGCAGGACTAAGTTCATGATAAATTAAAGTTCAATTAATCATATTACTTAAGAACTCCCACTTAGATAGTCATCCCTCTAGTCATATAAATGATCACGTGATCCAAATCAACTAAACCATGTCCGATCATCACGTGAGATGGAGTAGTTTTCAATGGTGAACATCACTATGTTGATCATATCTACTATATGATTCACGTTTGACCTTTCGATCTTAGTGTTCCGAGGCCATATCTGCATATGCTAGGCTCGTCAAGTTTAACCCGAGTATTCTGCGTGTGCAAAACTGGCTTGCACCCATTGTATGTGAACGTAGAGCTTATCACACCCGATCATCACGTGGTGTCTCGGCACGACGAACTGTAGCAACGGTGCATACTCAGGGAGAACACTTATACCTTGAAATTTAGTAAGGGATCATCTTATAATGCTACCGCCGTACTAAGCAAAATAAGATGCATAAAAGATAAACATCACATGCAATCAAAATATGTGACATGATATGGCCATCATCGTCTTGTGCTCATGATCTCCATCACCGAAACATCGTCATGATCTCCATCGTCATCGGCGCGACACCTTGATCTCCATCGTAGCATCATTGTCGTCTCGCCAACTATTGCTTCTACGACTATCGCTACCGCTTAGTGATAAAGTAAAACAATTACATGGTGATTGCATTGCATACAATAAAGCGACAACCATATGGCTCCTGCCAGTTGCCGATAACTTTGTTACAAAACATGATCATCTCATACAACAATTTATATCACATCATGCCTTGACCATATCACATCACAGCAAGCCCTGCAAAAACAAGTTGGACGTCCTCTACTTTGTTGTTGCAAGTTTTACGTGGCTGCTACGGGCTTCTAGTAAGAATCGTTCTTACCTACGCATCAAAACCACAACGATTTTTTGTCAAGTGTGTTGTTTTAACCTTCCACAAGGACCGGCCGGAGTCAAACTCGATTCAACTAAAGTTGGAGAAACAGACAACCGCCAGCCACCTATGTGCAAAAGCACGTCGGTAGAACCAGTCTCATGAACGCGGTCATGTAATGTCGGTCTGGGCCGCTTCATCCAACAATACCGCCGAATAAAAGTAAGACGTTGGTGGTAAGCAGTATGACTATTATTGCCCACAACTCTTTGTGTTCTACTCGTGCATATAACATCTACGCATAGACCTGGCTCGGGTTCCACTGTTGGGGAACACAGTAATTTCAAAAAAATCCTATGATCATGCAAGATCTATCTAGGTGATGCATAGCAATGAGAGGAGAGAGTGTGTCCACATACCCTCGTAGACCGAAGGCGGAAGCGTTTCAATAACGCGATTGATGTAGTTGAACTTCTTCGCGATCCAACCGACCAAGTACCAAACGCACGGCACCTCCGCGTTCAGCACACGTTCAACTCGATGACATCCCTCGTGCTCTTGATCCAGTTGAGGACCAGGGTGAGTTTCGTCAGCATGACGGCGGGGCAACGGTGATGATGATGCTACCGGCGCAGGGCTTCGCCTAAGCACTACGATGGTATGATCGAGGTGTGTAACTATGGAGGGGGGCACCGCACACGGTTAGAAGAGAAACTTGTGTGTTCTAGGGTGCCCCCTGCCCCCGTATATAAAGGAGCAAGGGGGAGGCCGGCCGGCCCTCCTAGGGCGCGCCAGGAGAGGGGAATCCTACTAGGACTCCAAGTCCTGGTAGGTTTCCACCTAAGGAAGAGGGGGGAGAAGGAAGGAAGAGGGGGAAGGGAAGGAAAGGGGGGCGCCGCCCCCTTCCCCTAGTCCAATTCGAACCAATGGGGGGCGCGGCCAGCCCCTCCTGTCCCTTCCTCTCTTCCCACTAAGGCCCATCGAGGCCCATTAGTTACTCCGGGGGGTTCCGACAACCCTCCGGCACTCCGGTTTTATCCGGAACACTTCCGGTGTCCGAATATAGTTGTCCAATATATCAATCTTTATGTCTCGACCATTTAGAGACTCCTCGTCACGTATGTGATCTCATCCGGGACTCCGAACAAACTTCGGTCATCAAAAACACAAAACGCATAATACATATCGTCATCGAACGTTAAGCATGTGGACCCTACTGGTTCGAGAACTATGTAGACATGACCGAGACACATCTCCGGTCAATAACCAATAGCGGAACCTGGATGCTCATATTGGATCCTACATATTCTACGAAGATCTTTATTGGTCAAACCGCATAACAACATACGTTGTTCCCTTTGTCATCGGTATGTTACTTGCCGGAGATTCGATCGTCGGTATCATCCTACCTAGTTCAATCTCGTTACCGGCAAGTCTCTTTACTCATTCCGTAATACTTCATCCCACAACTAACTCATTAGTTACAATGCTTGCAAGGCTTATAGTGATGAGCATTACCGAGAGGGCCCAGAGATACCTCTCCGAAACACGGAGTGACAAATCCTAATCTCGATCTATGCCAACCCAACAAATACCTTTGGAGACACCTGTAGAGCACCTTTATAATCACCCTTTTACGTTGTGACATTTGGTAGCACACACAATGTTCCTCCGGTATTCGGGAGTTGCATAATCTCATAGTTTGAGGAACATGTATAAGTCATGAAGAAAGGAGTAGCAATGAAACTGTAACGATCATAATGCTAAGCTAACGGATGGGTCATGTCCATCATATCATTCTCCTAATGATGTGATCCAGTTCATCAAATGACAACACATGTCTATGGTTAGGAAACATAACCATCTTTGATTGACGAGCTAGTCTAGTAGAGGCATACTAGGGACAATATGTTTTGTCTATGTATTCACACATGTACTAAGTTTCCTGTTAACTACAATTCTAGCATGAATAATAAACATTTATCATGAAATAAGGAAATAAATAATAACTTTATTATTGCCTCTAGGGCATATTTCCTTCAGTACGTACAGAGCAAAGAAGGTTGTATGCCCCTAGGATTGGAGGTGCAGAACATACATGCATGCCCTAATGACTGCATCCTCTACCACGGTGCGTACGAGGATTTGAACACATGCTCGGTATGCGGTGCATTGCAGTATAAGATCAGACGAGATGACCCTGGTGATGTTGACGGTGAGCGCCCCAGGAAGAGGATTCATGCCAAGGTGATGTGGTATGCTCCTATAATACCACGGTTGAAACGTCTGTTCAGAAACAAAGAGCATGCCAAGTGGCTGCGATGGCACAAAGAGGACCGTAAGAAAGACAGGAAGTTGAGAGCACCCGCGGACGGGTCACAGTGGAGAAAAATCGAAAGAAAGTGGGGGGACTTTGCAGGTGACGCAAGGAACGTATGGTTTGGTTTAAGCGCGGATGGCATTAATCCTTTTGAGGAGCAGAGCAGCAATCACAGCACCTGGCCCGTGACTCTATGTATATATAACCTTCCTCCTTGGCTGTGCATGAAGCTGAAGTTCATTATGATGCCAGTTCTCATCCAAGGCCCTAAGCAACCCAGCAACGACATTGATGTGTACCTAAGGCCATTAGTTGCAGAACTTTTACAGATGTGGAATGGAAAAGGTGTACGTGTGTGGGATGAGCAAGACCAGCAGGAATTTGACCTACATGCGTTGTTGTTTGTAACCATTAATGATTGGCCTGGTCTCAGTAACCTTTCAGGACAGAAAAACAAGGGATACCACGCTTGCACGCACTGTTTAGATGACACTGAAAGTATATATTTGGACAAATGCAGGAAGAATGTGTACCTGGGGCATCGTCGATTTCTTCCGACCAACCATCAATGTCGAAAGAAAGGCAATCATTTCAAAGGCGAGGCAGATCACCGGAAGAAGCACGCCGTCCGTACTGGCAATCACATACTTGCTATGGTCAATGATTTACAAGTAATCTTTGGAAAGGGTCCCGGCAGACTATCTGTTCCGAATGACGCTGAGGGATGCACACCCATGTGGAAGAAGAAATCTATATTTTGGGACCTACCCTACTGGAAAGACCTAGAGGCCCGCTCTGCAATCGACGTGATGCACGTGATGAAGAATCTTTGCGTGAACCTGCTAGGCTTCTTGGGCGTGTATGGGAAGACAAAAGATACACCGGGGGCACGGCAGGACCAGCAACGTGTGCACGAAAAAGACGACATGCCTCCAAAGCAGTATGAAGGTCCTGCCAGCTACGCTCTTACCAAAGAAGAGAAGGAAATCTTCTTTGAAAGCCTTCTCAGTATGAAGGTCCCGTCTAGCTTCTTGTCGAATATAAAGGGAATAATAAATATGGCAGAGAAAAAGTTTCAGAACCTAAAGTCTCATGACTGCCACGTGATTATGACGCAACTCCTTTCGGTTGCATTGAGGGGGCTTCTACCGGAAAACGTTCGATTAGCCATTGTGAAGCTATGTGCATTCCTCAGTGCAATCTCTCAGAAGGTGATCGATCCAGAAATCCTATCAAGGTTAAGGAGTGATCTGGCGCAATGTCTTGTCAGTTTCGAGATGGTGTTTCCACCATCCTTCTTCAATATCATGACGCACGTCCTAGTTCATCTAGTCGACGAGATTGCCATTTTGGGCCCTGTATTTCTACACAATATGTTCCCCTTTGAGAGGTTTATGGGAGTCTTAAAGAAATATGTTCGTAACCGTGCAAGGCCAGAAGGAAGCATCTCCACGGGCCATCAAACAGAGGAGGTCATTGTGTTTTGTGTTGACTTCATTCCTGACCTTAAGAAGATTGGTCTCCCTCAATTGCGGTATGAGGGGAGACTGGCTGGAAAAGGCACGCTAGGAGGGGACTTAATAATATGTAGGGACGGGCATTCTTGGTCTCAAGCACACTACACAGTTCTACAGAATTCTACCTTGGTGACCCGTAATGATAAAACACAGTAATATTAAATAGCAGGAAAAAGAATCACTCAAAAGTCTATTTTTATAGTAAAGTTATTCGCACAAATTTCATAGAATTCAAATTTAAACTATTCAAATTTGAAAACTATTGGCACTAACAAAAAGTTTATAATTTTGTGACCTAAAAGCAAAAAGAATCACTGAAAAACTGTAAGTAGAAAAACAAGAAAATACATAAAGCAAAAAACAAAACAAAAAACTAGAACTATTTTTAAAAACCATGCCACCTACTGAGTCTCCACGGCCTGATTACGACTAGAAACCCAATCATGGGCTAGGATTCAGGCCTGCAGATGGCCCAGTAGACCCATAGGTAGAGAGAGAGTGTTTAGGCCTGTAAGCCTGCATTAGAGAGGAGCTCGACATCGAAGGGGCAGCAGGGCTTATAAACATGTCCTGGCCTCTCTTAGGTAGTGAGGTGGGACTAAACTTCCACCGCACCGCGACTGTGCCAGGCACAGGCCATTCGTCCAGGTTCTTGCCACAAACTGGGACCAATGCCCTCATTTAGTCCTAGTTGGTGCCACCAACCGGGACCAAAGGGCTCTGCTTCCCGCCCTTTGGGCTGCTGGAAGTTGACCTTTGGTCCCGGTTGGGGGCACCAACTGGGACTAAAGGCTGACATTGGTCCTGGGTTTTGCCACGAACCGGGACCAAAGGTGGTTGCTATATAACCCACCACTTACGAAATTTCCCCCCACCCGCCCATTATTCTCTCAAATGCCGCCAGGCTGCTCCTCGACGCCGGCCGCACCCCTGCCCCGACATCACTGTCGCCTCCCCGAGCCGTCCCGAGGTCACCGTCATGGCCGGTGCCGCCCGCTCCTCATCGCCGTCGCCCCGCGCCCCTGCCCTGCCCCGATGCACCGCCGCGTTGATACGTCTCCAACGTATCTATCATTTTTTATTGTTCCATGCTATTATATTATCTGTTTTGGATGTTTAATGGGCTTTAATATGCTCTTTTATGTTATTTTTGGGACTAACCTATTAACCGGAGGCCCAGTGCCAGTTTCTGTTTTTTTCCTATTTTAGAGTTTTGCAGAAAAAGAATACCAAATGGAGTCCAAACGGAATGAAACCTTCGCGATGATCTTTCATGGACCGAAAGCAAACCAGAAGACTTGGAGTTGAAGTCAGAAACGCCATGAGGCGTCGATGAGTCAGGAGGGCGCGCCCAGGGGGTAGGCGCGCCCCCCACCCTCATGGGCCCCTCGTAGCCCCACCGACGTACTTCTTTCGCCTATATATACTCTTATACCCTAGAAACATCAGGGGGAGCCACGAAACCACTTTTCCACCGCCGCAACATTCTGTACCCGTGAGATCCCATCTTGGGGCCTTTTTCGGTCACGGAGGGCTTCTACATCAACACCATTACCTCTCCGATGAAGCGTGAGTAGTTTACCACAGACCTTCAGGTCCATAGTTATTAGCTAGATGGCTTCTTCTCTCTCTTTGATTCTCAATACAAAGTTCTCCTCGATGTTCTTGGAGATCTATTCGATGTAATACTCTTTTGCGGTGTGTTTGCCAAGATCCAATTAATTATGGATTTATGAACAAGATTATCTATGAATATTATTTGGTTCTTCTCTGAATTATTATATACATGATTTGATATCTTTGCAAGTCTTTTCGAATTATTGGTTTAGTTTGGCCTACTAGATTGATCTTTCTTGCAATGGGAGAAGTGCTTAGCTTTAGGTTCAATCTTGCGGTGTCCTTTCCCAGTGACAGTAGGGGCAGCAAGGCACGTATTGTATTGTTGCCATCGAGGATAAAAAGATGGGATTTATATCATATTGCTTGAGTTTATCCCTCTACATCATGTCATCTTTCTTAATGCGTTACTCCGTTCTTATGAACTTAATACTCTAGATGCATGCTGGATAGCGGTCGATGTGTGGAGTAATAGTAGTAGATGCAGAATCATTTCGGTCTACTTCACACGGACGTGATGCCTATGTTCATGATCATTGCCTTAGATATCTTCATAATTATGCGCTTTTTTATCAATTGCTCGGCAGTAATTTGTTCACCCACCGTAATACATGTTATATTGGGAGAAGCCACTAGTGAAACCTATGGTCCCCGGGTCTCTTTTCTATTATATTACATCTCTTTTCCATTATATCGCATCTCGTTTACTATTTTGCAATCTTTACTTTCCAATCTATACAACAAAAATACCAAAAAATATTTACTTTACAATCTCTATTAGATCTCACTTTTGCGAGTGACCGTGAAGGGATTGACAACCCCTTTATCGTGTTGGTTGCAAACTTCTTGATTGCTTGTGCAGGTACTAGGTGACTTGTGCGTCGTCTCCTACTGGATTGATACCTTAGTTCTCAAAACTGAGCGAAATACTTACGCTACTTTGTTGCATCACCCGTTCCTCTTCAAGGAGAAAACCAACGCAAGCTCAAGAGGTAGCACCCGTGCCCGGCCCTGCCCCGACGCCGCCCCGCGCCCCCGGCCTCGACGCCGGCCACCCCGTACCCGGCCCTGCCCCGACCACGCTGCACCTCTCCTCCCCGTTCGGTCCAGCCGGCCTCCTCCTCTGATCTGTCCTGTTTATATATATATATATATATATATATATATATATATATGTGTGTGTGTGTGTGTGTGTGTGTGTGTGTGTGTGTGATATATGATGATATGTCCTGATTTTTCATAATTTTTTTTGTTCATGTATATGATGATTTTTTTCATAGAATATGGTGTTTTTTTGTTCATAGATGATCATATATATGATGTTTTTTTGTTCATATGTATGCATGGATGTGGATGGAATATGATGTTTTTTTATTCATATAATATGATGGTTTTTATTCATAGAATATATTTTTTTTGTTCATGAGAGAGAGGCGGGGATGTCAGACAATGATGAGAGAGGCGGTCATATATATGATGATTGCATTGATAAAAAATAGTAGATAATATAAAAAAAGGGTTTGATTTTTAATAGCCAAAGGTGAAAACAAAACTCTCACCTATGAGAGGAAATGGCCAACGGTAGATGTGGGCCTCTCGGTTATTTGAGAAAATACCCGACGTCGGTGTATAGTGATAACCGGCGGTTGACTTCCCCTCGATGATATGTTTCAATGGACAACATCGATGAATGTAGAATGGCCAGCGTTACATTCTAGATAATTCAGTATAAGAAGATTCCGAGAACTAACTGATACGTCTCCAACGTACCTATAATTTATGAAGTATTCATGCTATTATATTATCTATTTTGGATGTTTATGGGCTTTACTAAGCACTTTTATATTATTTTTGGGACTAACCTATTAACCGGAGGCCCGGCCCAAATTGTTGTTTTCTTGCCTATTTCAGTGTTTCGAAGAAAAGGAATATCAAACGGAGTCCAAACGAAATGAAACCTTCGGGAGAGTTATTTTTGGAACGGAAGCAATCCAGGAGACTTGGAGTAGATGTCAGGGAAGCTTCGAGGTGGCCAAGAGGGTCAGGGGCGCGCCCTACCCCCTAGGCGCGCCCCCACCCTCGTGGGCCCCTCGTGGCTCCCCTGACCGACTTCTTTCGCCTATATATATCCATATACCCTAAAAACATCGAGGAGCCATATAGATCGGGAGTTCCGCCGCCGCAAGCCTCTGTAGCCACTAAAAACCAATCGGGACCCTGTTTCGGCACCCTGCCGGAGGGGGGATCCCTCACCGGTGGCCATCTTCACCATCCCGGCACTCTCCATGACGAGGAGGGAGTAGTTCACCCTCGGGGCTGAGGGTATGTACCAGTAGCTATGTGTTTGATCTCTCTTTCTCGTGTTCTTGATTTGGCACGATCTTGATGTACCGCGAGCTTTGCTATTATAGTTGGATCTTATGATGTTTCTCCCCCTCTACTCTCTTCTGATGAATTGAGTTTTCCCCTTGAAGTTATCTTGTCGGATTGAGTCTTTAAGGATTTGAGAACACTTGATGTATGTCTTGCCGTGCTTATCTGTGGTGACAATGGGATATTCATGTGATCTACTTGATGTATGTTTTGGTGATCAACTTGCGGGTTCCGTAACATTGTGAACTTATGCATAGGGGTTGGCACACGTTTTCGTCTTGACTCTCAGGTAGAAACTTTGGGGCACTCTTTGAAGTTCTTTGTGTTGGTTGAATAGATGAATCTGAGATTGTGTGATGCATATTGTATAATCATGCCCACGGATACTTGAGGTGACATTGGAGTATCTAGGTGACATTAGGGTTTTGGTTGATTTGTGTCTTAAGGTGTTATATTAGTACGAACTCTATGATAGATCGAACGGAAAGAATAGCTTCGTGTTATTTTACTACGGACTCTTGAATAGATCGATCAGAAAGGATAACTTTGAGGTGGTTTCGTACCCTACAATAATCTCTTCGTTTGTTCTCCGCTATTAGTGACTTTTGGAGTGACTCTTTGTTTCATGTTGAGGGATAGTTATATGATCCAATTATGTTATTATTGTTGAGAGAACTTGCACTAGTGAAACCTAGGCCTTGTTTTCTAGCATTGCAATACCGTTTGTGCTCACTTTATCATTAGTTACCTTGCTGTTTTTATAATTTTAGATTACAAAAACCTTTATCTACCATCCATATTGCACTTGTATCACCATCTCTTCGCCGAACTAGTGCACCTATACAATTTGCCATTGTATTGGGTGTGTTGGGGACACAAGAGACTCTTTGTTATTTGGTTGCAGGGTTGTTTGAGAGAGACCATCTTCATCCTACGCCTCCCACGGATTGATAAACCTGAGGTCATCCACTTGAGGGAAATTTGCTACTGTCCTACAAACCTCTGCACTTGGAGGCCCAACAACATCTACAAGAAGAAGGTTTTGTAGTAGACATCAAGCTCTTTTCTGGCGCCATTGCTGGGGAGGTGAGTGCTTGAAGGTATATCTTTAGATCTTGCAATCGAATCTTTTAGTTTCTTGTTTTATCACTAGTTTAGTTTATAAAAGAAAACTACAAAAAAAATGGAATTGAGTTTGCCTCATACGCTTCATATTTTTAATATCTTTCGTGAGAATGATGGAAAGGAAAAATGTGCTCAAGTGCTAGAAGAAGTCTATAAAATGTTTGGCACTAAATCTTTGAATGATGAACATGATTGCAATCTTGTTAGTATGAACTCTTTGAATATCCATAGTACTAATGATGATTGCACTAGTCATGATGAAAATGTCTCTTATAAGCATGTCAATTATGTGGAGTGCATAGAGTTTGCAAGTACACACCAAATAGGGAAGATAGATTTTGCAAGAGGCATATGTATTTAGAAACTAAATGGTTGCAAGAAAGGCTAGATGTGAGTGTTGAAAATTTAAAATTTCTTTACCATACGTGTGAACTTTGCAATGAACATGGTCATTTAAATCTCCGATGCAAATTGTTTCATGATCGAATCGTGTCCAAAAATTGTGATGACTTGATTTTCCTTGCACATCATAATGAACTTAGTTTGCTTTTGGGTTATGAAGAAATGAAACATGCAGCTAAGCATATTCCAGAATATAACCTTGAGAAATTCCTTGATATTGATCTAGAGAAAATTTATATGTATTGTACGGTGAATTGCATTGAAAATCCTTATATTGCCAATTACATAAAGAAAAGAAAACAAATAGAAGATGAAGATAATACTAATGAAAGGGAAGAGACTTCCCAATACCCTCCTATTATTTCTTATGATGAATCAGGTAACGAGGAGGAGCTTTCTATTCAACCAATCTCATTAATAAAGAGCTCACAAAAGAGGTTTAAACCCACACATGATGTGAAGACGAAAAAGAAAAGACGGAGAAGCAAAGGTAGAAAGGTATCCCTCCTAAATGATGTTTCTCCTATTACTAATTGTGATGATGATAATTGCTATACTATTGGTGCTATCCATACTATTAATGATGAGAGTGATTATGCTTATGATATGAAAAGGCCCAAGCTTGGGGATGCCATGTTTGATGAGAATGACATGTTTGAGAATATATTTGCTGCAATTAATGTTTGTCCCAAGCTTGGGGATGCTATGTTTAATGAAGATGATACTTTTAGCCTCCCAAGTTTTGATATGCAAAGTTGTTATGATGATAGCATGCCTCCTACTTATGATGATTATATTGTTGAAAGTGGGTTTGGAAGAGTGTCAACTTTAGGAAGTAATGATCCCACTATTTTGGAGAATGTTGAATCTTATTGTGATATTTATGAAAGTGGATTTGGAGAGGTCATGACTTTATTTAATGATGAATCCACTATTTTGGAAGAGGTTTCAATTGATTATGATGAGAACAAAGTTGCTACTTATGATGATTATTGTGATGAAACTTATGATATAAAAAGTAGTGATGATTATATTTATAAAACTTGTCATGATTATGATTACCCTTTTTCTGAACATTACTCTTTTAATGTGGAAACAATTTATAGTATTCGAGTCTCTTATGATACTCCCACTATTCCGAATAAGAAGAATTTTGCTTATGTGGAGAGTAGTAAAATTTCTATGCAAGTAGATCATGAAAAGAATGCTTTAGGTGCTGGTTATATTGTTGAATTCATTCATGATGCTACTGAAAATTATTATGAGGGAGGAACATACGCTTGTAGGAATTGCAATAATACCAAGTTTCCTCTCTATGTGCTTAAAATCTTGAAGTTATGCTTGTTTTGCCTTCCTATGCTAGTTGATTATTGTTCCCATAAGTTGTTTGCTCACAAAATCCCTATGCATAGGAAGTGGGTTAGACTTAAATGTGCTAGTCATATTCTTCATAATGCTCCCGTTATGTTTCAATCCTTATCTTTTAAGTGAGCATCATTGTCATCATCATGCCTAGCTAAAAGGCATTAAAGAAAAGTGCTTGTTGGGAGACAACCCAATATTTACCCTTACTGTTTTTGTGTGTCCACATGATTATTATACTGTAGTAATCATGTTTTATAGCTTTTGTTTCAATAAAGTGCCAAGTAAGACCTTTAGGATAGCTTACGGTGATAGTTGTGTTGATCCTGCTGAAAATCAGAAACTTTTGCACCCAGTAAATTAGTTTTGATAATTCACAGAAACGTGATTTTGATATGATTCTTTTTGCTCTATATTGGTACACAAATTTCTCAGGTTTTCCTAATTTGGTAGAATTTTTGGAGTTACAGAAGTATTCGAATGATACAAATTACTAAAGACTGTTCTGTTTTTGACAGATTCTGTTTTCTATGTGTTGTTTGCTTATTTTGATGAATCTATGAGTAGTATCAGAGGGTATGAACCATAGAGAAGTTGGAATACAGTAGGTTTAACACCAATATGAATTTAGAATGAGTTCACAACAGTACCTAAGTGGTGGTTTTATTTTCTTATACTAACGGAGCTTACGAGTTTTCTGTTAAGTTTTGTGTTGTGAAGTTTTCAAGTTTTGGGTAAAGATCCGATGGACTATGGAATAAGGAGTGGCAAGCGCCTAAGATTGGGGATGCCCAATGCACCCCAAGGTAATATTCAAGGACAACCAAGAGCCTAAGCTTGGGGATGCCCCGGATGGCATCCCCTCTTTCGTCTTCGTTCATCGGTAACTTTACTTGGAGCTATATTTTTATTCACCACATGATATGTGTTTTGCTTGGAGCATCATTTTGTTTTCTTTTGTTTTGCTTGCTATTTGAATAAAATAACAGGATCTGAAATTCTTAAATGAGAGAGAGTCTTCACATAGCTACATAATTATTTAACTACTCATTGATCTTCACTTATATCTTTTTGGAGTAGTTTGTCATTTACTCGTGTGCTTCACTTCTATCCTATGAGTAAATGGTTGAATGAGTTGAATGTCATAAATCTGAAATTATATATGTTTCATATGCTTACCCCATTGGGAGTAATGACTTCACATCTAAGAAGTAGAGGTGGTAAATTTATTGAAGGTTAGCAAACATTGTATTGGTCACTTGAACAATTCATGAAAGAATATTGAAGGAAGAGAGATTTCACATACAAATATACTATCTTAGACATCTTCTATGATTGTGAGCCCCATTAATTATTTCCAAACCTGAGCAAATTAGTTGAAATTGGACAAGGAAGACAACATAATGAGTTATGCTTGGGTATATTTGTATAGAAGTTATATTGTTATAGATCCTCCAACATGTGGTGCTTGCTGTTTAGAATCCTTTGCTAGCCAAATATCTATACTAAGCGGGAATACTGCTTGTACATCCAAATTCCTTGAACCAAGTTCTTCCATGAGTGTCCACCATATCTACCTATATGCGGTATTTACCTGCCGTTCCAAGTAAATTTGCATGTGCCAAACTCTAAATCTTCAAATAATAATCTGTTTTTTATGCCCGAATCGCTCATGTAGCGACTAGGGGCTGTCAGTATCTTCCATGCTAGGTGGGTTATTCTCATGATGAGTGGACTCCGGTCATCATTCACGAGAAAAATGGCTGGTAACTGGAATGCGCAATCCCATGATCAAAAGATCAAAATCAAATCAAAATAATTGCAAACAAAACTCCCCCAGGATTGTTGTTAGTTGGAGGCACCCATTGTTTCGGGCAAGCCATGGATTGATGATTGTTGGTGGAGGGGGAGTAAAAACTTTACCATTCTGTTTGGGAACCGCCTATAATGTATCTAGTATGGAAGATATCGGGAACTCTTAGTTGTTATGTTGACAATGAAAGCATACCTCTCAAAATTATTTTCATCTCTGTTTAAAAGCTTCGAGCTCTGGCACCTCTGCAAATCCCTGCTTCCCTCTGCGAAGGGCCTATCTTTTACTTTTATGCAAGAGTCAGTAGTATTCCTTCTCATTCCAACCTACTCTTTAGTTGGCAAGCATCATGTGATGGGGAAAGATCTAAGAATATATGTCCATTCAAATATATTTGATCATGAATTATTATTGTTGACAATTATCTATATGATAAGTAAGTTGGGAGGCGAAACATTAAGCCCCTATCTTTCTTTGTGTTCGATGGATGCTATTTGTTCTAAAAATATGCTTTGAGTGGTAGCAATCATGGAAGACTATATGATAGTTGAGTATGTGGGATTTGCTAAATCAAAGCTCTTACATAGACCCTTCCTGAAAATAAGATGAATTGCAATTGCTTGATGACTGAGAACATAGTTTGCTAGTTTTCAAGAAAGTTTATGGTCTATGCTTTAACATTTGAATATCTTGTTACTTGATCATGAGAAGTTTTATGAGATGAGCTACTGTTATGACATATAATGATGCTAGAAAAGGTGATTGAAATTATCATTGATCAAACTTATGCACCTGCTAGCATTCACACTTCATAAATTATTTCTTTTGTCATTTACCTACTCGAGGACGAGCAGGAATTAAGCTTGGGGATGCTGATACGTCTCCAATGTATCTATAATTTATGAAGTATTCATGCTATTATATTATCTGTTTTGGATGTTTATGGGCTTTACTAAGCACTTTTATATTATTTTTGGGACTAACCTATTAACCGGAGGCCCAGCCCAAATTGCTGTTTTCTTGCCTATTTCAGTGTTTCGAAGAAAAGGAATATCAAACGGAGTCCAAACGGAATGAAACCTTCGGGAGAGTTATTTTTGGAACGGAAGCAATCCAGGAGACTTGGAGTAGAAGTCAGGGAAGCTTCGAGGTGGCCACGAGGGTCAGGGGCGCACCCTACCCCCCTGGGCGCGCCCCCCACCCTCGTGGGCCCCTCGTGGCTCCCCTGACCGACTTCTTTCGCCTATATATATCCATATACCCTAAAACATCGAGGAGCCATATACATCGGGAGTTCCGCCGCCGCAAGCCTCTATAGCCACCAAAAACCAATCGGGACCCTGTTCCAGCACCCTACCGGAGGGGGGATCCCTCACCGGTGGCCATCTTCATCATCCCGGCGCTCTCCATGACGAGGAGGGAGTAGTTCACCCTCGGGGCTGAGGGTATGTACCAGTAGCTATGTGTTTGATCTCTCTCTCTCTCGCGCGCGCGTTCTTGATTTGGCACAATCTTGATGTACCGCGAGCTTTGCTATTATAGTTGGATCTTATGATGTTTCTCCCCCTCTACTCTCTTGTGATGAATTGAGTTTTCCCCTTGAAGTTATCTTGTCGGATTGAGTCTTTAAGGATTTGAGAACACTTGATGTATGTCTTGCCGTGCTTATCTATGGTGACAATTGGATATTCACGTGATCTACTTGACGTATATTTTGGTGATCAACTTGCGGGTTCCGTAACATTGTGAACTTATGCATAGGGGTTGGCACACGTTTTCGTCTTGACTCTCCGGTAGAAACTTTGGGGCACTCTTTGAAGTTCTTTGTGTTGGTTGAATAGAGGAATCTGAGATTGTGTGATGCATGTCGTATAATCATACCCACGGATACTTGAGGTTACATTGGAGTATCTAGGTGACATTAGGGTTTTGGTTGATTTGTGTCTTAAGGTGTTATATTAGTACGGACTCTATGATAGATCGAACGGAAAGAATAGCTTCGTGTTATTTTACTACGGACTCTTGAGTAGATCGATCAGAAAGGATAACTTTGAGGTGGTTTCGTACCCTACAATAATCTCTTCGTTTGTTCTCCGCTATTAGTGACTTTTGGAGTGACTCTTTGTTTCATGTTGAGGGATAGTTATATGATCCAATTATGTTATTATTGTTGAGAGAACTTGCACTAGTGAAACCTAGGCCTTGTTTTCTAGCATTGCAATACCGTTTGTGCTCACTTTATCATTAGTTACCTTGCTGTTTTTACAATTTCAGATTACAAAAACCTTTATCTACCATCCATATTGCACTTGTATCACCATCTTTTCGCCGAACTAGTGCACCTATACAATTTTCCATTGTATTGGGTGTGTTGGGGACACAAGAGACTCTTTGTTATTTGGTTGCAGGGTTGTTTGAGAGAGACCATCTTCATCCTACACCTCCCACGGATTGATAAACCTTAGGTCATCCACTTGAGGGAAATTTGCTACTGTCCTACAAACCTCTGCACTTGGAGGCCCAACAACGTCTACAAGAAGAAGGTTGTGTAGTAGACATCACTAACATCTAGCATTGCTATTGTAAGCGAGTGCATTATGTTCTTTTGCACAATTAATATAGGATGCTTAAAAAATTGGTACATGACAATACAAATATGATGTTTAAAAAAATGCACTTAAAAAAGTACTAGTTTGCTAATTTCTTGGTCATGTACTTCTGTAACTTGGCTTACAAAAAAAATGCACTTACAAAGTATCATTTTGGTCTTTGAATAATTCTTTGTGCTTTTATTGTTCTAGATATGATTAAATAACATTTTGGTCACTTGGGCTTGATTCAGGGGATAAGCAACTCATCTGGCCACTCCCGTCGCTTCTCGACGCCGGCCATGGCGCCTAAGAAGAGGCCGTCTGCAAGAGCTTTTCGCCGTGCTCAAGATCGATGGGAGGAGACTGTCAGCAAATTCTGCAAGGGAGATGCGGAGAAAAGGGCGAACGTAGAGGAGATCTGCAATAGCTTTCCCAGCTTGCAGATGTGCGTCGACCACGCTAGGGGCCTCATCGCCGTGGCTACGGATTATGAGAAGAAGACGATGTTCCCCGGCGGCCGTGTTCCTCCTGTCGCTGTCGCTGCGTTCCTTTGGGCTATGAATGAAGCGGAAAACTCACCAGATCCGCATCAGCGTGCTAGGTGGTACGAGTACCGCTCCCGCCGTCGCGCCCCTCCAGCTCCAGTGGAAGGTATCGTCGACGTCGTGGTCGCCAGACCAGCTGCAGTGAAGCAGGTGATTGTCCACTCTGACAGCGATTGAGAGAGCATTGAAGATGAGGAGGAGGATGAGGATGAGGAGGAGGAGGAGGAGCCAGCTGGTGGTGGAGGTGGAGGACGACGGTGAGCAGGAGCAGCTGGTGGTGGAGGTGGAGGACGACAACGAGGGGGAGGTGGCGCAGCGGCTGCAGCCGCCTGCCGGCGATGACCTGTACATGGTGGCGCCGGGGATCCCGCAGCTCGGCGACATGAGCATGCTAATCAAGGCGGAGACCTACATCTGCGTCGGCATTCACCACTCTGACCGCATCAAGAAGATGAAGGAGATGCAGAAATGAAGAAATGCGGTGAGTGTCAGTTAGACAAGTGTTAGTGTTTATGTTCAGTATGCTGAACCTGTTATGTACTGCAGTTGTTTAAGCATTGTCAAGTTGTTATGTACTAGAAGTGAAGCTGTTATGCAATGAGATGTTGAATTAAGTAGAAATGTTTTCCTCTTTGTTGCATTCCACAAAATTATAGTAGCATAAGAGAGGACACTTCTCTCTATACATATAGTATCTAGCGTCGACCAAGCACGGAGATAAGAGAGGACACTTCTCTCTATTAGCTAGCTAACACAATATGAAACCCCTAAATTAACCCTCCAAAACCCCTAAACCCTCCCTTTCAAAAAGAAACCCCAGCTCCTGCCAGCTGCTGACACGTGGAGGCCTATTGGTCCCGGTTGGTATTACCAACCGGGACTAAAGGTCCTCCTGCCTGGACGCCCCGCTGCGGCCACGTGGAGCCCTTCTGTTCCGGTTCGTAAGTGAACCAGGACTAAAGGGTTTGGGTTTTAGTCCCGACCCTTTAGTCTCGGTTCCTGAACCGGGGCTAAAGGGCCTCTGGAACCGGGCCAAATGGGCCGTTTTCTACTAGTGGAACTCTTGCCGGTTTTATCTTGGGCCACTTCGGGTAGCCCATGACTTATATATAGAAGATTCCAGAAGACTTAGTG
The DNA here is from genome assembly GCF_002575655.3 of Aegilops tauschii subsp. strangulata. NCBI lineage: Eukaryota > Viridiplantae > Streptophyta > Magnoliopsida > Poales > Poaceae > Aegilops > Aegilops tauschii. Next base: position 2,911,912 of record NC_053041.3, on the reverse strand, counting down.
TACACGAAAGGATCTAAGCCTTAGGCAGTGTTGTCCATGTTGTGGAGCTGCTCCAACACTCTTCTTCTGGCTGCGGCTTGGAAGAATTTCTTCTGTGAATATTCGAGGTAGGCTTGCTCTGCTCCCATTCGCTGCCTCTCCAAAGGATGACGACGAGTGATGTGGTTGTGAGGTTGAAGAAGATAAATGAGTACATTAGGGCAGGACACTCATGAAGTACAGCTAGCCAAGTGATTTATCACCCTTCTGTACGCAAAAGTGAACTAAGATCAACATCTACTAACCTACTTGTATGTATTAATTGTTTGGGTGTACGTGATAGGCTTATAGACACTATGAAACAACGTGTGCTGGTTTTTATGTCAAGGAAAAACCTTATATAAGTGAAAGGAATATTGTAATTGATCCTCCAAGCAGTGAGTAAGATGTTAATGTTATTTTCTCTTATGAACGTTGGTGTGCAGCTTAGATCGTCTCCAGGCAGCCACTGTTTTTTTTTTTTTTTGAATGAAAACGTAGCTTTCATCTTATATTTCTGTTACAATGTAAAGTGAGAATAACAAGTCCCCGCAAAAAAAAGTGAAAATAACAAGTAATAATAGCATGCACCAAGACGAGTTCAATACAATACATACGCAAGTACGCAACTCTATTTCAATTCAGTTTAGCTTCAATACATAACTTCATAAACTACTGAGTGTCTCGGTGGCCGACGAGATTCGGTAGTCGCACAGAGGACCTCCTATAGGCAACCCGCGCGCCAGAAAACAGTCGAACGTGCACCCCTCCCTCCACCCGCTCCCCTTCGCGCCCATCTGGGCGGGCCCATGTGCATGTTAGGACACCCCCTGTTTTTCTTCTTTTTTTCCTTTTGTTTTTCCCTGTATGTTTTTCGATAATTCAGGATACCAAAAAGTTCTCAAATTTTAAAAAGTTGCAATTTTTTAAAAGAAAAATGTTCATGAATTCTCAAAATGTTAATGATTTTAAAAAATGATCGGAAATTAAAAAAATGTTCATGGTTTAAGAGAATGCTCATGAATTTATAGAAAATGGTCATGAAATTAAAAAATTTAATGAATTTCAGAACATGTTTGTGATTTCAAAAAAAAGTTTGCGAATTTGAAAAAAAATCACTATTTAGGAGAATGTTCACGAATTTGTAAAAAACTATTCATGAATTAAAAAATGTTCAAAATTTAGAAAATGTTCATGTATATGCGAAATGCTCATCATTTCAAAAAAATGTTCATGAATTTGAAAGACATTCGTAAATTTAAAAATAAAAAGGGAGAATGAGAAATGAAAATTGGAGAAAAAAGAAAAGAAAAAAGGAAAACATACAAGAACAAAAGATGAAAAAAAGCAAAGGAAGGGAAAAACCGAAAGTAAAAAAACTACCGGAATTGGGCCGGCCCATACGAACACCCAGCGTGAGGAAGGTACGCGCCAGGTCGCTAGGAGTCGTTGTCACACAGGCTTCAGAGAGGAGATCTCCTTTGTCGCGCGTTCAGCGCCGCCTAAGCAAACCGGCACTCCCTGCAACGCCATGCTGGGCCGGCCCACGAACACACAGCGGCAACGAAAAAACCTTGAAAACTTGTTGCGGCCAGGAATCGAAACCGCACAACTACATTACTGCCCATGCTAGGCACCACTGCCCGTACAAGTGATCGATAATACCGCGAAGTAGTTAAGGACAATTGTCGCTGCTCTGACCTAAAATTTGCAAGTTCACAGATTAAAAAAAATCATGAATTTGTTTTTCAAAATAAAAGGTTCATGTAATCAAAAAAGCTCACGAAAAATTGAAAAAAGTTCACTAGTTTGAGTAAAAAGTTCATAAATTTGAGAAAAGTTCACTGAATTTGTAAAGGTTCACTAATTTCAAAGAAGTTCAAGGATTTTTAAAAGTTCACTTATTGAAGAAGTTCATGAAATATGAAATAGTTCAACAAAAATAGAAAAAAGTTCATTGATTTTCAAAGAGAGATCATACATTGAAAAAGTTCATCGAATTTGAAAAAGGTTCGTCAAAATTCTAAAAATTCATGGATTTTGAAAACAAAAGTTGATCATTTTGGTTCATTAAATTTTAAATTTTAATTGAATTTCAAAATAGTTCATCGAATTCCCAAAGGAGTCATCGATTCGAAGAAAGCGTTCACATATTTGTGAACAATTCATCAAACGACTGAGAAGAAAATAAACATAAAAGAAAAATGAAAAAAGGAAAGAGGAAAAGAACAAATAAAAGAGGAAAAATGTTATAGTTTACCAGATCCGTCTTGGTGGCATGGCCTTCCATGATGGTGGGTGTCGTGGGTTCGATTCTCATACGACGCCCTTTTTTGCGAATTAATAGACAGAACAAAGTGTTAGATGGGCTGGCGCAATTAGAAGCGCCTTCAGGTGCCCCAAACGGACACTGAAGCGCCAAATAGAATCCGCCTGCGAAGAGATCAACCAAGTCCTTCTTCGCTCATCGGCTTGGTGCCTGGGCCTTTGTGCGCTGAACTCCAGGCCTGATAATGACGAGTGGAAAAATAAACGAGATACCGAATCATGACGGCTCCAATATTCCACTCGCTGCGGCAAGTAGTCGCCCGGTACGTGAATATTTACTAAAAGTTCTGAATTTGTTTTTTGAAAAAGGAAAAAAAATGAAGGTCCAAACAATTAAAAAATATGACCAATTTTTTATTGTCTTAAATTGAGACAACATTTCAAATTCTGTTTTTTTGAAAAATTTTGTACTTTTTCAAAAGGCAGGAGCAAAATTTGAAATTACGATCATATTTTTCAAAGAGCGAACACTATTTGAAGCTGTGAATTTTTTTTAAAATCTGATAGAATCTTTAATAAAATTTTTAATTCCAAGGATTTTTCGAACATTTTATGAAACATCAAAATTTCTTTAAACAATCGAATTTTTTTTTAAAAATGTAAACCCATTTTTTGCAATTTTAGAAAAGAACCCCCCCCCCCCCCCCCCCCCCAAAAAAATAAATCTCAAAACCGAAATGAGAAAAACCTTCCTTCTAACACTAAATGGGAGCCCACTTACTCGCTGGCAAATCCCTGTGTGAAAGGACATTTTTTCGCCGTATGCAGCACATAGAATTGGCCCCGGGTCACGGACCTTGGTGCGCAACTGCGGCCCTGGGATGGATTATGGTTCACGGACCTTGGTACCCAACTAAGGCCCTTGGATGGATTATGGGTCACGGACCTTCTTGGTACCCAACTCCGGCCTTGTGGTGGATTATGAAGACACTGCCGTTGGAGGCCTCCTATACGGCGCAGCACGCGCTGCCAAGGAAGCGGGCGAGCACCCTACGCTCCCCTTTTGGGCCGGCCCATGTGAGGCCGGGAAGCCGCCTGTTTTTTTTTCTTTTTGCGGATGTTTCTTTTTTCTTTTTTTCCTTTTCTTCGTTTCTTTTTTCAATAATTCGGGATATCAATAGGTACTAAATTTCAGAAAAGTTGCTAATTTTGAATAAAACGATCATGATTTCAAAAAATATTCTTGATTTCAAAAAAGATGCTTGGTAATTCAAAAATGTTCCATGAATTTGGCAAAAAATGTTCGCAAATTTTAAAAATGTTCATGGATTTTAAACAGTGTTCATGATTACAAAAAATGTTTGTGAAACTGAAAAATATTCACAAAATTTGTAAAAAATGTTCATGATTTCAAAAAAGGATCGTGAAAATGAAAAATGTTCATGAATTTGTCAAAAATGTTCGTGATTTCAAAAAGTTGCCTAGAATTTAAAAATGTTCATGATTCAAAAAATATTCATGATTTTAAAATTTGTTCGTGAATTCGATTTTTTTTTCAAGAATTGATGAAAAAATGTTCACGATTTCAAAAAATTGTCTTAAATTTAAAGAATTTTCATCATTCAAAAAAATGTTCATGAGTTTGAAAAAATGTTCACGAATTTGAAAACATGTTCATCATTTAAGAGAATGTTCATAAAGTTCTAAAAAATGTTCCGATTTTGAAAAAATGTTCGTGAGTTATAAAAAAATGTTCATGGTTCAAAAAAAATGTACATGATTTAAGAGAATGTTCACAAATTTTTCAAAACAAAACCATGATTTCGAAAAAAAATCATTCCATACATACATATATAAGACGGGTGTGACCATTTTGACATGGACCAATTGGTTTGCAGATAGCACAGATGCATCACAGTAAAGCCAAAATTAGTGATCAGAGGATCTTAGGCTTCCTACCCACTGATTAGACAAAGTTAAGGTGCGTTATCCTTCCGGTGATAGGAGAGTATGCATAGATGGACAGTGAGAGCTTAGGCGGTGACGTTAGTACACCACAACTTCAGTCATCAGTAGACGATTATCCAAGTACACAGGCCTGGTGATATCTGGTCATATGTGTATCCTGCATTATGGAGTAGCTAGAACGAAAAACCAAATACAACAGGTGGCTGTGAATCAGGTTTCATTCCTACAGCTGGACGATGGTATTAGGGTCAGTTTGGTTTGTGTCCTGAACGCTTTGTGCCTGGCCTGAGTCCTCCCTGAAAGCTGTCTGGATGTTGTTTGGTTAGCAGCTTGGAGATGCCTGTACGAGCCTGGCCTGGGAGGTGTTTCTTGTGTTTAGCCTGGTTAAAAAAAAGTCTACATGCACTTAGCCAGGGTCAAAAATGCATGCATGTATTTAGCCCGGCCCAGGCATCTGGATATGGACGCCTGGCCTCTACCACTCCTGCCTGGGATTGCTAATAAAGTAGCTAGCACATGTATGGGGTCCACTTGATAATCTACCATGCCAGGCACGAACCAAACATTGCCGTCACATGCGCGCCTGGTCAGGCAGGAAACCGTCACCTCTCCAGGCTCAGTCCAGGCACCTGATTTTCTCAGGCATGAAGTTGTGGATGCAAACCAAACTGACCCTTAGTCAATCGGTGCCTGGTAATGGAGGTGCATTGGTGTAAACTCCTGCAGCCATCGGTGCCTGGTAATGGAGGTGCATTGGTGTTCTGCTCCGTTGCTTTCGGGCCACGACGATTCCATAATTGTGATCTCACCGAGTACCCGCAGAAACCTTGTCTTCAGCACCGCCACTGAGATTGTCCGTGTCCCTCCAGATGAACGACGTAGTTCGTTGAAGGATGATAGATTGAGATGCCTGTCGACAAAGCTAGGACAATGCTAACGCCCACACGTGTGGTGTGAGCCAAACCCGCCTACATGTCTTATAACACACAGACTGCGCCGCGTCACCGCATGCATGCATGTGGAAATCTTTTTAGATTTTCAGTTTTAAAAATGTATTATCTCTTAAATGCAAAATCCGATTGAAGATCTGTTTTCATCATTAAATCTCGCGCCGAGATCTTCGAAACTAGATCTCATATCAATATATTTCGACGAATTTTATTTTGGGTTAAAAGTTGTCATGTCTATTGTACATGAATTGGCATGATGTTTACACTGCAGTTGCCATGATATGTTTCAGCTATTTTCTTCTACATTTAAAAGTAAATTTTGATATATTATAGAATGGGGAATTAAGAAACTAGACTTGCCATGAACCATAAACTAAAATTGCCATGATACATGCACTTAAAATTGCCATGGTTCATACAAAAAAATAATTTTCATGGTCAAAGTACTGGAATTGCCATCATCAAAAAACTAAAATTGCCATGCTCTACAAACTAAAATTGTCACATGGCAACTTTAGTTTAAGCACTATGGTAACTACAGTGTTAAACCTCATGGCAACTTTTTGGCCAAAAAAATTCGTCCAAACATATCAACATGGGTCTAGTTTTGAAGATCTCGTCGAGACGGATTTAATGGTGAAAACAGATTTTAAATTTGATTTTTTAACTTGGAGATAAAACATTTTTAAGCCAAAAACCAAAAAGACCCATGATGCTGTCATCTGTTCATACGTGGCAAAATGAGTGGTGATGAAGGCGTGTGGGCGATATGCAAGATGCCACACATGTGGGTGTTAGTTTTTTTCTCAATGCTATGGAGACATTGCTAGGTTGGGCCTGGTGATCCGTCATAGCTCAAAAGCTGTTGCGATAGTCTGCCGGAGGCCTTTAAAAGAATTCTGCTTTTTTTTCAACCAGGCCCAACCCCTTTCCATTAATTGCTTAACGTACATACATCGCATGGCACCGTCCGTGCGGTACTCGCAACCAATAGCAAGTCTCGAAACAACCTTATTACAACCAAAATGAGGCTACCACCACAGCAACAAGGAGACCGGAAAGGGGAAGAAGCAACTCGGGAAAAAGAAGGCCTGCTGGAGCATAGAAAGACCAAAGTAGAAAATGTTAATGGTTTGCGAGCAGAGTTGTATAATTATTAAAGAGTAAAAGGTTCTCTGATGGAGATTGCTCCTGAAAGATTTGCGTTATAACCTTTGGGTCGATTTCATCCTTCCACGAGTCTAGTTGGTGTTAGTTGTAGTACAAATTAGAAGGAGAGAGTCGACTATGCCGCGCCCCCACCAACGGTCGTCTTGCAGCTCAGCTCCGGCCACCTCCAGCGGTCAAATCCACGGCCGCCGCATCCCAGACCCTCACCCCCACCTCCAGCCCCACCCGCCGGTCCCTCGCTCCGAGGGCCGTCGGCCAGATAACGCCCCAGGACGGCGCAGTTTCGTTGAGGCCGTTTTGTTCAGTCCTGCAGCGGACGCTCAGCTGCCGAGCCGCTCGCGGCCAGCATCTGTTGATTTGGAGCCGGACGGTGATGGATGGATTCAGGTCCGCAACCGCCGTCGACAGCCACGTTATGTGACGGACACGGCCGACAGCCATCCGGCTGACTTCAAGCTTGGGATTCCCCGGTGGCTTTGGGGCCGTTGCTTTAAATGCCTGGACGAGGGGCATCAAAAGGCTAATTGCTCCGGCGAGATTCGATGCCATAAGTGCTCGATCACGGGGCATCTTGCTCGTGAGTGCTCCTTTTCTTCCAACTCGTCGCTTCCGCCTCACCCACACACCGCCGCTCAGCCCAGATCCAATCGAGGTCCGCCTTCGGCTGGCGTCGCCCGTCGCCCTCCTCTGCCCATTCCGAGCCGCCGACCCAGATACAATCCTCCTGCTCCGGCCTCCCGCCCTCGACATCACCCTCCTCGGCCGGCTTCATCCCACCGGCCTCCCCGCCGCTCGGTATGGCGCACTATCCCCTGCTGGTCCAGCACCACTTCCCGGGCGAGCTCCTCACCCATGGTGACCCAGATCTGCGGCCGGAGAGGGGTGGAGGCATCATTGCGCGCACGCCAGGGATGGAGGAGCTCGAGGCGGATTTCCACAGCCGGGCGCTGCTCGCTTTGGTTGGTGGTAGGAGGCCGGCTGTCTCCCCGGAGGCCTTGGTCCAATCTCTGGCAAGGATTTGCAGCATCGAGAGGAGGCATGTCCGGATCGAGGTCACACACCCGGCGGATATCTTCATCTCTTTCGCCTCTAACGCAGACTGCGACAAGGTCTTCTCCTTCTCCGGCAAGCTTCACTGCACCGGTGCTCCCATCTCTTTCCAGAGGTGGCATCGATGTGCTCAGGCATCCAACAGCAAGCTGGATTTCTTCTGCAGACTAGGGATTGAGGGGATGCCGGCTAGCGCTTGGGAGTGTGGGGCCATCGGTCAATTGATCAACAATCTGAATGGCCCATTGGTGGAGATCTTGCCGCCGGACGACCGTTGGCGGCTGGAGGTCACAGCCTGGATGAGGAATCCCTCGAGCATCCCCAAGGTTTATGACTTGGAGATTCCGGAGCTGGTTGGCCAGCAAGACTCATTCGATGAGGAGTTCCATCTGTCTCCTCTGAATCCCGCACCACTATTGGAGAGGCCGACATTGATTCATCCCCTCACAATTCATGTGTTGGATGTGGTGGACCGTACTGTCCCTTACCTCCAGTTCAGGCCCAACTTCGAGCCAGAGGATGATGAAGATCTCACAAGGAGGCATGACTATTCCAGATGTTGTTTCTGGGGTAGAATTGATGGCTCGGGCCGTGGAGGGCCATATTCAGGTGCTCACCCTTTTGGTGGACCTGGCGGACACGGCATGGCGGGCGATTGGGGTGGTGGTCGCCGCATCAATGGTTTGATCCCTCCGGTAGGGGGCCGGGCGCTATCCTGGGTTCAACAGGCCTCTGGTTCTCAGCACTCATCGGGGGAGATTGCGATCGTCAAGGCCGGTGGCAGAACAGGCTCGGGGGATTCGCACCACTCCTCCACGGCGACAGTGGTCGGCTCCAGAGCTGGCGCCTCCACGCCTTCTGTTCAGGACTCGACCGCGCTCACGGCGGTGGGCTCCGGGGCTCTGGTCTCTACACCAACTCTTGACAGAGCGGCCCTCCGGGTCACGGCACCGCCGCGTAGGTTGTCGTTCAGTCCCCTGTCTGCTGGTGTTGTCTCGACGGATATGGGAGTAGCAGGACGTGAGGCTAAGGATGATCAGGTTCAAGATTCCATGGCGATTTATGCAGGCTATGCTGGCCACTACTAGGGAAAAGCTTATAGACAGGCGCTTACTAGTAGCGCGGGTTTATACCCCTCACTGCTGCTACTTACTAGTAGCGCCGCGGTTTTTTACCCTCGCTGCTACTAAGTTGATAGTAGTAGCGCGGGTTTTTAACCCTCGCTACTACTAAGCAGTTTCTACCATGCCCCCCGGGGACATGCCATAGTAGTAGCGTGGGGTATGAACCCGCGCTACTACTAAGTTGATAGTAGTAGCGTGGGTTTATACTCCTCGCTACTACTAAGTACAAGGTAGGTGAAATCTCCATATCCTCGGTCGAATCCCTTCTCTCTCCCTCACTCTCCCCCCTCTCTCCATAGGCTCTCCCATTCCGCTTCTCCCTCCCACGCACGATTCCCTTCCTCATCCACCACCACCGCCGGCCTCGCACCTCATGACTCCCCAAATCCGGCGACCTCCACACCCACCACAACCCCCTCCCCCTCCTTCCTCCTCCTTCACTGATGTTGGAAGGAGAGGCAGATCCAGCAGAGCGCCATCCATGGCGGCGGCCAGATCCGCCATGGACACAACCACAGGTGAGTTTTTCTTCCTACTCCTCTCTCTCTCTCTCTCTCTCTCTCTCTCTCTCTCTCTCTTCATCTTCCAGATTGAGCAGAGCGCCATCCATGGCGTCATCTAGGGTTTCGGCTCCAACTCCAGCGACCACCGGTGAGTTGCTGCACATACTCCTCTCCATCTCTCTCTTCCTCTTCTAATCCTTGTCTTTTTTTTGTAGCAGCAGCAAAGGAGAGGTGTATCACCATGGACGACTTCATCCCCTCTAGGATCAACATCGACCATGGACGAAGAGGACGATGATGCCTAGCTAGCAGCAGCAGCCATGGCTGGAATTTATTTTTTTAATTCCTAATTAGTTAGCAGTAGCGAGGGTACAGACCCACTCTACTACTAGTTAGTAGTAGCGCGGGTGGTATCCACGCTACTACTAATGGACGTAGTAGTAGCGCGGGTGGCACCCGCGCTACTACTACCAGTTAGGTGTAGCGTCGTATCAGTAGCGCGGGCACCCGCGCTACTAATGTACCTAAAACCTGCGCTGCTGCTAGGCTTTTCCCTAGTAGTGGGCAATTGCTCCGGGCCGGAATTGGAGCAACTGATGGAGAAGCAGGTGGCTGTTTTGGTAGGACAAAGTGAGTCAGAGGTGATGACTGAGTTGGATATCATGGTGGAGAATCGGGAGGCTGTGTTGGGAGGACAAGACGATTCAGAGGATGGGGGGAGGGGTCTCTCTATTAGAATCCCACATCCGCGGGAGGCGAGTGAGAGCCCCACGCGCACTCCGATCGCTGTGCCTTTGGCGGAACACCAGTTGCTGCCGCGGGTGATCGCCGGCCCAATGCTGGTGGGGGAGACGTTGAGGCAGGGACTCATGAGTAACCTTACACCATCCATCCTGGGTCCCAGACCTGCGGCTTCGGCACCGGCGCGCAGAAAGAAGATGATGCCGCCAAATTTTACCCCGTGGAGAAGTGCTAGGCTGTGCAAGGCTGGTGGTGGGGCTAATCTGGGGCCAGTGCAACGCGCTCAAATAGTGTTACTCAGGCAGATGGGCGTGATTTAGGCAGAAGAACATGTATCGGATGAAGCCCTGGAGGAGTATATCAAGCTTTTCGACAAGCCGTTGGCGCCTCACCATATCAAGGCAGTGATAGCTCTCTTCGCCCCTGATGAAGTTGCTTTTGATGAACCGATGCTGCCAGATTTCAGCTCCTTCTCCCTTCCTGACGTTGTGGAGCCCTGTGGCGCGTAGGTGTGTGTGTGTGGGGTATTTGTGGTCTTCGTTTGTGTCATGGAGATGCCGATTAATGTGTTAGTCTGGAATGTAAGGGGGCTGAATAACCCTGCTAGGAGGTGTTCGATCAGGCTTTTTACTCAATCCTACAACATTTCTTTAGTGTGTTTTCAAGAATCAAAGTTTGCTATTGTGGATGCAGCGGTTGTGTGTGAATGCCTGGGTCTTGCTTTTGATGCTTTTGATTATCTTCAGGCGGATGGCACAAGAGGAGGAATTCTGTTAGCCTGGAAATATGATAGGTTGCGGATTTCGAACATTCAGAAGGGTGAGTTTATGATCTCGGCTCACGCTCTTTCTCTGGAGGATGGCAAAGAATGGATGGTGTCCCCGGTGTACGGGCCACAAGGTGATGAGGATAAATTGAGGTTTCTGGAGCAGATGGTGCAGTTCGGTGATCAAGTGCACTTGCCTTGGATTGTTACTGGGGATTTCAATCTGATCTGCTCGGAATTGGAGCGTAGTTCAGGGAGAGGTAACAGGAGACTCATGTCTAAATTTAGACACGCTATTAATAGGCTTGGTCTACATGATATGCCGATGATTGGAAGGAGGTATACCTGGTGCAATCAACAAGAACATGCGGTGATGGCGAGGTTAGATCGTGTGTTATTCAATAATGCTTGGGAGGAGGTTTACCCAATCAGCGATCTCCATCCACTCAGCTCTAATATCTCAGATCACACACCTTTGCTTCTCTCTTGTACGGCTGTTGGACCGCGTGCTAACCGCTTTCGGTTTGAGAATTTTTGGTGTAAGCTGTCGGGGTTCTTGGATGTTGTTAAGGAAGCGTGGGATCAGGGGGTTTCTAGCTATGACCCAATGAAGATTATGCACATCAAACTACTGCGCACAGCTAAAGCTCTAAGAAGCTGGGGTCAGAAGAGTGTGAGCCGGCTGAATCTTCAATTCCAAATCGCTAGCGAGGTCATCTTGAGACTGGACGCGGCACAAGAAGGGCGACCGCTGTCTGAGGAGGAACGTAAGCTGAAGGCTTTTCTCAAAGGTAAATGTCTGGCATTTGCTTCTTTAGAAAGGGTTCGGTTGAGGCAGAGGGCGAGGGTGCGAGATCTAAAGGAGGGGGACGCAAATTTTAAGTACTTCCATATGAAGGCCAATGGGAGGCGAAGAAAGCACCTGATACCGTACTTAAGGGCAGGTACGCAGACGGTCACGACTAATGATGAGAAGTTAGACATGGCAAGCCAATTCTTCAAAAATCTCATGGGCACACCGGACCACCCACCACACACAATAAGGCTTGATGAGCTGAATTTGGGGCAGATCTCTCCTGAAATGGCAAGCAGTCTGGAAGCTCCTTTCACGGATGAGGAGGTGAAGCAGGTTACAATGGAAATGCCCCCGGATAGGGAACCGGGGCCGGATGGGTTTTCTGTAGCGACCAGACCTCAAATGGTCTGTGCTGCTGTGCACCAGTGTCATCCCTGGATCAGTAATGCTGACACGCACAGTACAAATGGAGGATTTATAACAGAGTAGCAATCACACACTTATTACATCGAATATCTCCAAAGAGAAATAGTATGGTAAATATGGCTTAAGGCCATCTAAAAACGATAACAGCGGAAGACTTGGAAGATAAGTGAGTCCATCAACTCCAGCGGCATCACTGAGTATAAGACCACGACCTAAGGCACCTTACTCGTCGTCTGAAAAGTCTGCAACATGAAACGTTGCAGCCCGAAAACGGGTCAGCACATAGAATATGCTGGCAAAGTAACACATAGAGGATAATGAACAATAATAATACTATACTACATGCATATATGGTTGGTGGAAAGCTCTATGGTTACAGTTTTGCGAAAAGCCAATTTTACCCTACTTCAAAGGAATAAATTTTATTTAACTATCATGGTGGTTGTGAAACATTGAGATGGTTGACAGCATCTCAATCCCAATTAAGAAATCATCATTAACCCAACAAAATTAATTAAAAGTAGCATGGTGATGAGATTCACATGATAATCCAAGTACTAGATACTCAAGATGTCCATAACCGGGGACACGGCTAATCATGATTAGTTTGTACACTCTGCAGAGGTTTGCGCACTTTTCCCCACAAGACTCGATCTCCTCCGTTGGATTACTCGCACTACATGGTGTTTGAGTAACGGATGACCGAGACACAGTCTTTCAGAAGTGTTTGCACCTTACGTATGGGTAGACAGTTACACCTACTTTCCCCTACATCTGCTAGTCTACCACTGTAAGAGTTCACACAACTTAGTCAACTATGCTAGAGCCCATAATAGCTTGCGGCTGCACACGGAAGTTTCTAGCATGAATAAACCCATGATCCCTTTGAACCTGGGTGGCGGTCCAAAAGAAAAACAGGCAATCCTGGAATACCCAGGTACCTCAATCCACCCAGATGTGAGTTTTAGTTGCCACCTTAGGTAAACCATTAATTAACAATCTCACATCTGTCATGGAAATCTCTCAAACCCAATCCACGTCTACGGGCATAGCATGGCAATATAATAGCAAACGTAGAAGTAACTCCCAAGGGTTTGATAATAAAACAGGTGATAGGTACTACCTCAACTACTTCCCAATACCCACAATTTAAGTAGATCCTAATCATGCAATGTTTGAGGATTGATCTAATGCAATAAAAACTGGGTATGGAAAGGTATGATCAAAGTGTTACTTGCCTTGCTGATGATCCGCAAAACCTAGCGATTCGAAGTAACAAGCGGCACACTCCGGGTACTCTATCGCAAACAAACAAGCAAACAATAAGTACTCATCTAATGCACAGGTAAAACTCGAATGAAAGATCCAACCAGAAAGTTCAACTTAAGAACTCCGGTTTGCAAAAAGAATCAACTCGAAAGAAGCAACGAAAGTCAAACTGCGAAAGAAAGAAGCTTCGTTTACTAATCTGGATCTAGGTCAAATTTTACAGTAGCAACAACTTGTTTGAGTAGGTTAAACGGAAAGAGAATTTCGAGACGAAACTCTAGGCGCTTGAATCGCCTGATTCCGATAAACGAGCGAGAAGTTAAACGGAAACGAAGATTCGATCAGAAATCGAATCTGAGAAAATAGCGGAAAAATCCGACGAAAAAGAAAAACGAACGAACGGTTAAAGAACGGACGTTCGTTAACAGAGAAAAACTGACGAACGCGTTCGTTAAAACGAACGGTTCGGTGAACGCTCGCAAAATAATAAAACCGGAAAAAAACCGATCTAGGTTTTTTTTAACACGAATGGTTTTTTTTAAAGAAAACCGGCAACGAACGGGGCAGTACCTCGTCGGGGGCGGGGCTCCGGCGGGGCTCGGCTGCTCCGGCGAGGGCGGCGGGGTGCGGGGCTCGGGGGGGTGCGAGGGGGCGGCGAGGGGCGGCGAACGGCGGCGGCTCGGGCTCGGCTCCGGCGACGGCGAGCGAGGCGGGTGCGGGCGGCGGCGGGCGAGGTGAGGTAAGGTGAGAGGAGAGGGGGGGGTATATATAGGAGGAGGGGGGGCAGCAGCTTGGGGGAGGGGTAAGGTGCGGCGGCGGGGTTCCCGTGTCCAAGCCGGACACGGCGGCGGCGGCGCTCCCGTGCTGGGGAAGGAGAAGGGCGCGGGGTGGGCCGGCGCTCGGCTGGGCTGCGGCCCGATCGGGCGTCGCGCGTTTTTTTTTTAAATACGTTTCGCGGAAAAAAAATTCATAGAAAAATAAATAAAAATCCAAAAAAGATAAAACAAATTTTCCCCGTCTAGCTAGAAAATCTAGAATAGGGTGGACATTTTTTTAACACAAAATAAATTTTTGAAAACATGCAATATGTTTTTAATGCAATTAAAATTGCAAATAAAATCCGAATAAATCCAATAAATGATTTTAACACTTTTCCTCCAGTATTTCAATAGTTTTGGAGAAGTCATATTTTCTCCTCTCATTTATTTTGTTTAATGAAATATTTTCCGGAGAGAAAGTAATTAAAACCAAAATCCTCGTCTTATTATTTGATGAAAATCAAATATGAAAATTCGAGAAAATCCCCAACTCTCTCCGAGCGTCCTTGAGTTGCTTAGGATTTATCGAGGATTTGTCAAAATGCAATAAAACATGATATGCAATGATGATCTATGTATAACATACCAAATTGAAAATTTGGGATGTTACAAACCTACCCCCCTTAAGATGAATCTCGCCCTCGAGATTCTGGTTGGCTAGAAAATAGGTGGGAGTGGTCCTTCCGTAGATCTTCCTCTCGCTCCCAGGTGGCTTCATCTTCCGTGTGGTGACTCCACTGGACTTTGCAAAACTTGATAACTTTACTGCGGGTAACTCGGCTGGCATACTCCAGAATCTTAACTGGTTTCTCCTCATAGGTCAAATCACTTTCCAGCTAAATAGCTTCCAGCGGCACAGTATCTCTCAGTGGTATCTCAGCCATCTCTGCGTGGCACTTCTTCAACTGGGAGACGTGAAATACATCATGAACTCCAGACAATCCTTCGGGCAATTCCAGCTTGTAGGCAACCTCTCCCATACGTTCCACAACTCTGTATGGTCCGATAAAACGGGGCGCTAACTTTCCCTTAACTCCAAAGCGCTTCACTCCTCGAAGTGGTGATACTCGAAGATACACTCGGTCTCCGACTTCGTGAACTGTCTCCTTTCGTTTAGAATCAGCATAACTCTTCTGCCTGGACTGGGCTACCTTGAGCCTATCGCGTATCAACCTCACTTTCTGTTCAGACTCCTTAATCAAATCTGGTCCAGACAACTGACGGTCTCCAACTTCGTCCTATAACAACGGTGTTCTACACCTCCTTCCGTACAAGGCTTCGAAAGGGGCCATCTTCAAACTGGTCTGATAACTGTTGTTATACGAAAACTCTGCATATGGCAAATTATCGTCCCAACTAGATCCATAATCTAGTGCACAAGCTCTCAACATGTCCTCCAAAATCTGGTTGACTCTCTCGGTCTGTCCATCTATCTGTGGGTGAAAAGCTGTACTAAATTCTAGCCTGGTTCCCAATGTTTCATGTAACTGCTTCCAAAACTTCGAGGTAAACTGGGTTCCTCTGTCTGATACAATGGTCCTCGGAACTCCATGCAAACATACGATCCTGGTCATGTATATCTTTGCCAACTTAGCACTGGTGTAAGTGGTCTTTACTGGAATGAAATGAGCCACTTTCGTCAAACGGTGGACTACAACCCATATTGAGTCATAGCCTGAACGAGTCCTGGGTAATCCTGTGATAAAATCCATGCCTATTTTATCCCACTTCCATTCGGGTATCGGCAATGGTTGTAGCAATCCTGCTGGCTTCTGATGCTCTGCCTTCACTCTCTGACACACATCACAAACTGCTACATACTCCGCAATATCCTTCTTCATTCCGGTCCACCAGAAAGTATTCTTCAGATCCAAATACATCTTGGTATTCCCTGGGTGAATCGAGTACGGTGAATCATGGGCTTCTTGCAAAATCAACTTCCTGATCTCCGGATCATTTGGCACATATACGCGGTCCTCAAACCATAAGGTATCGTGCACATCCTCACGAAATCCCTTGGCTTTTCCTTTGCTCATCTTCTCCTTTCAATCTCCTTGTCTGTCTTCTGAGCTTCTCTGATCCTTTCCATCAAGGTAGACTGAATCTCCAATGTCGCTAAATAGCCTCTTGGGACTATCTCCAAACATAGCTCGCGAAGGTCCTCGGCTAACTCCTGAGGTAACTCTCCTGTCATGAGGGTGTTGACATGACTCTTGCGGCTCAACGCGTCTGCTACTATGTTAGCCTTTCTTGGGTGATAATGCAATCTCATATCATAATCTTTAATGAGCTCCAACCATCTCCTCTGTCTGAGATTTAACTCCTTCTGCGTGAAAATATACTTCAAACTCTTGTGATCCGTATACACCTCACAATGGTTTCCGATGAGAAAATGTCTCCATGTCTTGAATGCATGCACCACGGCTGCTAATTCCAAATCATGCGTAGCATAATTCTTCTCATGGGGTTTAAGTTGTCGTGAAGCATATGACACAACTCTTCCTTCCTGCATAAGCACTACTCCAAGTCCTCGACGAGAAGCGTCGCAATAAACTTCATAGTCCTTGCATTGATCTGGCAGAATCAACACTGGTGATGTAACCAATCGTTTCTTCAACTCTTGGAAACTAGCTTCACATTCCACAGTCCAATTGAATTTGGTGTCCTTCTTCAATAGCTCAGTCATGGGCTTAGAAATCTTCGAGAAATTCTCGATGAATCTCCGGTAGTATCCTGCAAGTCCAAGAAAACTCTGGATTTCTCCAACTGTCGTGGGTGATTCCCAACTTGTCACTGTGTCAACCTTGGCAGGGTCTACTGCTATTCCTTCTCCAGAAATAACATGTCCAAGGAATCCAACTTCCTTCAGCCAAAATTCACATTTGCTGAACTTGGCATATAACTGATGTTCTCTGAGCTTCTCAAGTACCAATCGTAAATGCTCCTCATGCTCTTCCTCATTCTTGGAAAAGACTAAAATATCGTCAATGAACACCACGACGAACTTATCCAAAAACTCCATAAACACTTTGTTCATCAGGTTCATAAAATAGGCAGGTGCGTTAGTCAAACCAAATGACATAACGGTATACTCATACAATCCATATCTGGTGGTAAAAGCCGTCTTGGGTATATCCTGCTCTCGAATCTTTAACTGATGGTATCCTGATCGTAGATCGATCTTGGAAAATACTTTAGCTCCTTGTAGGCGGTCAAACAAATCGTTGATCATCGGCAGTGGGTACTTGTTTTTGATGGTCACTTCATTCAATCCACGGTAATCAACAACCATCCTCAGCGATCCATCTTTCTTCTCCACTAGAAGTACTGGTGATCCCCAAGGTGACGAACTTGGGCGAATATAGCCTTTATCCAGTAACTCCTTGATCTGCTTCTTAATTTCCTCCAAATCCTTTGCGGGCATCCTGTACGGTCTCTTAGATATTGGTCCTGTGCCTGGAAAAAGTTCAATCAAGAACTCGATGTCTCTATCCGGTGGCATGCCTGGCAACTCTTCTGGAAATACGCCCGGGTAATCCTTCACCACTGGTACTTCCTCCTGTACAACTCCTGATAAGGAATTTACTTGGGTCCTCTTCGGCATATGCCGGGATACATACTTGATCCTTTTCCCTTCCGGGGTGGTAAGCAAAATCGTCTTGCTGGCACAGTCGATGTTTCCTCCATACAACGATAGCCAATCCATTCCCAAAATCACATCCAAACCTTGCGACTCCAAAACTATGAGGTCTGAGGGGAAAACATGCCTACCAATGGCCAATGGTATCTGAAAACATCCTTGGGTTGCCACATACTCTGCTCCTGGCGAGGTTACTAACATAGGGGTTCTGAGAACTTTGGTGGACAGCTTAAACTTATTCACAAATCCCCTTGATATGTATGAATGCGATGCACCCAGTATCGAAAAGAACGGTTGCAGCAAATGACTTAACCAAAAACTTATCTATTACTGCATCAGGCTGAGCTTCAACCTCCTCCACGCTCACGTGGTTCACGTGTCCTTTGTTGAACGGGTTCGGCTTCTTCCCAGAGCTTCCATTGCCATTTCCATTTTGGGCTTCAGGACATTCATTGGCATAATGTCCATTCTTCTGGCACTTAAAGCAAGTGACTTGGCTCAGGTCCCTCTTGGCTGGGGTAGATGGGTTGGTGCGGTTCTGTCCGTTGCTTCCTCCATTCCCATTACCATTTTTAGAGCCATTATGGTTGTGCGAACTACCTCCTCCATGGGTATGCTGAAACTGTCCTCCCGGCTTCGGGGCAAAACGAGGCTTCTGTTGAGCTCCTGAGTTATACTTCCCTTGTCCATACTTCCTCTTACGGTTTTCAATCTGTTGTTGCTTCCCTTCAATCATGAGAGCTCTATCTACCAGCTCCTGGTAGTTGTTGAAGGTTGCTACCATCAACTGCATGCTCAGCTCATCATTCAGTCCTTCCAAAAACTTCTCCTGCTTGGCTGCATCTGTAGCAACGTCATCTGGTGCATAACGTGCTAACTTACTGAAATCCTCCACATACTGGCCTACGGTGCGTCCTCCTTGGCGTAGATTGCGAAACTCACGCTTCTTCATGGCCATAGCTCCTGCTGAAACATGAGCTGTACGGAAAGCTTGCTGAAACTGGTCCCATGTGACAGTGTCAATAGGGTGCGTGGCTGTATAATTCTCCCACCATGATGCTGCGGGTCCATCAAGCTGATGTGCGGCAAAACGCGCTCTTTCCGCATCTGTGCATCCTGCAGTGGTCAACTCCCTTCCAACTTTGCGGAGCCAATCATCTGCAACAATCGGCTCGGTGCTACTGGAAAACACCGGCGGGTTTAGCCTTAAGAAACGGGCTAAGTGATCAACAGGTGGTGGTGGCGGTGGGTTGTTGTTGTTGTTGCCTTGGTTCTGCACTAACACTTGCATCAGGGCATTCTGTTGCTGAATCAACTGGGTGATTTCTGGTGGGAAAACAAATCCGGTGTCGCGTCTCGGAGGCATCTGATTGGTTTAGAAAAGATGAGAGTTAAGAATAGAATGAGGTCTAGAGAGAAAACACTACCCATATGCTCATGAGACAAATTCAATCAATATCACTCAATCAATTCAAGCTAGGCAAAACAATCGATCTAACTAGCGTTACAAAGTGCTTAAACTATACTATTAAATGGGGGAAAACTACTACTGATATGGTGGTCTAATAAAAATTCTAATCCGTTGAAGACTCCATGATGTCTGCTCCGGCTTCATCAACAAAGTCATCTTCACTTGGTTCCGAGTCGGTGTCGTCGATGATGATGTAATTATCCGGACAAGTGCATTCGTCAGCTTCTGCTTTTGGCACTGGATTTCCCATGAATACGCCAATCTTCTTCTCCAGGTCGTCATTCTTTCCTACTAGTGCGATGATTTCCTCCATATAATCCTCGCGTGTAGCCTTGAGTTCTTCTTGGAGCTCCTTGATCTTGGTTAATGCCTTCTTCAGTTCTTCTTTGTCCGTGCACATCTGGTTTTCCTGGCGACGAATATGTTGGTTTTGCTCCTGGATGAAAGCTGCAATTGATCCATCCTTCTTGGTTCTGATCATCTCCCATTGCGCGTCTCGGCATCCACAACTTTGGTAAATTGTATCCTTAAGCTCCTGGTGGTAGACTTCTCCAATGCGTCCCATGGCGATGTGTGCGGCCCTGCTCTTCCCTAAACTCCAGGTTGGTGCTTCGAAAACCAATCTTATAGGTTCAGTAACTGGCACAAACGTCCTTCCTGGAATGTGAACTTGAATCTTCCAGCTCTCCTCTTCGGGTAATGTGGCGTTGTAGGTTCCGGTGATGCTTGGTATTCCTATGTTCAAGTACTTAGTGACTTCCTTCAAGTGTCGTCCAAACGGCGTGTCTTCATCTGGTTGCATGAACTTGCTCCTTGCATCCGCCATTCCTAAAAGAGTAGAAAGTGGAGAGGGGTCAGAAATGAGAAGAGAGAAGCTTTCTAGGGCTTAAGCTTAGTGGTCGTGTCCTACAGTCAACGCGTGCTCTGATACCAACTTTGTAGCGACCAGACCTCAAATGGTCTGTGCTGCTGTGCACCAGTGTCATCCCTGGATCAGTAATGCTGACACGCACAGTACAAATGGAGGATTTATAACAGAATAGCAATCACACACTTATTACATCGAATATCTCCAAAGAGAAATAGTATGGTAAATATGGCTTAAGGCCATCTAAAAACGATAACAGCGGAAGACTTGGAAGATAAGTGAGTCCATCAACTCCAGCGGCATCACTGAGTATAAGACCACGACCTAAGGCACCTTACTCGTCGTCTGAAAAGTCTGCAACATGAAACGTTGCAGCCCGAAAACGGGTCAGCACATAGAATATGCTGGCAAAGTAACACATAGAGGATAATGAACAATAATAATACTATACTACATGCATATATGGTTGGTGGAAAGCTCTATGGTTACAGTTTTGCGAAAAGCCAATTTTACCCTACTTCAAAGGAATAAATTTTATTTAACTATCATGGTGGTTGTGAAACATTGAGATGGTTGACAGCATCTCAATCCCAATTAAGAAATCATCATTAACCCAACAAAATTAATTAAAAGTAGCATGGTGATGAGATTCACATGATAATCCAAGTACTAGATACTCAAGATGTCCATAACCGGGGACACGGCTAATCATGATTAGTTTGTACACTCTGCAGAGGTTTGCGCACTTTTCCCCACAAGACTCGATCTCCTCCGTTGGATTACTCGCACTACATGGTGTTTGAGTAACGGATGACCGAGACACAGTCTTTCAGAAGTGTTTGCACCTTACGTATGGGTAGACAGTTACACCTACTTTCCCCTACATCTGCTAGTCTACCACTGTAAGAGTTCACACAACTTAGTCAACTATGCTAGAGCCCATAATAGCTTGCGGCTGCACACGGAAGTTTCTAGCATGAATAAACCCATGATCCCTTTGAACCTGGGTGGCGGTCCAAAAGAAAAACAGGCAATCCTGGAATACCCAGGTACCTCAATCCACCCAGATGTGAGTTTTAGTTGCCACCTTAGGTAAACCATTAATTAACAATCTCACATCTGTCATGGAAATCTCTCAAACCCAATCCACGTCTACGGGCATAGCATGGCAATATAATAGCAAACGTAGAAGTAACTCCCAAGGGTTTGATAATAAAACAGGTGATAGGTACTACCTCAACTACTTCCCAATACCCACAATTTAAGTAGATCCTAATCATGCAATGTTTGAGGATTGATCTAATGCAATAAAAACTGGGTATGGAAAGGTATGATCAAAGTGTTACTTGCCTTGCTGATGATCCGCAAAACCTAGCGATTCGAAGTAACAAGCGGCACACTCCGGGTACTCTATCGCAAACAAACAAGCAAACAATAAGTCCTCATCTAATGCACAGGTAAAACTCGAATGAAAGATCCAACCAGAAATTTCAACTTAAGAACTGGGTTTGCAAAAAGAATCAACTCGAAAGAAGCAACGAAAGTCAAACTGCGAAAGAAAGAAGCTTCGTTTACTAATCTGGTTCTAGGTCAAATTTTACAGTAGCAAAAACTTGTTTGAGTAGGTTAAACGGAAAGAGAATTTCGAGACGAAACTCTAGGCGCTTGAATCGCCTGATTCCGATAAACGAGCGAGAAGTTAAACGGAAACGAAGATTCGATCAAAAATCAAATCTGAGAAAATAGCGGAAAAATCCGACGAAAAAGAAAAACGGACGAACGGTTAAAGAACGGTCGTTCGTTAACAGAGAAAAACCGACGAACGCGTTCGTTAAAACGAACGGTTCGGTGAACGCTCGCAAAATAATACAACCGAAAAAAACCGATCTAGGTTTTTTTTTAAACGAATGGTTTTTTTAAAGAAAACCGGCAACGAACGGGGCAGTACCTCGTCGGGGGCGGGGTTCCGGCGGGGCTCGGCTGCTCTGGCGAGGGCGGCGGGGGGGTGCGAGGGGGCGGCGAGGGGAGGCGAACGGCGGCGGCTCGGGCTCGGCTCCGGCGACGGCGAGCGAGACGGGTGCGGGCGGCGGCGGGCCAGGTGAGGTGAGGTGAGAGGAGAGGGGGGTATATATAGGAGGAGGAGGGGGGCAGCAGCTTGGGGGAGGGGCAAGGTGCGGCGGCGGGGTTCCCGTGTCCAAGCCGGACACGGCGGCGGCGGGGTTCCCGTGTCCAAGCCAGACACGGCGGCGGCGGCGCTCCCGTGCTGGGGAAGGAGAGGGGCGCGGGGTGGGCCGGCGCTCGGCTGGGCTGCGGCCCGGCCAGGCGTCGCTCGTTTTTTTTAAATACGTTTCGCGGTAAAAAAATTCGTAGAAAAATATATAAAAATCCAAAAAAGATAAAACAAAATTTCCCCGTCTAGTTAGAAAATCTAGAATAGGGTGGACATTTTTTAACACAAAATAAATTTTTGAAAACATGCAATATGTTTTTAATGCAATTAAAATTGCAAATAAAATCCGAATAAATCCAATAAATGATTTTAACACTTTTCCTCCAGTATTTCAATAGTTTTGAAGAAGTCATATTTTCTCCTCTCAATTATTTTGTTTAATGAAATATTTTCCGAAGAGAAAGTAATTAAAACCAAAATCCTCGTCTTATTATTTGATGAAAATCAAATATGAAAATTCGAGAAAATCCCCAACTCTCTCCGAGGGTCCTTGAGTTGCTTAGGATTTATCGAGGATTTGTCAAAATGCAATAAAACATGATATGCAATGATGATCTATGTATAACATACCAAATTGAAAATTTGGGATGTTACATTTTCAGGGCTATTCTTCAAGGTGTGTTGGGAGATCATAGCTGTGACGCCCCCAATTTGACCGTACACTAATCATACGCGCAAACGTGTACGATCAAGATTAGGGACTCACGGGAAGATATCACAACACAACTCTAAAAATAAAATAAGTCATACAAGCATCATAATACAAGCCAAGGGCCTCGAGGGCTCGATCATAGACGAGTCAGCGGAAGCAACAATATCTGGGTACAGACCTAAGTTAAACAAGTTTGCCTTAAGAAGGCTAGCACAAACTGGGATACAGATCGAAAGAGGCGCAGGCCTCCCGCCTGGGATCCTCCTAAACTACTCCTGGTCGTCGTCAGCGGCCTGCACGTAGTAGTAGCCACCTCCAGCGTAGTAGGAGTCGTTGTCGACGGTGGCGTATGGATCCTGGGCTCCAACGTCTGGTTGCGACATCCGGGAAGAAGAGGGAAAAAGGGGGCAAAGAGGGAGCAAAGCAACCGTGAGTACTCATCCAAAGTACTCGCAAGCAAGGAGCTACACTACATATGCATGGGTATATGTGTAAAGGCCATATCGGTGGACTGAACTGCAGAATGCCAGAATAAGAGGGGGGATAGCTAATCCTGTCGAAGACTACGCTTCTGGCCGCCTCCGTCTTGCAGCATGTAGAAGAGAGTAGATTGAAGTCCTCCAAGTAGCATCGCATAGCATAATCCTACCCGACGATCCTCTCCTCCTCGACCTGTGAGAGAGCGATCACCGGGTTGTATCTGGCACTTGGAAGGGTGTGTTTTATTAAGTATCCGGTTCTAGTTGTCATAAGGTCAAGGTACAACTCCAAGTCGTCCTGTTACCGAAGATCACGGCTATTCGAATAGATAAACTTCCCTGCAGGGGTGCACCACATTACCCGGCACGCTCGATCCCCTTTGGCCGGGCACACTTTCCTGGGTCATGTCCGGCCTCGGAAGATCACACGTCGCAGCCCTACCTAGGCTCAACAGAGAGGTCAGCACGCCGGTCTAAATCCTATGCGTGCAGGGGTCGGGGCCCACCGCCCATTGCACACCTGCACGTTGCGTACGCGGCCGGAAGCAGACCTAGCCTCCCTAATACAAGAGCAGGCGTTCCAGTCCAATCCGGCGCGCGCCGCTCAGTCGCTGACGTCAAAAGAGCTTCGGCTGCTACCACGACGCCGGTTGCCCATATCTTGTCCCACGTGGCGGTTAGTGCGTATAAGGTCAACGACCCAACTCAGATCAAATACCAAGATCTCGTTAAGCGTGTTATTATGAAGTAACCGCGGACGCCGACCAAGGCCAGGCCCACCTCTCTCCTAGGTGGTCTCAACCTGCCCAGTCACTCCGCCACAAAGATCCACTCGCGGGTACTCCTACGAGCCAACCCGACTTTAGTCACCACAGGTATCATATATCTTATGTATATAAGTATATACCCATGACCACCTCCCGAGTGATCACGGCCCGATAGTATAGCATGGCAGATGGACAAGAATGTAGGGCCACAGATGGAATACTAGCATCCTATACTAAGCATGTAGGATTGCAGGTAAAGGTAAATACAGTAGTAGCAAGGACAGGCTATGCATCAGGAGAGGATTAACAGAAAGCAGTAACATGCTACACTACTCTAATGCAAGCAGTAGAGAGTAGAATAGGCGATATCTGGTGATCAAGGGGGGGGGCTTGCCTGGTTGCTCTGGCAAGTAGGAGGGGTCGTCAACTCCGTAGTCGAACTGGGCAGCAGCAGCGTTGGTATCGGAGTCTAGCGAGAGAAGAGGGGGAAGAAACAATAAATATAATGCAAACATATGCAAGATGATGCATGACATGACAATGAGCGTTGTTAGTGGGGACCAATCGCGGTAGTAGGTGATACCGGCGAAGGGGGGAAACATCCGGGAAAGTATTCCCGGTGTTTCGCGTTTTCGGAGAGATGAACCGGAGGGGGAAAGTTGCGTGTTCGATATGTTAGGGGTGCGTGGCTGATGAACGGGCTGCGTATTCGGATTCGTCTCGTCGTTCTGAGCAACTTTCATGTAGAAAGTATTTTCATCTGAGCTACGGTTTATTTTATATGATTTTCTAAAGTTTTAAATCATTTTTAGAATTTATTTAATTATTTTAATTCAACATTATCCATGACGTCAGCATGACGTCAGCAGTCAACAGGGTGTTGACTGGGTCTAACTGACGTGTGGGTCCCGCATGTCATACCCTGTTTAGGTTAATTATGATTTAGCTAATCTAATTACTATTTAATTAAACTAACTGGTTAATTAGATTAATTAAACAAGATTAATTAACTTAATTAATTCACTAATTAATTAATTATTAATTTTATTAATTCATTTTTATTTTATTTTCTTTTATTTTACAAAAGGGTTCTGGGGCGGGGCCCTTTCGTCATAGGCCCAGAGGGCCTCAGCGGTTCGGGCGCGGTTACGGGCACGGGCGCACGGGCGTGGGCGCCCGAGCCTGGTCAGGCGTGACCCAGGCGAGGCCAACGGCGCGGTCGCCGGCCAGGGGAGGTGGCGGAGGCCAGCGGGCAGCGCGGTGAGGCCGCAGCGGCAGGCGGAGCAGAGGCGGGGCAAGGCCTAACGGGGGCGCACACGCACGAGCGCTGGCCGGCGAAGGCGGCCACGGGCTGGAGCAGAGCGAGGTACGCGGGACAAGGACGACGCTGGACGCGGCGCGCGGCGGGATCGGGGCAGAGGAGAAGGAGGGGGCCTCACGAGGGGTTGCAGGGCACGGGGCAGTGCGGGTCGAGGAGGAAGTCGGAGACGACAGCGATGTGGTGACGAGGTGTAGCGGCGTGGCGGCATGCGTCGACGGCGTCGGCGACGGCAGGGGTCGAGGAGGAGCTCCGGTGGACCCGACGGGGAACCGGTCGATGTCGCCGACTTGGGGCCGCTCCAGTCGGTCTCGTGCACGTGGAGGTCGTGGACGACGTCGAGGAAGCCGTAGGGCAGCACGAGCAGCTCGGGAAGGCCGTTGGCCATGGCCACGGCGAGGTGGTGGCTGCGCTCGGCCAAACGAGGAGGAAGAGGGGCGCGGCGAGCTGCTGGGGAGAACGGAGGGAGGAGAGATGACTGGGCGACGGGGATGGGCAGTGAGGCGGTCAGAGTCGACGGCGCGGCATCGGACAGGAGGGAGCTCCTCTCCCGTGTGTGTGCTGTGTGGTGGCGGCGGGGTGGGAGGACGAGGGAACGGGGTGGGGATCGGGGGGAAGTGGGGAGGGGGTCTCTAGGGTTCGGTCGCCCCAGGGGGGCTATAAGCGCCGGCTGGGCCGACCTGGTTGGCCCAGAGGCCAGCTGGGCTGTGGCCGAGTGGGGGGGTTCTTTTTTTTGTTCTGTTTTCTTTTCTTCTTTTTTTATTCTATTTCTTTTCAGTTTTCTTTTATTTTAGTTTTATAAAATTTAAAAGCGACAACTAATTTGGTGTTATTAAATAGGTCACAGCCCCAAATATTCTGGCAATTTAAATAAAGTGTTTTGCAGGTGCTTATTATTTTAAAAGCATTTTAGATAATTGTTTTAGCGCTGTTTTAGTTTATTTAGTGCATTTAAGTATTTTATTAGAAGATGATTTCTTCACCAACATTTATTTAGTTTTGACTTTTGAAAACTTTAATTGTTTTAACTTTAATTCAGATTTTGAATTTGGATCGGTTCTGAACCAACGCGAGATTATCAACAGTAATTGAGGTGACGTGGCATGATTACCAGAGGGTTACTGTAGCTTGATTTCTCGGGCGTCACAATTCTCCTCCACTACAAGAAATCTCGTCCCGAGACTTTAAGAGGTGGGGTAAGGGGGAAGGGATTTGGTTACGAAATTCTAACGGGTCTTCTCGGTCTTGGCTGCCCTTTCGAAGAGGTTGATCCCTTTCGTTGATGTCTTCATTTATCTACTTCAGGTCATCTTGACGAAGTTGCATCCTTTCTTCGGGGTCTGTCTCGTACTTACGAATAGGTAAGGGGCAGTTCGACAATGATAGAATGCTATAAGGGTTAACCATCGGGGGTTATCCCATGAATGAACACAGGGGTATCTCTCGAGTTGGTCAAATGAAACACATCGAGAGCCAAGCAAGAAAGTACAGTAAGAAGTATCAAGCGGATAGGCAATCGTTCGATGCCCAATTAGGAGGTGAAAGGGGTTTCAGGGCACAAGAATAAGTATTGCGTCTGATACCAGAGTAGATCACTAGGAAGGTGACTCGTCAATTACATACAGAGTCAAATGCGAGGACTAACTATTAGAAACAGGGCTGTACAGGAGAGTCAGGTTTCGATCCTGTGGAACTATGGGTTATGGGCCAACCATGTGGGTTAAAAGTAGGAAGGGCGGAGACGTCTTGCGTGATCATGCAAGCAAGGCATGTCAGAGGGTAGCCTGTCGATTATGTCAGCAACAACGTCGGTACCAAGGGCGAGGGACGAAGAGAACCATGTTCCTGCTCGTTGAACGAGGCGGACCAATAGGCAAAGTTCTCGTCCATCGGTGGTTACCGGAATGTCATCAATAATAGTAACAGGGTCTTTCTGACAGAATTGGACACTGAGGTGTTTACAAAAGCAGGAGAATATTACCGCTTAGATCATATAGATCACAAGAAAGGTTAAGCCAAACAATGGAAAGGAAAATATGATTATCAGGTTTAAGCAGAACAATGGAAAGGAAAATGTGTTTAAACACATATTTCAAGGGTATATCCTTCCCAAGGACAAGCAGAGCATGATATCCATGACAGGATATAATGTAGAAAACTCTTTAGGTAAGGGGAGAGAAATTTCATGACATTACCCATACAACGGTGTTTGGATAATTGAGCAAGAAAACATTTAGCATTGGGCTTCAAATGTTCTTGTCGAAAATCGAGTACCACAGACATGCTTCGAGATAGCATTGACATGGTCATTGGGTAAAGATCAGACTTTGGATTCACTAAGGATCCATCAGGAACAACTTGTCGAATAAGTCTAACAATTTCCTCTTGGAAGAATGGATAACCTTGCTAATAAGGAAACTATAACAGCAGGTCATCCGGCCAGGTGTGCTGGGCATGCCATCACCTTACCGGGTCATAAAAGACCAGTGTTATAATTCTTGGAAAAATGTTCCAACCATCATATCTGACCGAGATTCAGATCTGATCGGTGTTAGGGTACCTCAGACTCAGGAGGCCTAAGAAGGAAAGGTGCAACACAAATTGACGAGATAACATTGTAAGATTCTCGGGAAAATGAACTATGGAAGCGAGTTCCGAAACATGAGTTCATCATTAAACCAGGGAGAGGGTGAGGAGGTGGCTGATGGACTCAGCGACAATTCATTGAGATTTCAAAAGATGGATTTCCACACTTCTGTGAACAAGGAGATAACATTTGTCAGATCAAATGATATAATGAGGTATGCTCGAGGAAAACATACACAATTAAACATTGGTTGAAAGGTGAACCCGAAATATGGGCTTAGGTAGCATGACCAATGTCAGAATGGCGATTCAATAATCAATAGTCTAAGAATGAATGGCCGACCATTAGCTTCAAAGCAATAGGGTTGCTAGAAGGGCAAAATCCAAACAACACCGTTCATTTATTGGTACCCCGGTTGGAATCAACACGAGGACCAAGAAAGAATTGTGATGGTGAGAAGTATCATCATACCAAGAATTTCTAAGAGGTGAAGCAATCCCCACAACATTCTCGACAGAAAAGACAGTAATACTTCAAGGCAGAACACAACACTAGCTGGAGAGCAAGTTGTATTCATAATGTGGACAAGTTCGCGCTGAAAGGAAGTCAAGGGTGTTGTCGATGATAATAAAAATCATCGAGGGCAAGGAGGGTATTTCTCATCATGAACACGGTTAACATCTCGGAAGAAGTCAAAGTGTTGAAGGTGATCCGACACATTTGCCGGGAGGTTTCGAGAGGATGCAATCAAACATCAATGACAAAAAGCAAGGGAAGGACGAAGTGGCAAGTTATAGGATCAATATATAAGATGCAAGCTCGGAACCAAAGTTGGCTTTCAAGACAAGCAACATGATGTTGAAAGGTCGACGTAAGTCGTGCTCACACACTGAAGAATTCGTGCAGCAGAGAAGGACGAGGTAGCACAGTTAAAGATAGCAAGACCAGGATGCAGCCGATAGTCTAGGAATGACCAGATTGGGTTCAGAATTTCCAAGTAAAATACTAGGGGTATTTGATTTGTAGTGCAGAATAATTTCACTAGTCGGTGTCCTCGGTTGACAACAACCCAGAACCCGTAGAGTGATTACGATAAGGAAAGACATTACTTCAACAAAGTTAGTAAGATGTGGTGCAATGGCAAGACATCTTCGAGATACCAGGGGATAATACTCGAAGGTAGAACATGATAGAAGTAGAACCGGGTCATTCACCTATGGCAGTAGATACTTCAACCTTGCCAAAAATAGACGAGGCACCGGAATGATTTCCCATCAGATATATTAGATCAGGACAGCATGGTCGGAACCATAACTGTAAGGAATCAATTTCAAGAATTCCGAAAGAATCATACAGCTGGATAATCATTTTGCAAGAAGCTTCCGAGACGGTCTACATCATTTTCATGGGCATGAACACAAAGTTCAAGCTCGACTCCCACTTCTTTAATGCATATCATTTCATCCACCTCTCGCTTTGGAATTTTATCTGGTAGAACACCGGAAGAGTAAGACTTGTGAAAACTTTCGGGTTCTCACGGATTAGGGGAAGGCATAGGTTCAACCCATCGGGCATCTTAGTAACATATACCACAAGTTTCAAAAGTAAATACACAAGCTCGAAAGCAGAGCATGGTTGGCCAAGCAGAGGATACAATTTACCAGAGGCATTATGTATCAGGGGAAGAACTCACAAGGTGATTGAATATGAAGGACACTGTCGGATAACAATCCAACCATGGATCGGGCGATCCACAACGGAGCTGATGTGAGTATCGGTACTCACTCAGAAGAAGAAGGAATGCAGAGGCATCAGATTCAAGAATCACCTGATTAGTCTGATGCTTAATTAGAAAGAAATTATGGTTTCCAAAACGAACGATGAGAAGCAGACGCTCTGATCAAGGATGGATAAGTTGAAAACACTTAGTTGGGCAATCAATAAAGGTTTGAATTGCCGAGAACCAACTCATGTTCAAAACGGCATCTGTGCCAGAAGGATGAAATCTAGGATCCGATTGAGGATTGCGAGCATTCACAACATATTGAGTCAAGGGATCCAAGATGATAAAGGCAAAGGACATCCATGAATATTGCTAGTCATTTGGAATTAACCATAATGCAGGTAGACAAGCATTTCAAGAGCCATGGGCTACAGAGGATTCTACAAAAGATTGGATAGTATTTCAAAGAATTTTGTGAAACACATGAACAACTAGGGATGAGCGGATACTCGATAAGTGCGAGGAATTATCCGTAGGGGTATTCATGCGGCCAAGATCTGTAAGGCAGTGGCTCAAGAGATTCTTCAAAGTCAAAGAATAATTCGATGCATCTTGTAATAACAAGAGCAGCTGGGGATATGAACGAAAGAATGGCAAGGGCATGTAGTTATTTATTGGGTTTGACGGTGGAAGGGAATTGCACACGCATGAGCACAAGTTCTCGGGATAACCTCGGAGAGTATCTTCGAAATCTTCAGGTGCAGCCGGCGATCATCTGGACTGCAGGGGCTCTCCGGGAGAAAGTGTTTTCGAGAACCTAAAGTTAGATTTTAGCAAATTCATTTAACCCGAATAGGAGAGAGATCAGAATCCGAGAGTAAAGACGAGGAATAAAAGATCCTAATACCACCCAATGGCGGTGTGGGCCCGTAAGCCGCACAGCCATGTTAGTAAAAGTTTTGTAATGTCTAGACTCGACTTCGGCCAAGGAGTGTGGAAGGGGGATTCCTACAGGCAGTCGGCTCTGATACCAACTTGTGACGCCCCCAATTTGACCATACACTAATCATACACGCAAACGTGTACGATCAAGATCAGGGACTCACGGGAAGATATCACAACACAACTCTAAAACTAAAATAAGTCATACAAGCATCATAATACAAGCAAGGGGCCTCGAGGGCTCGAATGCAAGTGCTCGATCATAGACGAGTCAGCGAAAGCAACAATATCTGAGTACAAACATAAGTTCAACAAGTTTGCCTTAAGAAGGCTAGCACAAACTGGGATACAGATCGAAAGAGCCGCAGGCCTCCTGCCTGGGATCCTCCTAAACTACTCCTGGTCGTCGTCAGCGGCCTGCACGTAGTAGTAGGCACCTCCAGCGTAGTAGGAGTCGTCGTCGACGGTGGCGTATGGATCCTGGGCTCCAACGTCTGGTTGCGACATCCGGGAAGAAGAGGGAAAAAGGGGGCAAAGAGGGAGCAAAGTAACCGTGAGTACTCATCCAAAGTACTCGCAAGCAAGGAGCTACACTACATATGCATGGGTATATGTGTAAAGGCCATATCGGTGGACTGAACTGCAGAATGCCAGAATAAGAGGGGGATAGCTAATCCTGTCGAAGACTACGCTTCTGGCCGCCTCCGTCTTGCAGCATGTAGAAGAGAGTAGATTGAAGTCCTCCAAGTAGCATCGCATAGCATAATCCTACCCGACGATCCTCTCCTCGTCGACCTGTGAGAGAGCGATCACCGGGTTGTATCTGGCACTTGGAAGGGTGTGTTTTATTAAGTATCCGGTTCTAGTTGTCATAAGGTCAAGGTACAACTCCAAGTCGTCCTGTTACCGAAGATCAGGGCTATTCGAATAGATAAACTTCCCTGCAGGGGTGCACCACATTACCCGACACGCTCGATCCCCTTTGGCCGGGCACACTTTCTTGGGTCATGTCCGGCCTCGGAAGATCAACACGTCGCAGCCCTACCTAGGCTCAACAGAGAGGTCAGCACGCCGGTCTAAATCCTATGCGCGCAGGGGTCTGGGCCCATCGCCCATTGCACACCTGCACGTTGCGTACGCGGCCGAAAGCAGACCTAGCCTCCCTAATACAAGAGCAGGCATTCCAGTCCAATCCGGCGCGCGCCGCTCAGTCGCTGACGTCAAAAAGAGCTTCGGCTGATACCACGACGCCGGTTGCCCATATCTTGTCCCACGTGGCGGTTAGTGCGTATAAGGTCAACGACCCAACTCAGATCAAATACCAAGATCTCGTTAAGCGTGTTATTATGAAGTAACCGCGGACGCCGACCAGGGCCAGGCCCACCTCTCTCCTAGGTGGTCTCAACCTGCCTAGTCGCTCCACCACAAAGATCCACTCGCGGGTACTCCTACGAGCCAACCCGACTTTAGTCACCACAGGTATCATATATCTTATGTATATAAGTATATACTCGTGACCACCTCCCGAGTGATCACGGCCCGATAGTATAGCATGGCAGACGGACAAGAATGTAGGGCCAGATGGAATACTAGCATCCTATACTAAGCATGTAGGATTGCAGGTAAAGGTAACAACAGTAGTAGCAAGGACAGGCTATGCATCAGGACAGGATTAACCGAAAGCAGTAACATGCTATACTACTCTAATGCAAGCAGTAGAGAGTAGAATAGGCGATATCTGGTGATCAAGGGGGGGGGCTTGCCTGGTTGCTCTGGCAAGTAGGAGGGGTCGTCAACTCCGTAGTCGAACTGGGCAGCAACAGCGTCGGTATCGGAGTCTAGCGAGAGAAGAGGGGGAAGAAACAATAAATATAATGCAAACATATGCAAGATGATGCATGACATGACAATGAGCGTTGTTAGTGGGGACCAATCGCGGTAGTAGGTGATACCGACGAAGGGGGGAAACATCCGGGAAAGTATTCCCGTTGTTTCGCGTTTTCGGAGAGATGAACCGGAGGGGGAAAGTTGTGTGTTCGATATGTTAGGGGTGCGTGGCTGACGAACGGGCTGCGTATTCGGATTCGTCTCGTTGTTCTGAGCAACTTTCATGTAGAAAGTATTTTCATCTGAGCTACGGTTTATTTTATATGATTTTCTAAAGTTTTAAATCATTTTTAGAATTTATTTAATTATTTTAATTCAACATTATCCACATAGTGCATGCTGACGTTATCATGACGTCAGCAGTCAACAGGGCGTTGACTGGGTCTAACTGACGTGTGGGTCCCGCATGTCATACCCTGTTTAGGTTAATTATGATTTAGCTAATCTAATTACTGTTTAATTAAACTAACTGGTTAATTAGATTAATTAAACAGGATTAATTAACTTAATTAATTCACTAATTAATTAATTATTAATTTTATTAATTCATTTTTTTATTTTTATTTTTATTTTATAAAAAAACGTTCTGGGGCGGGGCCCTTTCGTCATAGGCCCAGAGGGCCTTAACGGTTCGGGCGCGGTTACGGGCACGGGCGTGGGCGCCCGAGCCTGGTCAGGCGCGACCCAGGCGAGGCCAACGGCGCGGTCGCCGGCCAGGGGAGGCGGCGGAGGCCAGCGGGCAGCGCGGTGAGGCTGCAGCGGCAGGCGGAGCGGAGGCGGGGCAAGGCCTAACGGGGACGCACGCACACGAGCACTGGCCGGCGAAGGCGGCCATGGGCTGGAGCAGAGCGAGGCGCGCGGGACAAGGACGACGCTGGACGCGGCGTGCGGCGGGAGCGGGGTAGAGGAGAAGGAGGGGGCCTCACGAGGGGTTGCAGGGCACGGGGCAGTGGGGGTTGAGGAGGAAGTCGGAGACGACGGCGATGTGGTGACGAGGTGCAGGCGTGGCGGCGTGCGTCGACGGCGTCGGCGACGGCAGGGGTCGAGGAGGAGCTCCGGTGGACGCGACGGGGAACCGGTCGATGTCGCTGACTTGGGGCCGCTCCAGTCGGTCTCGAGCACGTGGAGGTCGTGGACAACGTCGAGGAAGTCGTAGGGCAGCACGAGCAGCTCGGGAAGGCCGTTGGCCATGGCCACGGCGAGGTGGTGGCTGCGCTCGGCCAAACGAGGAGGAAGAGGGGCGCGGTGAGCTGCTGGGGAGAACGGAGGGAGGAGAGATGACCGGGCGACGGGGAAGGGCAGTGAGGCGGTCAGAGTCGACGGCGCGGCATCGGACAGGAGGGAGCTCCTCTCCCGTGTGTGTGCTGTGTGGTGGCGGCGGGGTGTGAGGACGAGGGAACGGGGTGGGGATCGGGGGGAAGTGGGGAGGGGGTCGCTAGGCGCCGGCTGGGCCGGCCTGGTTGGCCCAGAGGCCAGCTGGGTTGTGGCCCAGTGGGGGGTTCTTTCTTTTTGTTCTGTTTTCTTTTTTTTATTCTATTTCTTTTCAGTTTTCTTTTATTTTAGTTTTATAAAATTTAAAAGCGACAACTAATTTGGTGTTATTAAATAGGTCACAGCCCCAAATATTCTGGCAATTTAAATAAAGTGTTTTGCAGGTGCTTATTATTTTAAAAGCATTTTAGATAATTGTTTTAGCGTTGTTTTAGTTTATTTAGTGCATTTAAGTATTTTATTAGAAGATGATTTCTTCACCAACATTTATTTAGTTTTGACTTGAAAACTTTAATTGTTTTAACTTTAATTCAGATTTTGAATTTGGATCGGTTCTGAACCAACGCGAGATTATCAACAGTAATCAAGGTGACGTTGCATGATTACCAGAGGGTTACTGTAGCTTGATTTCTCGGGCGTCACAATAGCACAGGATTTCATGGCAGTTATCAAGGCCCTGTTTGATGCCAGATGTTATTCCTTTGGACGTCTTAATTCCTCCATCATCACTCTACTGCCGAAGAAATCAGATTCTCTGGAGGTGAGTGATTTCCGGCCTATCAATCTAATTCACGGGGTGGCGAAGATTTTTGCCAAAGTGCTTGCCTCCAGGATTGCACCCATTTTGCCTACTATTATTTCTCCGGCACAATCCGCGTTTGTCAGTAAACGCAACATGCATGAGAACTTCAAATTTGTGCGCAATACGGCCAAATGGCTCCACCAGAAATGCAAGCAAGCGGTGTTGATGAAGATTGACATCTCCAAAGCTTTTGACACTTTGTCTTGGGAATTCCTTCTACAAGTGCCGAGGAAGAGAGGATTTGGAAGAAGGTGGTGCTCATGGATCTGTGGATTGTTGTCAACTGCATCCTCCTCTATTCTCATGAATGGAGTGGTGGGCCAACCTTTTGCCCTGGGTAAAGGAGTTAGACAAGGAGATGCAGTATCTCCGACTTTGTTTATCCTTGCCATGGATACTTTGCACGGCATGTTGCAGTGGGCAGTACAACATAAGTTGCTATCGGATATTGCTTGCAACTCCAAGATGCCAAGAGCCTCCATTTTTGTGGATGATGCCATTTTGTTCTTTAAACCGGTGCATTCGGATCTTCAGTCCATATCTAGTATTCTGAATCTGCCGGGGGAAGCCACGGGACTGAGGATTAATATGCACAAGAGTACTATCACCACCATCCGTTGTGATGAGGTGGTGGCTGCTGCAGTTGAGGAACATTTTCAGTGCAGACGACAACAATTCCCGATTCAATACTTGGGCTTACCTCTCTCCATATAC
The DNA here is from genome assembly GCF_002575655.3 of Aegilops tauschii subsp. strangulata. Classification (NCBI taxonomy): domain Eukaryota; kingdom Viridiplantae; phylum Streptophyta; class Magnoliopsida; order Poales; family Poaceae; genus Aegilops; species Aegilops tauschii. The sequence continues at coordinate 2,876,693 of NC_053041.3, read as the reverse complement.
AGATTGCGACGTAGCGAGCTGCTTCCTCTCATTGACAAAGTTTCAGGGAAAATGAAAGGATGGAAGCCAAAGATGCTGGCTGCGGCGGGTCGCCTTACTCTCACTCGTTCGGTTCTTATGGCCTTGCCAATTCATTTGATGACTGTGCTTCCTATGCCGGCGTGGGCCATTAAAATCATCAATAGGCGTTGTCGGGGGTTCATCTGGAAGGGGGAAGAAGAAATCCATGGAGGTCACTGTCTATTACCTTGGTCAAGAGTCTGTTTGCCCTTGGAACTGGGAGGTCTCGGTGTAATTAACCTCAAGTGGTTTGGCATGGCGCTTCGTTGCAAATGGCCTTGGTTAAGGTGGGACACGAGTGAGAGACCATGGCAGCTGCTACCGGACACTAATGAAAAGGAGGTTCAAGCCATGTTCAGTGTGGCGTGTCGTGTCAGCCTAGGCAATGGAGAGAGAGCAAAGTTCTGGACGGATAATTGGCTCCCCGATGGTCAATCTATTGCTACATTAGCTCCGGAGCTGTTCTCCTTTGTGAGGAATAAAGAAAAATCGGTAAGAGACGCCATACATGGCAGGGCGTGGGTGAGAGACATCTCTGGAGGCTTAACTCTCATAGCCATGGCCCAGTATCTGAAGATCTGGGATATTGTTCAGGCCACATCTCTCACAATTGGTTCAAGGGACCGGCTCGTCTGGAAACTCACGCATGATCATCAGTTCTCAATCAAGAGCGCGTATCAATTGTTGTTCCTCGGGAACACTCGGTTTGCCTGCCACAAGCTGATATGGAAATCCAAAGCGCCGCCGCGGTGTAAATTTTTCATGTGGCTGGCAGTTCACGGAAGATGTTTGACGGCGGATAACTTAGAGAGAAGGAACTGGCCGTCAAATGACACATGCCCACTATGCTCATCTGTCCCGGAGACTTGCTCACATCTTTTTGTGCATTGTTACTTTACCAGGCTGGTTTGGATGAGGTTCAGGGATTGGACAGGGGCAGATTTCATATACCGGAGGTCAATTTCAGTTCTACGGAGGATTGGTGGCTGAAGGCGAGGGAGGGGATCCCAAAACCAATGAAGAAGAACTTCGATACTATTGTCATCCTTCTCCATTGGAGGATTTGGAAGGAAAGAAACGCCAGGATTTTTGATAATGTCGCTAGCTCGGCTGACAGGGTTCGGGACCTGGTAATACAGGATATCGACACATGGAGGGCAGCAGGATGCATTTGTGACCTGATGACGTGATTGAGCTGGCCTTCTTGGTCGGTTTGTAGAGTCAGATGCTTCCTGTGTTGTCGAGCTGGGGTGCCGGCTGTATTGTTGTAGTTACAGGTCTAGTTTTCCTGGACTGTAACCTTGTACTCTCTCTTTTCCCATCTAATAAAATGCGGCCAATGGCCCTTCGTGAAGATCTGCGTTATATGTTCTTCAGGCTGATAAAATATGCAAATCGGATTCATTCCTATAGCAGAATAGCTGACAGCAGCCGCTGCTGATTTTGATAGGTCGTACGGTAGTGATTTAGATGTTGAATGGTCACATCGCAGGAAAAGTGCAGGCAATTTTTCTAACAAAAATGTAGGAATATATCTTTGAGCAAAAGAGGCACTTAAATAGCGTGCACACAAATTCCAGCAACTAGCTAGCCACACAAATTCGAGTAGCTGGCTTATCCTACAGAGGTACATGCCCTATTATTTAATTTCATATAGTTCAAGTAGTAAATGGGGTGTTGGATGAAACGCAGCTGATAGATGAACTATGAGATAAAGAGGTATGCATCTATTATGTAGGTTCATACTATACATCAAGTAGTAAATGAAGGCAAAGATAGCGTCACACCGGCGAAGAAATGTGTGATCAATCCCCAATTATGTTTGAGACATCTCTTATACAAGGGTTCGGATTTACTATGCTCATTCTTGTCTATTTTCAAAAACTGTATTTTTTGCACGGAATTATGTATAATATCAAGTTTTCCTATCTTCTTTGCTATACTTTGGGTTGGGACTTACTGTCAAATGTTCGCCCATGTTCATATATTCTTGAACTTCTTACCATATATTTCAATTCAGAAATATATCTAATAGATGAAAGTATCTGGATTGCGAAATTTTGTGAATCAGAAATAGACTTCTCGTAGTTAAACTGGACGCCTCTCTCATGTACCCTTCATTTCTTTATTATAATGCCAACTTTAGACCTTAACGAACTGGTGACTGACATTCATGCATCCTCTTTTTAAAGATATTTTACATACTTAGATGGCTTGTAAAATTGTTTCCCTAATTTGTGATATCTCTTGCATTATGGATGGTGATGACAGGCACTTAATCGTCATTGATGACATATGAGATAAAAGAACTTGGGAACTAGTCATGACCGCTTTGGTGTGTGATGATTGTGGAAGCAGGATCATCACAACTACTCGTATACTCGAAGTTGCCACAAGAACTGGTAAAGTATACATGCTACAACCACTTTTTCGTGATTTATCAGAGGATTTATTTCATAGAAGACTATTTGGAGGTAAAATAAATCAGCCTAATCATCTACCGTCAGAGGTACACAATAATTTTTTACATAAATGCAGTGGTGTACCATTGGCTATATATAATCACAATAGCTAGTTTGCTCGTCACTAAACCAGTGGAGCTTTGGTCTAAGGATTACAGCTCAATCGGTGGGCATGAAGAGAATGAAGACGTGGAAAACACAAGAAAAATACTTTTATTTAGCTATTATGATCTTGTCACCTCAAGACTTCCTTATTGTATCTAAGCATATATCCTGAAGATCATCTGATTGGGGAAGATAGTTTGATATGGAAGTGGGTTGGCGAAGGTTTTATCCATGACGAACCAGGGGTAGGACTATTCGAGATTGGCGAGAGGTACTTCAATGAGCTGGTGAGCAAAAACATGATAATGCCTGTAGAGGAAGATAAGTATAATGGCATCATAACTGAGTGTCGTGTCCACGACATAATGCTTGATATGATATGTGTATTGTCAAAGGAAGAAAAGTTTGTTACTGTATTGAACAGTGATGAGCAATATGCAACTTCACATTGCAATGCTCATAGGCTAGCTGTTCAAGACATAGTCCAACCTCTGTCTAGCACGTCAACATTATAAGCAAGGTCACTTAATGCCATGTGCGGTGCTGAGTTGTTGCCATCACTTTCATGTTTTGAAGTTTTGCGTGTCCTAGCTTTGGAAGGCGACGATAGTTGGAACGAGTGTAGCTATTATCTTGAGCATGTTGGAAAGTTAGTTCACTTGAGGCACCTCAAACTAGGGAGCATTGGTATCAGTGAGCTCCCAAAGGAAATAGGACATCTGAAGTTCTTGCTGATATTGGACTTGGGTGCAAATAGCATAAGTGAACTTCCAGAGAGTATTGGCCAACTAAGTCAACTCAAGTGCTTGAACATTTGCGATACAGACATTGTAGCGCCATATTGGATCGGAAATTTGACTTATCTGGAAGAGCTAAGCCTAGCAGAAGTTGTTCGGGACTCGAACTTTGTGACAGAGCTGGGCAAGTTGACAGAGTTGAGGAAGCTCCGCATTTCTCAAATGGTATATTTATATGGTGATAGCCCTATCAATAATTGGGCTGAGTCTATAGCCAAACTGAGCAAGATCCAAGTCATACACTAGTAGAAAACAGGGCTTCCGTTCGGGCCTGGCCAGCCCATTAGTCCCGGTTCCGCACGAACCGGGACCCATAGGGTGCATTAGTCCCGGTTCGTGAGCCCAGGGGGCCGGCCGGGCCACGTGGGCCACTGGTCCCGGTTCGTCTGGACCTTTTGGTCCTGGTTCAAGGCACGAACCGGGACCAATGCGCCTCGCCCCTGGCCCATGACCATTAGTCCTGGTTTGTGCCACAAACCGGGACTAAAGGGTTGGTCCTCGTTGCGGCCAGAGTTTAGTCCCACCTCGCCAACCGAAGGGCGCTCACACCGGTTTATAAACCCATCCCTCTCTGCCTTGTTAAGCTCCTCTCAAAATGAAAATAGATGCCCTTATACAGGGAATTTGGCCTAAATTCAGAGTGAGTTTCTCTGAAATTCATAGAAATTTATTATGAATTTAGGTTGAATTTTCTCTATAAGCGCATCTATGCTCATTTTTTTATGTTGGGGTTGGCGATCTTTACAGACTTTTTGTGTGTTGAATATGCACCATTCAAAATCAGTCTCTGCTTTGAATGGTGCATTTTGAACACACAAAAAGTCAGGAGTTCAAATAAGTTTTAAAAAATGAAATCCCTTTGTAACAGACGAGTTTCCGTATGAAATCCTGATACTTTGAAAGAGATTGTCCGTTTTGTAGACGAAGTGCATCCAGTTTTTGCCGTAACCCTCTCAACTTTCTTGCACATGCTATGTGGATGAAATGATGATACCATGCCAACTTTCAACCTTTTCAGAGTTCATTTGAAATACTTTTCAAATTTAGGGTCTTATAGCTCAAAATAATTAGTACATGCATGAAAAATAACAAATGAAGTCAGAAAGGATTGAAAAATGATGATGTGGCTTTGAATGGTGCATTTTGAACACACAAAAAGTCAGGAGTTCAAATAAGTTTTAAAAAATGAAATCCCTTTGTAACAGACGAGTTTCCGGATGAAATCCTGATACTTTGAAAGAGATTGTCCGTTTTGTACACGAAGTGCATCCAGTTTTTACCGTAACCCTCTCAACTTTCTTGCACATGCTATGTGGATGAAATGATGATACCATGCCAACTTTCAACCTTTTCAGAGTTCATTTGAAATGCTTTTCAATTTTAGGGTCTTATAGCTCAAAATAATTAGTAAATGCATGAAAAATAACAAATGAAGTCAGAAAGGATTGAAAAATATGATGTGGCTTTGAATGGTGCATTTTGAACACACAAAAAGTCAGGAGTTCAAATAAGTTTTAAAAAATGAAATCCCTTTGTAACAAACGAGTTTCCGTATGAAATCCTGATACTTTGAATAAGATTGTCCGTTTTGTACACGAATTGCATCCAGTTTTTGCCGTAACCCTCTCAACTTTCTTGAACATGCTATGTGGATGAAATGATGATACCATGCAAACTTTGAACCTTTTCAGAGTTCATTTGATATGCTTTTATAAACTCTAATAGCAAAAGGAATCAACTAAAAAGCTTTTATAAACCTCTAGTATTTTCGTAAAGAATTAAAATTTAAACTATTCAAATTTGGAAACTAATGGAGTAACAGAAAGTTTATAATTATTATGAGCTAAAAGCAAAAAGAATAAAAAAATAAAGAAAAAATCAAAAGAAAATAAATAATTCAAAAAACAAAAAAATACTGGAAAAAATAAAAAAATGCCGCCTAATGGGCCACACGGCCTGCATACGACTAGAAACCCATCTGCACATGGGCCAGGATGCAGGCCCGCAGGCCCAATAGGCCCAACATGGCAGTGACAAGGGTAGGCATGTAATGCCTGCATATTAGAGAGGAGCTCAGCACCTGAGCTGCAATGCAGCTTATAAACAGGTGCTGAGCTCTCTCAGCTAGCGAGGTGGGACTAAACTTCCCACCGCACCGCGCCAGCACATTAGTCCCGGTTGGTGGCTCCAACCGGAACCAATGCTCCCCTTTGGTCCCGGTTGGTGGCACCAACCGGAACCAATGCCCACCCTTTAGTCCCGGTTGGTGCCACCAACCGGGACCAAAGCCCTCTGCTTCCCGCCCTTTGGGCTGGTGAAAAGAGGCCTTTGGTCCCGGTTGGTGCCACCAACCGGGACTAAAGGTGGCATTCATCCCGGTTTGTGCGTTGAACCGGGACCAAAGCCTTTGCTATATAAGCCAGCACTTAGGAAATTTTCAGATTTCCATCGTCAGTTCCCCCCGCCCGACGACGCCGCGAGCTCGATCTACGCCGCCAAGCTGCCCCGCCGCCGTCATCGTCGCCCGTGCCCCCGAGCCCACGCCATCGCCCGTCGCCGTCGTCCTCCGCCCCCCGCCGCCGTCGCCGTCGGCCTCCGCCGCGCGCCCCCGAGCCGTCGCCCGTACGTCACCGTCGCCCTCCGCCCCCGGCCCGCCGCGGTCGCCGTCGCCCTCCGCCACCCACGCCGTCGCCCTCCGTCGCCCGATGTGAGCCGCCACCACGCCACGGCTCTGTTTATTTTTTTCATATAATTTGTATTATTTTTTTGTTCATTGCATTTTTTCATATATATAATGTATATATATATGTATGTGGTAGCTATATGATGAATGGATGTGGCTATGTATGTATGAATATAATGTTCATACAATTTTTTTGTTTATATATGTTTTTTTCATATATGTATTAATTTTTTATTGAGGTTAATTATTAGTACATATCGATTTTAGGTTAGTGCTTAGTAGTTGAACTAGTTGATTTAATAAAACTATTTTATTAAATTTTACTATATATAGAAGTAGTTTATTTTTAGTAAGAACTACTTTATTTTATATATTTATAGTAAGTGCTTAGTAGTTGAACTAGTTGATTAATTAATAGAACTATTTTATTAAATTTTACTATATATAGAAGTAGTTTATTTTTAGTAAGAACTACTTTATTTTATTTATTTATAGCAAGTGCTTAGTAGTTGAACTAGTTGATTAATTAATAAAACTACTTTATTTTATTTATAGTAAGTTCTTAATTAGTAGTTGAACTAGTTGATTTAACAAAACTAGTTTATTTTACTATAGAAGTAGTTTATTTTTAGCAAGGAAATTAATAGAACTAGTTTGTTTTTTTAGTTAATGCAATTATTCCCGCATCGACGTCGACGATGCCTATCCCGCATCCTCGTCGTCGACTCGGCGGAGGAGGCCGGCTTGATCAGAGGGGCCATGTCCGGGACTGGGCTCCGCCGGGCTGGTTTTGGGAGGTGCTACCTTCCGGTGGGCGTAGGTTGGTGAGGAACCAGCCCGTCGTTGACCCGATCCTTGTTTGGTGGCGCTCGCGTGGGCCAGTGACGGTGCCGAGGCTTCCGGACACCGCGGAGGTGGTACGTCACTGTGTCAGCGAGGAGGACCAGCACGTCCGTCGCTACATGGTTGCGTTGGAGGGCAGGTTCGACAATACCTGGCAGGTTCTTCAGGGATCTCACTGGAGCTATGATCCTGTGATGGTTCCGTCCCTTTGGGTGTCCACCGCCCGCGCCGATACCCGTCGGGCACTACTGTTCTAGCTGTACTAGCGATGCTATATGTATGATAGTATTCGAGGTGTATTAGTGATAATATTCGACGATGTACGGACGCATGGAGATGATTTAGTTTTGCTTATAATTGAATGCATCCTAATTTGAATACTACTTTATTTTGTGATTTGATTTTGCTTATTGAATGCTCAAAGTGGAAAACTACTCCGATCCTACTTTGAATGCTAAAATTGGAGAGCACTATGATTAGTTGATAGCTTATAGGGTTTTTGTTTTCGCAGAAACCTAGGAGCCCCCGGCCCCTCCATCATCCCCGCTGTCGTCCCCGTCACCGCCCCCTCCGACATCGAGGTGAGACCAGCCAAATCCTCTTTTAGAAAGATAATTAAACGATATTTCGGGTTGACTGTAAGTCTGTCGAGTCTCCACCATATATGAGAGGACGAAGAATCCCGACTGTTGTCGTGGGGGTAGCTTCTCCTTCGTTCCCATGTGCTAGACAATTTGGTGTAATGCACTCGAGAACGAAAGGAGGAGCTACCATAACCGACGGTCGCAAATGTCAGAGAGGAATCGGTGAGGGAGAGTTCCACCATATATATATGAGAGGACGAAGAATCCCGACCGTTGTCGTGGGGGTCGCTTCTCCTTTGTTCCCGTGTGCTAGACATTTTGGTGTAATGCACACGGGGACAAATGGAGGAGCGACCATCACCAACGGTCGAATGTATACACCACGTGAGCTGAGAGTTTTCAAGAAAAGACTCGACAAACCGATAGTCAACCCGTGATGAATAATAATGATCTAACTTAGGTTTTTTAGTACATATATTTAATTGTATATGTTTAATATTTGAATTATGAACATAGGAAATGTCGTACTCGGACGACGAAAGTCTCCCCGGGGAGTGCGACTGGTGCCACGACGACCGAGGTCAGTGCGACAGGCCTCACCTGGACGAAGATCGGCGCTTCAGTATTAAGCTGGAGGAGACCTTCGATGTTGAAACGGTACGCAACGACGACAAGTGTTATTTTTTCGTAATTAAGCACGACTTCAACTATTTCAACGTGTACTTTTCATCTTTTACAATTCGGCTAGCTTATCCCATGCCATGTAAGACGCTACGTCTTGGAGAGGATGGGTTTTGAAGACCATGAAAGTATGGAAACAAAGAAAATTCACCTAAGGACCCATCATGATATAGATTTTGAAGTAAAGTTGTATAATTCTGAGAGCGTAACCCATTTTGGTTGCAAAAATTGGGAAGCATTTTGCAAAATGTATGGTTTTGATGAGGGTATGCTTGTCACCATGGATCTTGGTGATCCTGACATCGAGCAAGACAATATGGACATTTGGGTCCTTGTTGATACGCCTCCAATTCTACCGCTATGTGAGTTTCTCAAACATAGTTATTAGCTAATTTATATTGTTCATTTCAAAATAGTTGACAGCTTATTTTGATTGTTCAAACAATGTGCGGAACATGGTAGACAGAACCTACTACACCGATGGCTCTGAGTTAACTTATAAGGAGAAAACTCATCTGGTCGGATTTTGTACTGATCTTGAGAATTACAATATCTATTGTAAAACTCCTCCTCATTATGGTCAATACATGCCACTAGTGCACGTGTTGAACTACGGTAACTACTATGGAGATACCCTGGTAAGATTTCTTACTATTACGACATCCGTGCATATTTTGCATAGTTCTAAAACTGGTACATCATTGCTAACTATGAAGTTATTACTATGTTTTTCAACAGATAATCCCAGAGGATTGTGTGCCTCATTTGATGTATCAGAATGGTAGGCTTGATGTTTTGAATATACAACCAGGTCATCCTACGAATCTCAACTGTCCATACTGAATTTCTAAAAGAAGTGGAGACATGCAAATCAAAGAATGGAAAAAATGTATGGACAGTCGCAAGGAGGTTCTTGGAAGCAAAAGGAAGCGAAGCGCAAGAATTGGAGACAGGATGATCTCCATTCTCCATAATGGAGAGTCAGGGTCTATATTGTTTTATGCTATTTTACCTTAAAGAGGGTATTTCGGTCCTATCTAATACTGATGATCATGTGCTAAGAACAATTAAGTAGGGTTGTTCGATGACTGTGAGGATGATGATCGTATGACTTGTTATTAATAACGAGTAGAAGTTGTACGATGATGATTAGTAGGACTTGTTATTATATATGATGATGCATGATGCGCGCATGAAGAGTTATTATATATCAGCGGGTGAAATGAACATGGATTGGATTGAAGTGAAGGCAACATGCATGTGGTGCGTGTCGAAAGTAGTACAATCCAAACTTGATCAAGTTAGGATTAGTATTACTTTCGACATGCACCACATGTTGCCTTCACTTCAATCTAAGCCATGTTTAGGCATAGCAGTACGTAGCGTTGGTAAACCAAGCACGGAGATATAAGAGAGGACACTTCTCTCTAATAGCTACCTAATAACAACCTAAATTAACCCCCAAAACCCCTAAATCAGCCCCTTCAAAAAAATACAAAAACCTCAGCTCCAGCCAGATGCTGACGCGTGGATGCCTATTGGTCCCGGTTGGTGGCACCAACCGGGACCAAAGGCCCTCCTGCCTGGGCTCCCCGCACCGGCCACGTGGACGGCCTTTAGTCCCGGTTCGTGTAAGAACCGGGACTAAAGGGCTAGGGCATTAGTAACGACCCTTTAGTCCCGGTTCCAGAACCGGGACTAAAGGCCCTTATGAACCGGGGTAAAAGCCCCTTTTCCTACTAGTGATAAACATTGCTTCAATGGGCATATGGAGATATTCCAGTGAAGAAGAGAGCCCCAGGGAACAGTATGCCCTCTCTCCACAACTCCGTGTTCTACCCGTGCCATACAAAGAATCTGGGCTGGTGGCAAGGATCAAATCATCGCTTCTTCCGAACCTGTCCCATTTAAAACTGCATGTATTTAGTCCAGAACTGGAGGTCTTCGGAAGTTTTCGCGGGCTTGTTTCCCTCAAGCTGGACATGGACGTGTGCAGTGGCGGCTCTAGGAATTTGCAACCGGGTATTCATGTGTATTCATTTTGCCAAAATCATTGATTTTTTCAAAAATTGTCACTGTTTTGCCAAAATCAACACTGTTTTGTAAAGATCATGGGTATTCACATGAAGACCCAATAATACCCCTTGCGCCGCCCCTGGACATGTGGTCAGCTCTCCACCATGACACCATGCGCGGCGCAGGTGCGTTCCCCAAGCTGAGGGTCTTTGAGACAGATGCAACGCTTGGCTCGTTTCAAGAGGGAGATATGCCGGTACAGTCATAGTATGTTTATATGCCCCTCCTGCTTTGGAATTAGCTTTGGAATCTCTCCAGTTCGGCGTCCTAGCACAGTCCAATGATTATGGCATTAGCTTTGACTTTGACTTTGGTAGCCTAGGGAACCTTCCTTTGCTTTAAGAAGTCATAGTAGTATGTTTATATGCCCCTCCTGCGGACCAGAAGAAGGCTGAGGAAGAAAAGCATTGGAGCTAGGTAACTAAGTGTAGTATTTTCCTTTTTCGTTAGTGCTGATCTCCATGGGCAGCTAGCCACGTATCTCACGGATCTTCTTTTTCCTTTTTCTTTTTTTTTACCAGATTGACAAACTGATCTCCATGGGCTATGCAGCTTGCCGTGCAACGTGCATCTTCACCTGCGGGAATAAATAACAGCAGTTGTCAGTCAACTGTAAAAATGTCCATTACCAATCTGCGTGCGCGATACATATATCTTTCTCATCATTTTAAACAGTAACCATTGATACTCCGAGTATACATTCACTAAGAGTTACTCCATTATATGTAGGCTGGCAGCGTTAACAAATTGCCGCGGAGAAAGAAAAGATAGCGACATGCTTCCGTTTGTTTGCTCTATTTATTGTCTTTTAAGCAAAGGAAAAACACAAAAAGAATCTACTTATTTTATTGTCTTTTCAAGAAATGGAAAATGAAACCGGACTAAGCCAAAAAGAAGTGTTTTTTTCCTATCTTCTCTTTTTTTAGCAGAAGAAAAAATTCTAAAAAATGCTGGTTTGTTTTACTGCCTTTTGTAGTAAAAGAAAAAGAAAATCACATAAAATATTTGTATCTCTGCCTTTCATAGTAATGGAAAAAAAATCACACCAAAAAAGTTTGTTTTGAGGGTCAAGTAGTCTGTTGCTTCGTAGCTTCATGTTGCATAGCCGGTCTCAAGCCCGGAAAAAGAAGGAGGGGCCAAACTCTACTTATTATGAAATTGTGTGACCATTCTATCTTCTTATGGTTGAGAGCAACTCCAATGGGGCGACCTATTTCGTCCGCCGCTGTCCGTTTGAGTCGGCGCGGACAAAAGTGGAGACCCAATGCGCCGACCCAAACCCAAAACGTATTTGGGGCCCAAAATGCGTCGACGCGGACGCGGAACGGACGACACGCGCGCCTTCTTGGTGTCCTCCGCGTCCCCACCTGGCGGTCGTCCAACCGCCCGCAGCCAACCTGGTCAGCTTAATTTATGACCTCGGGCTCACGCGTCAGCGACGGCGGTCGTCCTTTTTTAAGCCGACCGTGCGGTGGGGCCGTCCTCATCCACTTCGCAGTCCACATCTAGGCCGCTCTGCTCCCCCGTCGCCGGCAAACCCTAGCCACCAACACCACAGCGAGATGGGGCTCTTCTCCAGCGCCAGCAGCAGCAAGGCCAAGGGAAAGGCCCCCGCCGTCCCTTTCCCCAAAGTTCCTCCCGCCTCCGCCGGCGCCGGATCCCCGGCAGAGGCAGCGCGTGAACGTGCCCATGCACCAGGCGGAGTGGCAGTGGCAGCACCGCGTGCCTCTGCCGTACCCCGACACCACCCTGCCGCACGACTGACATCTAGATCCGAAGAGGATCCCAGTGCCGGCGGCGCCGCGGTCGGCTTGGGCGCACGCGGAGGAGGTGCGTCGCGGCGGGCACTGCTGACGCCGGAGCAGCGCCGCGACCCCACCTACGCAACCGACTCGCCCAACTGGGCGAGATGGTTAGCGTTCGAGCACGAGGAGGCGAGGCGATGCGGCGTGCGTGAGGTCGACCGCAGCGTGCCGGTGCCCCCGCTCATCGTCCGCGAGGAAGACCAGGCAGCGGAGGACACCTACTAGGCGGCCCTTGCGGCCATCTACCGGGAGAGCAAGGAGGACGAGCGGCGCAGGGCGGAGGCGGTGGAGGAAGAGGAGGCTCGATACGAGGCGGCCATGACGCAGGCCATGGCCCTCTCCGCGGCGGGCGACTGCCTGGTGCCGCCGGTGGCCCTGCCGTCCCCTCACCGCCGCCTCGTCAAAGCCGAGCTGCTACTCCTGGACGGGAGTAGTGCGCGAGTGGGTCAGCGCGCCGCCCGTCTGGCTGGGGGCAATGACGGCGCAGGAGGCGGCATACCTCGAGCACTGGCGCCAGATACGGCTGGCCGAGGAGTGCCGCGACGGCGAGTACCTCGAGATGCTCGAGCGCGACGCCAAGGCCGAGCAGCGCGAGGCCGAGGAGGAGGCGCGCCAGGCCGCGGCACTGCCCGCGCCCGACATGAACGCGCTCTGGAACGTGGCGTTCCCTTGGGCCGGCCCGGCGCCGACGGTCATCGACCTCACGGACCCCGAGGACGACGACGACGACGCCTAGGGCAGCGCCGGCGCGTAGTTTAGTTTGTTTTTATTTTTTTTAAATGCAAATGTGGACGCGTGGACTCCCGCCGGCCTTCGTGGCCGGCTTTAATGTTTAATTAATGTTGCTTTTATTTTAAATATGCATGTATTCTTTTTTTTCTAGCGCCGTCAAAATGGGTCGCGCCTGCGTTGGACGCACGCACCGACCCAAACGCGGAAGCGGACGTTCGTGTCCGCTTGGCCGACCCAAACGGACAAAAAGCGGATGAAATCGCCGTCCGTTTGGGTCGGCCCATTGGAGTTGCTCTGATTGTACCCATTACCTGTAGCATTTGCAGAACCAGAGTACACAGCGGGTTTTTGGCATTTCCCTTTTTGCATCTTAGAGTTCCATTTCCATTTAGTGTTATTTTTCTCTGACAGTGTAGCTATATCCTCGTTGACATCCATACCCATCTCGTACATGGTGTCCAAGAGATCTAACGGGCGAAAGAAGTATCAGGTATGGCATGTTTATGTATCAAAATTTTGATGTAAAGGTGAGGAGTCAATACTATATCTGTAGTTTGATTCATGATTTCATATCTGGATTGATAAACTGAAGATCTGGCTGAAAGAGCAAACTTATGCAGAAAATGCACTATTGTTGATAGAAAACTACTCTTGGGACAGGCTTATGCCAGATCAATTACCAAGTGCAGATCTTCCTATTTGCATTGCTGCACAAAGGGCAGTCTCTCATTATGAAGGATCTCTGCAAAAATCAATGCTGAAGTCATATATTGAAACAAAACAATCTGAAGGCTATGTGAGGTTAGATTCCGAGTAGATGCTGGTTACCTTCTGCTATTTTAGGGGCACATCTTTGGCTTCTGGTTTATAACAAGTTAGGCAAATCTATTTCATTATTACTAGCAGAGACCAGGGTTGACTATGCACCTCATAACCATTTGCTTATTATCCGTTGCGTACATGCTTCCATGCCACCAGAATCCCAAAAGTACTACTGTCACCCTTGTTTATCGGTTTCTTTCTTTTCCTACGTATAGTATGTTGAAGGAAGTGTGATATGATCAACATTAAAATTGATGCTATGGGGATTTCCCTATTTATTTGTGGTGCCTAGGTTGGTACTTGACCACCGTATATTCATGAAGTTCTGAAGTAGACTCTACTTTTGCTTCAGGCTAAATTTTCTGCCTAGAATTTGTTAGAATAAATCCGAGGCATACCGTTGATCATCCGAGGACCCAGCAATCACACGAGTATGACACCGAGATTTGTTAACGAGGTTCACCGGTATGGCTACATCCCCGGGGCCTGACTACGGGCGCTCCTCCCCGTGACACCGTCACAATACCGCACCCGGTCGCCCTGGACACCGGCACATGCCGCCGGCTTCCCCTGCGTTCCGGTGCTATTATGTTGGCATAGGTTACATCGTGTGTCTACCCCCACTATATATGAGAGGTCTAGGATACAAGTGTCCTATTAGGACACGACTCCATATCCTATGTAAACACAATACAACTACAAGTCCAACTTAACCTACCTTGTACACAATATTCGACACAACTCCAACAAACTCCACCTTGACGAATATTCTCCACCTTGACGAATATTCTCCACCACCTTGAATTCGTCAATGCGTCAAACTTCCATGTACATTGGACTTGAGCTTATCCCATGAGTACCGCTGCTACTCCAAAGACTCCATGTGACTCCACCTGCAACTTGTAGTCCCTTCTTTTCTTGACCCCAGTCAACACTCGAGCAAAATTAAGTTCCTTGTTACTCTAGTCCGTGCTCCCAACTTCCAGAGTATCCGTCAACGCCATCACACACCGATCACTGACCTGCCTGAAAGTGAACAACTCACATATTGGGTGTCACACATAAGAGTTACCTGAACTCAACATCACTACTCCTTTCTTTACTGCCTATCTGAAACTTGAAGAAATTTCACCATTGCTTGTAGTCATCCCGAGTCAAATTCGCAGTTGTCTCACCACATGTATGACCACCAGAGCCCTGGCTCGTCTCCATGTCCCGTGCTACCGCACGCCTCGCCGCTATTACCGCGTCGAGCCTCCGCTGTTCCGGTCGAGTCTGAAGGGTCGCAAACCCAGACCACTCAACCCCCACTGCAGAGTACCACCGATCATCACCGACCGATGACGAGTTTCACGCTTCCATCAGACCACTGGGCTCCAGCCCGAACTACGTGTCACTCGCTTCCTGCTGAATAGGCTTCCGACTCTCTGTGCACTTACGCCGTAGCCCCTCAATCCAGCTCCACCTTCAACATGACTCCATAGTAGATGATCAGTCCACCCCGCGCCCCGTCGACTTCAAACTCTCGTGTGCACCGTCTTGAATCAACCCCGCGCCATAGTCTTGTCGAAGCCGCACAAGCCCTCGGCCTGCGCCACGTGTTTCCACGCCCAGAAGTCGGTCACCATCAGCATCACGCTCCTATGTCGTCGTTGCCGATCCCACCACCGTCTTCTGTACCAACCGACTCTCGTCGATCCGTCAGACTATCTAGTCCGACCCAGCCGAACTTGTCCGGCTACATGACACGCTCGAGGCTCCCAAATCGTCTTCCGTGAATCTCCATCCATCACCTGATAATTCCATCTTAGCTGACGTGACTTCCTGCAACGCCTTCAAGCATCCCTGTTGTGCCAACAAATCTTTCACCTTTGTCTGCCATAATCCAAGGTTTTCAGTTCAACGAACTTCACCACCTCAAACCTGGAACCCGTGACGTCCTGGTTCTTCGTCGGGCTGACCTCGAGGAAAAAAAACAAGCTTCTACACGCAATGCCCAAGTACTTCAAGCACGTGTACTAGTACTAGCAAATTTAATCAATAAACTGCCTTGGTCTTCACGTGATGGCTCCCTTGGCACAAAATTTCAATGCTGGCTATTTGCCTTTGCCTTGCCAACGCCTATGCAAGTAGGACTCCTCATGGATACGTATGCTTGATGGTCTTTTTACTTCCCGATTCGACCTGCCTCCGTCTGTGTCACAAGGACTCGGTCCTCTTTTCGTCCAAAACAAAACTCGTTTCGCTGCGTCCCAATTCCAGCCGAGTCCAGCGCCCCTACGCGGACATGCATACGCCACGGGCCGCTGCCCGATCCCGTGAGCCTCCGCCTGCACTGCCCGACGGGCCGCTAGCGAGCTAGCCGGCCATGCGAGCCGCTGCCACGCCCACGACTGCTGCTGCGATCCGCCGCCATATGCAGCCCAAACTCGCCGAGATTGCGACACTCCGACGATACGGCGCTCCGATCCAGCTCCACCCAATTGCTGTTTTCAATCTCGTCCGGAACCACGCCGCACTGGGCTGCAAACTCAGACTCGATATTTCCTCTAGATCAACAAGCCACAGCCTACGAACAACCTAGCTCATAATACCACTTATTAGAATAAATCCGAGGCATACCGTTGATCATCCGAGGACCAAGCAATCACACGAGCACGACACCGAGATTTGTTAACGAGGTTCACCGATATGGCTACATTCCCGGGGCCTGACTACGGGCGCTCCTCCCCGTGACACCGTCACAATACCGCATCCGGTCGCCCTGGACACCGGCACATGCCGCCGGCTTCCCTTGCGTTCCGGTGCTATTATGTTGGCATAGGTTACATCGTGTGTCTACCCCCACTATATATGAGAGGCCTAGGATACAAGTGTCCTATTAGGACACGACTCCATATCCTATGTAAACACAATACAACTACAAGTCCAACTGTAACCTACCTTGTACACAATATTCGACACGACTCCAACAGAATTACCCTTGAAAACATATAGGAGCCAGCAAGCAGAGAATCTTGTGCCAACAATATTTGGGAGATAATGAAAGCTTCTTTTGGGATTTTGTTTGCCAAGTCTACTCTCCAGGTATCTAGGATTTGATATCTGAACACCTTTTCCTTCCAGTAGGTTATGAATATAACTATTTATATTATGATTATGTAGTATTTGCTATTTTGTGTGAAATATGTAACCATTGGGTGATGCTGTAGTGGAAGTGTGGAACAGAGGACTCTGCCAGTGTAGAAAACGTTGATGGATTCTAAGCATAGATAGCCCTTCAGCAGAGTTGAAGTAACAAGTGGAAACAATGTGCAAAAGCTGGACAACGTCCGAGAAAGCAATTCAAAACTCTCCCCTTTTATTTTTGATAACATTACAAGCAGATGCATCTACAATAATGCACATTGTAGTGTAACTTACCATGTCATCACAGGCTGGGTAGCACAAGCATGATGCAGAAATTCAAGTGCCTTTTGCAATGTGAAGAAGAGTTAAGACTGAATATTGTCACACTTGCCTGCAGAACAATTGGAGTGTTATGATAGTAACCAAGAGCTTATTTCCCTCCAGCTATACACGTGGCCAGCTGCTCTCCACCATGACACCATGGGTGGTGCAGATGCATTCCCCAAGCTGAGGGTCTTCAAGACACAAGCAACGCTTGGCTCGTTTCAAGAGGCAGATATGCCGGTCCTTGAATCTCTTGAGTTCAACATCCTAGCACAGTCCAATGATGAGGCCATTAGCTTTGACTTTGACTTTGGTAGCCTAGCGAACCTCCCTTTGCTTCGGGAAGTCATAGTTATTTTATATGATGATGATGATAGCAGAATGAATAGTTGGGCCGAGTCTGTAGCCAAACTCCGCAAGATCCAAGTCATAGACATTGGTTCAGTTTTAGGGTGGAGAGATACCATTCATGAAGAGAGCCCTAGGAACAGTATGCCCTCTCTCCACAACTCCGTGTTCTACACATGGCTTACGGAGAACCTGGGCTGGCGGCAAGGATCAACCCCAGGCTTCTTCCGAACATGTCCCAGTTAGAACTGTATGTGTACAGTCTAGATCTGGATGAGTTTGGAAGTTTCCGAGAGCTTGTTTCCCTCCAGCTGTGGACACGTTCAGCTCTCCACCATGACACCATGGGCGATGCAGGTGCGTTCCCCAAGCTGAAGGTCTTCGAGACAGAAGCAACGGTTGGCTCGTTTCAAAAGGGAGATATGTCGGTCCTTGAATCTCTCAAATTCCACATCAGAGCACGGTCCAATGACGATGGCATTAGCTTTGACTTTGACTTTGCTAGCCTAGGGAACCTCCCTTTGCTTAAGAAAATCAAAGTCTTTGTATGGGCCCCTCCTGCGGACCACAAGAAGGCCAAGGAAACGGCAAAGCGTGCAATTGATATGCTTCGAGACCGTGTTAGTCATTATATCGAAACAAGGAATATAAATGTTTGGAATAACAGGTAACTAAGTGTATATTTATTTATTTGTTAGTGCTGATCTCCATGGGCATCTAGCCGTGTACTCACGGATCTCCTTTTTCAAGCTTTCCAGATTCCTAAACTAATTGAGCTAAGCTAGGCGTGTATCTCCACCTGCCGCAAGCAAGGTACGCACGCTCCCTATCTAACTATTTATATGCACCTTATATTTTCTTTTCTTTCTAAACTAGATTAAATAGCAGGAATTGCCGAACGTCTGTAAAAAAAATCAATTACCAATCTGCACGCACGATACATATTATCTTCATCATCATATTATACACTAGTAACCATTGATACTCCACGTATACATTTTCTGAGAGTTACTACTCCATATATGTAGGCTGGCGGCGGTGTTAATGAATCATCGCGGAGAAAGGATATATTGGGAGGCGTCCGTTTGTTTGCTCTACTTATTGTCTTTCGAAGCAAAGGAAAAAAACAAAACAAAAATCTACTTATTTTACTGTCTTTTCAAAAAAAAAAATTGGCTTTGGCCAACGATGGAGGGATCTTATCAGCATCATCCTTGCCACATCCTCCTCCAGAGTGCTCCTGAACGGACGGCCGGGCCCCCCTTTCATGCATAAGTGTGGATTGCGACAGGGCGACCCCCTCTCCCCCATGTTGTTCATCCTTGCCTTGGAACCACTCCATTTGCTCCTCTCTAAGGCTACTGAGGCTGGCATTCTCTCTCCGCTCACCATCCCGACGGCGAAGCTGAGATCTAGTTTCTATGGTGATGACGCTGCAATTTTTGTCAATCCGGTTCAGCAAGAGATCACAGCCATCCAGCAGATACTTCTGGCCTTTGGAAACATTGCTGGGCTCAAAATCAACGAGGCCAAATGCGTGGCCTATCCCATACAGTGTCAGCATATCAATAGGGAGGAGCTCCTTCGATGCTTTGGGGGCACACATGGTGTTTTTCCCTGCAAGTACTTGGGACTCCCGTTGTCCACCCGAAAGCTTCGAAGAGTTGATGTTCAGCCTTTTATTGATAAGGGCGTTGCAAGATTAAAAGGCTGGAAGGGCAGACTCATGAACCGCACCGCTAGTCTTCAACTTGTCAACTCCGTTCTCACTGCCACACTAACCTTCTTCCTCACTGCCTTTGCACCGGGCAAATGGGCAATAAAAAAGTTTGACAAACTTAGAAGAAACTTCCTTTGGAACGCGGACGAAGAGGCACATGGTGGTAAATGTTTAGTCAACTGGAAGCGAATTTGTGCACCCAAAGATGTGGGCGGCCTCGGGATCAAGGACTTGGAGGCCTATAGCCGAGCCCTCCGGTTAAGGTGGCAGTGGTTTGAATGGGAACCCACGGACAGACCATGGAAAGGTGCTAGCATTCCCTGTGACTCCTCTGACCGTCAGCTTTTCGCCTCCTGCACAAAGATTACCGTGAGAAACGGGAGCAAAACATCCTTCTGGATGGATAAATGGCTTGATGGCAATGCAACAAAAGATTGTTTCCCAGCTCTCTTTGCCCTTTCTCGCTCAAAATCAAGCTCGGTCAGGCATGCTCTACATCTATACTACTATTAAAAGAGCAAACATGAGTCCACCTAAAGTCACACACAAAACTGTACACGGGATAACCGAAGCCCTCCGATTAAATCAACTTAAATAGATCCGACTGACCATATTACGTCAATGATATGTCGCTTGAATGAACGTCTGAGATCCAATGTTCTGCCTAGCAGAGGTCTGCCAATAGTCGCGCTCTGCGTACCCAATCCCTGCGGCCCCGCCCGTAACTCCATGATTTTCGGATCCTCCCCACCTTTCTTTCTCTAGGCCCCAGGTCGAGAAGAACGGATCGGCAACAACTGCCGCCGCTCCTCCATTCCCCTCCTCCTGTGTGCTGCCCTCTCATCCATCCCGAGTCGACCCCGCCTCCGGTCGCGGCCCACTCTCCTACAAGCGGCGACGACATCCTCGCCGGTCAGCCACGCCCAGCGCCTTCCTCCTCCCTTCTCTCTCCCTCTCCTCACTAATCTCTCTCCCTGTCTCCGTTGGACCTTCCCTCATGACTGCCGGCCTTCCTCCTGACTAGATCAACGACAGCGACGACCGGATCTCCCACGCTGCCATGGCTAAGACACACCGCGCGTTCGCCCCACCTCCCAGCAAACGCCGCCGCCCCTTCCCTTTCGATCCACCTCGAGTCAACCTGTCGCCACCACGCACGCAAACCACGGCGGGGGACGCGAGAGGAGGAGTTGCGGCTTCCTCTAGGCACACACGTGCCGTTGCATTTGGCCTCTCCTGGAGCGTCGGTCGCCGTCGCCGCCTGCCGCTCGGCTTCTGCCCCACGGGCGCCACGTCCAGGAACTCCCCTCCGCCACTGCCGGGTGGGTCAAAATCACTGCTATCGCCGTGTCCCGGCCCATTCCGTTCATGCTCTGACGTGATCCTGATGCGCCTGCACAAATCCTTTTCTGTACAGAGTAATGGCCATCGGATTTGGATTTTGGGAGCTTTCAATCGTGGATGCTTGTTTCCGTATGGAGTAATGACATTTTTTAACTGACGGATTGATCCATGTAATTAGGTTTCTAGCTCAATCTTTCCATATAGTTGCATCGACTTATACTGAATTCTTTAGTGTCACTGTATATAATATAAGTATTCATGTACTGTTCGAATGTCCGGTCAATGTCTGGTCTATGTACAACCCTCTAAAATTCTTTTATATCTAGACATGTCTGAAACATCATTTGTCAAGACACACTGTTAGTTAATCAATTTAGTCTGAAACATCATTTGTCAGAACACAATGGCTTGCGGGTGTTAAGATGTTAAAACAAAATTATTTGCACATGCATGCTTGTTTGTAAGTTGTAACCATAGTACCATACTGAAACGGAGCAACAACATTATGCTTAGGACATGAAACATGGA
The DNA here is from genome assembly GCF_002575655.3 of Aegilops tauschii subsp. strangulata. NCBI lineage: Eukaryota > Viridiplantae > Streptophyta > Magnoliopsida > Poales > Poaceae > Aegilops > Aegilops tauschii. The sequence continues at coordinate 2,855,650 of NC_053041.3, read as the reverse complement.
CAACCCATTTTTAGTGGCAATACTTTGCGTAATCAACCAACATAGGATCACTCTGCACCAAGCAGATGGTAGTTCCGGTCTTCTAGCTGAGGAGGATACACCAAGAGAATCAACCAAGCAGAATTAAGCACCATAATTTTCTATGTACACACTTTGCTGTAAAAGAGCAAAAATCTTTGGTGTTAATACTGACAAATAGAGCAGCCTATCATGAAAATGAGACATCTTTACTGTCAAGTTTATAGTCATCAAGTGGTCCTACATTTCCTGATTGTTTGTGTGTTCCCGCTTGATTTATGTACCACAATAGATAATCTGATTCTGATTTATCCGAGGATTTGTTCCAGTTCAACTCAGCATTTTACCAACATCAGATCTCTCTGTAGTCCTTTGATCACAGTTTTATTTGCTTTTATGCATCAGGTCTATCATTTAGCATTTCTCATTCATTGCCCCTTTCAACTTATAAGCATTGAATTCATGATTGCAGGATTGTCTCCTGGTGCAATAGTCGTTCAAGCACATGCAGTTTTTGGGAGTGAAGTCAAAGAATAGCTTGGTACTTCTGTGGTTGAGATTTCAACAGAGGGATGCTGGTGCAGTAACCATATCTATGGTAAGACATATGGAGTAAAATTAAGAGTTGCTTTTGTTCTACTGAAATTTTACCCGTCTAAAGAAACTTCGTATCATATACAAAGAGGAGAAACTGCATTCTTCAGTTCCAGACATTTAACAGTGATCTGAGAGGTTTTAGCGTGGACTACAAACTAATCTCAGCTATGTCTGAATGTAGTGCAAGGAATTCTGCTTCTTGCAGCTGTAGGACCATGAGATGTCGATGCTACACGATAGGACACACCAAGGTCCCAGCCAAGTCAGTGATGTTGCCCCGACTCCCTGTTTCTTCAGCTTGAGGAAGCCCTGTGGCAGCCTGACTCTCTTCTGCCTATTGTCGTCCTATCTGACCTGCTACTAGGCAACTACTACTACTCACGTTTGATAGGTGAACCTTCTGATTCTCCCTTCCTGTTCTTCCCTTCTTGTTATCCAATTGCTCTTGATAACTGAATGATTCAATCAAATTTCATCGCAAAGCAAACTGTACCAGGCTTTTCTTCTTTCTAATGCTGTGTTAGTTCACATTAAGTTGTGAAATCCAAGTCCACACATTTAAAATTCTTGTTGTTCTAATTACACAAGTATTTTCTCATATATTTTTTCATTAACTAATGTTCATACAGAAAACCATCTCAGTAACTTGATATAGTAGTTAGTTTTGACATTAGACGCAACAACTTTGACATTGATAATTTCCTCATGTTTTTAGTAGGGCGATAAAATTTTCTAGCATTTCATTATGAGCTGCAAGCTCTGAAAACATATGTATCCGCTCCTGAATTATGCTCTGTGTGGTTTCTGAATCATACATGCTGACGTGCATTGGCAATCATTATTCAACCAAATTCCTTTTCACTGAAATAAGAACCACATAATGCTTACGATTTAATCTGGTCATCTAAACAACTAAATGGGTTAATATTATGCTTAGTATCCTTTGGCATATCTTTTGGCTTCATGCTATTGTGTTTTAGGTTGTCTGCTAATACTTTTAAGTCTTTCTTACACTCAATTTCAGATGCTATCTTGCGTACGACTGAGCAGTCTCGGCTATACTTCAACCCAGACATCAACGAAGCAAATAGCTTGATATATGGTACATTCATGATTACCAATGCCTTGCTATTTTTTTACCTTGACTAACACAAAGGTTGCAAAATGTGTAGGTTCAGGGAGCTTCGACGCTTGCTCCGACCAAAGAAGTCTTTCAAGCTAGATTTTCTTTCCATATGATACCTAGAACTGGCATTGGCTGAGGTGTTTGTAACCAATTGTATCTTGAATAATTTTTGCTCTGTTTTTCCCTCCCCCCTTATACCATACTATATTAATGAAATTTTGACCATAGAATTGTTGTTCTACAGTTTGCGGTTAAAAAAAAGAGCCAGCAAGGAGATGGAGTTTGCGAAGCACACGTTCGACCATGACAACCCCAAGCATGTGTCCCCATACCTGATGACGAGGCGACCAGGTGAATACCACTCATGAGATGTGTGAGATCTAGTGAAGAGGATAAGTAGAAGCATAGAACACATATTTGTCATTAGGGAACGCGAGGATGTTGTTGCAACATCCGGGCACATTTACTTAAAAATAAATAGATTTCAAAAGACATGTGTTATATTTGAGAGACGTGCGTTGCACGTGCACGCTTACTAGTGATGACAGATGGATGAGAGGCCTTAACAGGATGGACGGAGCTGCTGAATTGGAGGAATTCCTATGCTTATGGACGAAGGTGCAGGCAGTTAAACAGGACATCCTCGACAACATGAATGAGGACTTGATTGAATGGACTCTCACCACAAACAATGTTTACTCAGCCAAATCGGCTTATGACATCCAGTTCAAGACAAGAATCCCAAGCCCGGCCCTGGCTAATGTTTGGAAGATCAAAGCTGAAGGCAAAGTAAAAATTTTCATGTGGACGCTCTTGCAGAATCGGCTATGGACTGCTGACCGGCTCCTTCGTAGAAACTGGGATCATCATGATAGCTGCTGCAACTGTGACCAGGTTATTGAATCAGCTATACACCTCATTCTCAGATGTCCCTACGCAAAAGAAGTCTGGCACTCCTTCAGCTCCACCAACCAGCTTGTCGCTAGATATGCTCGTGAGGCCAGCTCCATTGTGGGATGGTGGGAGAAAGTGTTCTCCCATCATCGGAAGAAGGTAGAAGCTTTCCAAATTTGCACCACTTCGGTTTACATTGCCTGGAATATTTGGAACGAGAGAAATCGTCGTCTCTTTCAACATGAGAGCCTGCCTGTTCAACGGCTTTGTAACATTATTTCTGATGAAATCTGCCTCCTTAAGGAGGCATGGGAGTAGTGCTTGTAGTCAGTTTTGGCTGAGCTGAGACCTTCTCAGCCTCTAGCCTTCCTTTTTTCCTTTTCCTCTTTGCTTTCTTTGGGTTTTTTACCCCTGTACAGTATTTCCCAATACCTATAATGAAAAGGCAGAGCACCTGCCATTCCGCTCAAAAAGAAATGGAAAATGAAACCGCACAAAGCCAAAAAAAAGTGCTTTTTTTGCTATGTTTTCTTTCTTTAGAAAACAATTTTCCAAAAAAATGCTTGTTTGTTTTACTGCCTTTTGTAGTAAAAGAAAATGAAAATCACACAAAAACATTGTTTCTCCGCCTTTCGTAGTAATGGAAAAAGAAATCACACACAAAAAAATTTGTTTTGAGGGTCGAGTAGTCTGTTGCTTTCTTCATTCAGAAAAAGAATTCTAAAACAGGGTCTTGGGGTTTTGTTACCATTTATTTGTTGTGTGTCGTTTGGGTTTGTATCTTTAGGTTTTGGTTTTTGGCTTAGTGGGGTTCGATGTGTATACGGGGGTGTGTGGGGAGTGGGGGTGTAACTCCGCCTATGCTAAGATGATGGTACGCTTCATGCTGCATAGCCGGTCTCAAGCCCGGAAAAAGGAGGAGGGGCCAAACTCTGTTTATTATGAAATTGTATGACCATCTTATCTTCTTATGCTTGATTCTACCCATTACCTGTAGGATTTGCAGAACCAGAGTATGCAGCTGGTTTTTGGCATTTCCTTTTTGCCTCTTAGAGTTCCATTTTATTTAGTGTTATTTTTCCTGAGGGTGCAACTATATCCTGGCTGCCGTCCATACCCATCTTGTACATGGTGTCCAGGAGATCTAACAAGCGAAAGAAGTATCAGGTGTGGCACGTTTTGTACCAAAATTTTGATGTAAAGGTGAGGAGTGAATACCTTCTGTCTGTAGCTTGATTCATGATTTCAGATCTGGATTGACAAACTGAAGCTCTGGCTGAAAGAGCAAACTTATGCAAAGAAATCACTGTTATTGATAGAAAACTACTATTGGGACAAGCTTATGCCAGATCAATTACCAGGTGCTGATCTTTTTATTTGGATTGCTGCACAAAGGGCAGACTCTCGCCATGAAGGATCTCTGTCAGAAGCAATGTTAAAGTCTGATACTGAAACAAAATAATCTGAAGGCTATGTGAGGTTAGATTCCGATTAGATGCTGGTTACCTTCTGCTACTTTATGGGCATATCTTTGGCTAACTTTGGCAAATGTACTTCATTAGTACTAGCGGAGATCAGGGTTTGACTATGAAACTCATAACACTTGCTTATTATAAGTTTCGACAGTTCGCATTCTCATTTTCCATTGCGTACATGCTTCCATGCCACCAGAACCCAAAAAAGTACTGTTGTCACCCTTATTTACCGGTTTCTTTCTTTTTTCGTATGTACATTATGTTGAAAGAAGTGTGATATAATCAACATTAAAATTGATACTATAGGGCTTTTCCTGTTAATTTGTGGTGCCTACTTTGGTACTTGACCACTATATATATTCATGTATTTACGAAGTATATTCTGCTTCCGTTTCAGGCCAAATTTTCTGCCTAGAATTACCGTTGCAAACATATAGGAGCCAGCAAGCAGAGAATCTTGTGCCAACAATATTTGGGAGATAATGAAAGCTTCTTTTGGGATTTGGTTTGCCAAGTCTACTCTCCAGGTACCTAGGATTTGATATCTGAACACCTTTTCTTTCCAGCAGGTTATGAATACAACTATTTATATTATGATTGTGTAGTATTTGCCATTTTGTGTCAAATATTTAACCGTTGGGAGATGGTCTAGTGGAAGTACGGAACAGAGGACTGGCTAATGTAGAAACTGTTGATGGATTGGAAGCATAGATAGCCCTTCACCAGAGTTGTAGTAACCAATGTGCAAAAGGTGGACAATCTCCCCCCTTTTAATTTTGATAACATTAAAAGCAGACGCATCAACAATGATGCGCATTGTTGTATAACTTACCATGAGGCAACAGATTGGGTAACACCACCTTGATGCAGAAATTCAATTCCCTTTTCGATGTGAAGGACAGTAGTTAAGACTGAATATTATCGCACTTGCCTGCAGAACAGTTGGAGTACACAGTATTAGCCTACTTGCCAAGAGGTTAGGGATCGGATAGTAAGCATGTACGTATCCAGTGTTTAAGTTTGATGCTTACCTTCCCTGGTGCATACACAAACATAAGACTGTACTTATCGCTAGTTGTGCATTGGCTGAAGGTTTCAGAATCTTTCTGCAGCTTATATCAGGTGCCATCAAAACCGTGCCTTTCAAATCCTGCCTTCCCAAACGAAATATCTGGATTGGAGAAAGAAAAATAACTTTCACTTTCGCTGAAAAAAATTAACATGTATACGAAAGTAGTGCAGATGTCACAGGAAAAAAATTAGCCGATGATAAGAAGTTTCAGTTTCACATAACTCAACAGCCTGCACACTGAAGTGTACTTTCATTAAAGAGATTCTGATTCACTGTGGACAGAACTGTGACTGCTTAAGCCTCGACGCGCCGACGCCGATGCGCGCGGGGCCTCCACATTCCTCCTCTCCGGCTGCCGCCGGTGCTCCTGTCCCCTTCCCTGCTTGTGGAGAGAGGAAATCAAGGTTGCTGAAGCCCCGCGCGAGAAGATCGGGGATGCGCGAGGGGAGAAGAATGGCGGAGGTTCGTCGCCGGCGGCGTGGAGATGTGGTGGAGGGCGACGGCATGGATCTCGGTCCCTTTTTCCCATTTAGTCTTTTTTTAAGACAACTTTTCCAATTTTTTTTTTTTAGGGGTGAAAACCAAGTTTATTCATGAAAGTTCACATGGTGTGGGATACATCTGAGGCTCTTTTCACTATTTTGACCCTTTTAGAAAACTTTCGCACAAAATGAACTCCACACAAAACTATTTCACGATCTGACCCTTTTGGCAACGTCACAAGCCGTGGCGTTTCTTCTCTATTTGGAAACGCCGAACTAGCTAGCGTTGCTTGCCTGGCCAGGACGCTACGTGGCAGGGCAGAAACGCCAAAGTATCTCGCGTTGCTGGAAACGCCAAGTGTGGCTGGCGTTGGTGCCCATGCAAGAAACGCCATGGGTGTTGGCGTTGCAAGTAGCTTGCTCATATTGCCATTTATTTATGAAGTGAAGAAACGCTAGCTAGTTTGGCGTTTCCAAATAGAGAAGAAACGCCACGGTTTGCGGCGTTATCAAAAGGGTTAGATTGTGAAATAGTTTTGTGTGAAGTTCATTTTGTGCGAAAGTTTCCTAAAAAGGTCAAAATAGTGAAAAAGGCCTACATCTGAGGTCATGGGGTACACCAAACCAAACGTGGCGTCCCGGTCCTCTCGAAAAAGAAAACTTGGCTAAACGGTGTGCTTCTACATTGACATCACAACTCTCGAAAACAAAAGTGCAAAAAAAGACGATGATCTAATGTTTATCTCACTAACAATTGCTCCATAAGTTCCCCTTGCTCTTCCCTTGATGTCCGAGACCACCTGTTGGCAATCGGAGGCCACCACAAAGCTATGGATTCCCAGATCTTCAGCTAGAGCCAGAGCTTCTCGACACGCCATCGCTTCTAGTGTTGGTGGATCTGTAATTCCTTGCACAACCAGTGCTGAGCTACCCATATAATTTTCTTGTTCATCTCTGCATATAGCCGCCGCCGAACCTCCTCTGGTGCCCAAAACTGCACCATCAACATGTATTTTGAAATACCCTAGAGGTGGCTTTCGTGGTTGTGAGTGTATTGTGGTAACGCCCCTCACAATAGTTTGCTGCATCTTTTCCTTAGCAATGCCGAGCTCAGCCATATACCTTGTGATGAAATCATGGGTCGCATAGGGGGCCTGAAAAATAGCTTCATGTATTGCCTTGCACCTCGCGTGCCATATAGACCACAATGTCACTGAAACCATCGCAAACTCGTCCCTTGATAACAGCTCCATTACCGTAAACAACCATTGCTTTGCTGTTGGCTCCGATATAGCTGTTATTTTTTGCGTGATCTCTTCATCGATGAGAGCCCACACGCTCCTAGAAGAGGTGCATTCAATTAGTGAATGGCGCCAAGAGTCCAGAACTCCACATAACCCGCACTGCGGCGAGTCAGTCATATGGCGATGAGCACGGACATCATTAGTCGGAAGCGAGTGCTTTGATAATCTCCACAGAAACATCCGCACCTTGCCCGGAACTTCTGTTTTCCACAGGGTTTTCCAAGCTCCTTCTTCGGCCCTAGAGCTGGAAGGACCATGTCTCTCCTCCAACCACGCTTCTCTCCTGTTTCTGGTAGCTACTAGCATCTTATATGCTGATTTAACAGTGAAAGAACCGTTTTTCTCATGAAACCATGCCCAAAAATTTGTGATGTTTCGAGTGCATATCGGCATTCCAAGAATAACTGCAGCATCCATGGGCATAAACGTTGCTTGGACAAGCTGTCTGTCCCAAGAAGCGGTAACAGTAGTTATAAGCTCTAACACCCGTGTTGGTGGGTTTGGCGAGATACACCCGTTGGGCCGCATCATCTCCTCTCTGGGTAACCAGTTCTCGGTCCATATGTTTGTGTCTACTCGGTTCCCAATTCTCTTAATCAGACCTTGCTTAAGGACATCCCTTCCTTCTATAATGGCCCGCCATACCTGCCTCGGATGGCCACCCAATTCAGCCCGGAGTATATCAGATGTTGGGTAGTATACGCTTTTCAGCACGCGGGCACTCAGCGACTCTGGGTCTTGCAGCAAGCGCCACGCCTGCCTAGCGAGCATGGACAAGTTGAAAAGTTTGAAATCTTTGAAACTGAGACCTCCCATACCCTTGGGTTGTGTCATCGTTTTCCACGAGACCCAGTGTGGTTTACGTTTTCCATCTTTTGCACCCCACCAAAACTTCCGTATGAGCATGTTCAAGTGTTCACATAGGCCTCTAGGTAGCTTGAAACAAGACATGGAGAACACTGGGACAGCCTGCGCAACAGCTTTGACAAGAACTTCCTTACCCGCCGAAGACATAGTTCGCTCAATCCACCCTTGAACCTTGCTCCAGAGCCGGTCCTTAAGATATTTGAAGGCCCCGTTCTTTGAGCTTCCTATATCTGACGGCATCCCCAAGTACTTCTCATTAAGTGTTTCATTAGGAACGTTAAGTGTAGCTTTGATCTCTTGTCTGACCGACTCAGGCACCCCTTTGCTAAAATAGATTGATAATTTGGAGTAGTTGATACGCTGCCCAGTCGCTTGACAGTAAGTATCCAGTACATGGTGCACCTCAATTGCAACATTTTTTTTCAATTTTTTTTTCATTTTTTCATTTTTTTTCATTTTCAAATTTCTGAATTATTTTAACCTCTAATCTCTAATCATCATCCCTCATCACTGCTCAATTTAACCTCTAATCTCTAATCACCCCTCATCATTTCAAATCATCTAACTTCCCGGACGGTCACCCATCCTCTCACTACTCCAGCCTGAGCACGCTTAACTTCCGGGTTCTATTCTCCCTCGTTTCCAAGTCTGCACTTGTTGTTTTCCTGACAATAGTAAGATGTCAATCCTATTAACCCTTAGGAATTTAGCTTGAGCATGAAGTCACACATTTCACTGTTTGAGTTTGAAACTATTGTTTTAAAAAACAATAATTATTTAGTAACACTAATATTTCTTGAATAAGTAGTTTGACCACAGCTTGACCAGATTTGACCAAAATTCAATAAAACTAAAATAATTATTTAGTAACACTAATATTCTTGAATAAGTAGTTTGACCAGATTTAACAAAAATTCAAAAAAAAACTGAAATTTGAGCATAACTTTTTTTCCTTTTAGAATTTGAGGATTCTAAAAATTTGCAAACAAGCCGTAGGCGGTCAAAATCGGATGCGGATTTTCGTGCTGAACATTTTGATATATTATACGTTTTTTCTGACATCGTATGCAAAAGTTATAGCCGTTTTACATTTCCCTACACTTTTTGCAAAAAAATGTCCAAATTTAAGTTTTTAAATTTTCCTAACTAGTACATGTAGTAACATAACTACATCTGGAAGGATTTTAATTTTTGAAGTTTTTATCATTTTCTTTTGCTTTTTACAAAACTGAAAAGGCGATCCGGGGGGGGGGGGGGGGGGGTAGAGTTTGAAAATGGGACCTTTAGTATCGGTTCGTGCCATGAACCGGTACTAATGCCTCAAACCCCATTAGTACCGGTTGGTGGCTCGAACCGGGACTAAAGGTCTAACCTTTAGTACCGGTTGGTGCCACGAACCGGTACTAATGGGCATCGCACCCTTTAGTCCCGGTTCGTGTCTCAAACCAGGACTAAAGGGCTCAGGTGAACCGGGACTAATGCCTTAGCCGCATGAACCGAGACTAATGCCTTAGCCGCATGAACCGGGACCAATGCTCACATTAGTCCCGGTTCGTGACTGAACCGGGACTAATGTGAATATTGCCCTGTGACCAAAGCCCTGTTTTCTACTAGTGAGAATACTGTTGAAAGTGGAAGAGTTTGTCTAAGATTTACTACGTTATATGTACTGGAGGGTGATGAAATCTGCAAATTTTGCTTGATGTCGCCAAGGTGTATACTGAAAACTTGAAGGGAAAGAAAACACTTCTGAATTTTTCAAAGCATACATTTTCGAATCTTCAACCTTCAGACAAGGGATTGAAATGACTAAATTATACAACAGCCATCAGTGCCTGCTTGTGGTCCTTTGGAGATGCAGGTAATTTTCCAAACAAAATTATTTTTTCATGAGGCTTATCTCAAAAGTGAGATCAGCCTCATGAAAAAATAATTTTGTTTAGGAGCCGTCATGAGGCTGATCTCGTCAGGAGCCGTCATCGAAGCTCGATGACGGCTCCTGACGAGAGACTCACTTTCCCTTCTCCCTCCTTGTCTTGGCCATCGGTGAAGAGGGTGCGGAGGCGAGACAGACAAGGCGCCCGCGCGGCGAAGGGCTTGAGAAAGACAACGGAATGGAATGCGCCAAAGCATGCATGGTAGGGTTTGAAACCATCAGTTTCCCTCTTTTTATAAATGACCCGAATCATCGTCCATCCAGGGCGGAACGAACGTTTTTCTTTCCTTTCGTTCCGGGAGGTTTTTCTTTTTACTTTTTTTAGAAGGCAAGAATTATGGTCAGGGAGGCAATATCTTCTGAAAATCCGCAGCAGACCCATGAATCCGCATCGAGCCAAGCGTCGGGCCTACAGACATCCGACATACCGGACAAACCAAGCTCGGAGTCAATCTGAGCTCTAGAAAGACAAGAAGATACGGGGGCCCGCTAGAGGTCTCGTGACTCTCACTGTGACTCCGCCATGCTAGGGGGCTAGTGACGTGGTCCTATACCGAGGGTGGCTAACGCCCTGGAGCCCGACCTCATCAACCAGCGGGGGGGGGGGGGGGGGGGGGCATGCCCACGACATGAAGGAAACCCTAGGAGGCAGGGCGACCTTCTTGACGCCCAAGACTAGAGGGTGGCAGCGCCTCAGATCGCATCTACCGTGTAATACCCTAGACCTCTCCTGCCAATATAAAGGGTGGTCCAGGGCACCCATTCATCGTCTATCTTCAAATAAGAGAACTCTTGATAGGAGTCTCAAACATCATTGTAACGCCTCGCACGAGGTATCCCTCCACTATGAATCATCAAACTAGCAGGACGTACAGTATTACTCTCAGGATATATTCTTGTATTACTCTTTTTTTAGCTTCTGTCTCATTTTAACTATTTATATATACATTACTTTCTTGCTTTTCTCTTTTTCTATAGTTTTTTTCTTGTTTTCTGATTTTTTTACCTTTTTTCTTTATTATCGGGAGGTAAAATACATATTTTTTCAGAAAGTTATATGAACAATTACTTAGATATGCAAACATTTTATAAAGTATAGTTTTTAAGTACATGAACATTACCCCGCAAAAAAAGTACATGAACATTATTTTTCTAAATTTCAAATAGTATGTTTTTTTATAAAAGTACTTGAACATTTTACCTGCTTCTTTCTTCTAAAATATAAAACTTTTTGATAATACATAGTTTTTTTAATACATGATGTTTCAAAATATATGATGAACATATTAATACAGTTGGATATCTTACAAGCTACAAGTAATTCTAAATACATGAAGCTCTTTTAAAATAACAAGATGAACATTTACACATTAAATTTCTAACTCACGTTGAACATTCAGTATTATAAGATGAATATTTATTTATTAAACATGCGCTTTTGTTAATAAACGATGAATATTTTGAGGAATACAAAATAATGAGTTTTTCATGCGTAATGAAAAAAAATCATGTATGAACAATTTGTAAATACAACATGAACATTTTTTAAATAAATGCTGCGCATTTTTTAATACACAGTCAACCATTTATATATACACGATGAGCATTTTATAATGCACCTTGAATACTTGATGTTAGTGTTACTAAATAATTAGTGTTAATAAATAATTATACTTGATGTTAGTGTTACTAAATAATTAGTGTTACTAAATACGGCCTGTTTGCAAATTTTTTGAATCCTCAAATTCTAAAAGGAAAAAAAGTTATGCTCAAACTTCAGTTTTTTTTGAATTTTTGTTAAATCTGTTCAAACTATGGTCAAACTACTTATTCAAGAATATTAGTGTTACTAAATAATTATTTCAGTTTTTTTGAATTTTGGTCAAACTGTGGTCAAACAATGGTCAAACTAATTATTCAAGAATATTAGTGTTACTAAATAATTATTTCAGTTTTTTTAAATTTTTGTCAAATCTGGTCAAACTGTGGTCAAATTATGGTCAAACAATGGTCAAACGAATTATTCAAGAAATATTAGTGTTACTAAATAATTATTTCAGTTTTTTTGAATTTTGGTCAAATCTGGTCAAACTATGGTCAAATTGTGGTCAAACAATGGTCAAACTAATTATTCAAGAATATTAGTGTTACTAAATAATTATTTTAGTTTTTTTGAATTTTGGTCTAATATGGTCAAACTATGGTCAAACTGTGGTCAAAGTATGGTCCAACTACTTATTCAAGAAATATTAGTGTTACTAAATAATTATTGTTTTTTAAAACAATAGTTTCAAACTCAAACAGTGAAATGTGTGACTCATGCTCAAGCTAAATTCCTGAGGGTTAATAGGATTGACATCTTATTATTGTCAGGAAAACAACAAGTGCAGACTTGGAAATGAGGGAGAATGGAAGCCGGAAGTTAAGCGTGCTCAGGCTTGAGTAGTGAGAGGATGGGTGACCGTCCGGGAAGTTAGATGATTTGGAATGATGAGGGGTGATTAGAGATTAGAGGTTAAATTGAGCAGTGATGAGGGGTGGTGATTAGAGATTAGAGGTTAAAATAATTCAGAAATTTGAAAATAAAAAAAGAAATTTAAAAAAAAATTGAAAGAAAATCATAAAATTTCCTTTAATCCCGGTTGGTGGAGCTCCAGGCTGCAGCCACGTGGACGGCCTTTAGTCCCGGTTCGTGTAAGAACCGGGACTAAAGGGGGAGGCTTTAGTAAAGACCCTTTAGTCCCGGTTCTAAAACCGGGACTAAAGGCCCTTATAAACCGGGACAAAAGGCAGATTGGGAAACCAAGCTATGGTTGTTCTTTCATCCCAAGTGTCCTAAATTGGAGTCCTTGTGGACAAAGTGAAGGAAGCCATGGAGAGCAGTGAAGTAAGCTCCCAAGGTATGAATGACTGAATTAATGAACCATTATATTGCACACGGTGGTGTTTGTTTCTTATGTTGAGTAGATAGATTTCAGAAGCATCATCTTGAACAAATAGCGAGTCAATTTTCTGTCTGAATCTTTATCCTTGCAACTGTCCTGCTAGGGAACACGTGACTTTGGGGCAGATCAACCCAGCCTGCAGTATTTCTGGAAAACCTCATGAGCAAATATGGTGAAGACTCTAAGTTGGTATACGATGACCTTGCTGATCAGGTACAAACAGTTTCAATGTCCTTTTATCATTAATGTTTGCGGAAGGGGTTTGATTTCCAATGAAATCTCTCTATTTCTGTTTGATTTAAGATGTGCTGGTTCTGTATATAGGTTGTTATCCGGACAAGGTTAATTGTACAATTGTTAGTATTTGCAGCATTCAGCAAGTCAGTCAATCCTTTATTGCATTATTATATAGATTCCTAGATGTTTGAGCTTTGAAGTCTGATCATCAAGTAACCTGCAGGGTGCTTTGCTCTCTGCAGTACGATCTGACTCTCCCATTTGCCTCGTATCTTGATATGCATGAACAACATAAGTGCATTGAGGAGGTGCCAGATTGCAAAAGTGTACAGGAGGGATAACCCGTCGAAGGGAAGGTACCGAGAATTCTACCAGTGTGACTTTGACATTGCTGCAGTATACGAGCCAATAGAACCAGATTTTGAGGTTATCAAATTTTTGACCGAGTTACTCGATAAGCTAGATATTGGCATATATGAGATAAAACTAAACCACTGGAAGTTGCTTGATGCTAGAACCAGATATGGTCATCCGGTCTGCGCCACCATCAGTGCCGATTACATACATACATAGGCTGGCTGTGGCTGCTTCGGCCTTCATCCCAGTATTTGACTCCTTGAGGAACCGTCCCTGAGCTATAAGTGTGTGGAGACACTCTCGCAGCTTGATCTAAACTAAAGCAGCAGCAATGACAGCCATCAAACTTCCAACCTCTCTAGTCAATTTTAGAAACCAACTACACAGATAATTCCCTTAAAAGATTGATCGGATTGGATTAGTGTGTGATTGTCAACCAATCAGCACAGAAAGCGAGGGTAGATTGTCTGTCATTAGCGTGAAGGAGAAAGATTGTCTATCAGGCCTCAAACCTCAAGCTAACTACAGCCAAATGTTCAGAGTCCAGTAAACAGAGCAAAAGCAGAGGAAGCTAACTACAGGCAAATGTTCAGAATTCAGAATTATCGGCATCATCGTCAAGGTATCTCCTCCTCTAGGTAAGCTAACTACAGCTCAGCTACCTATCTAGACCATCAGCGTGCAGAACTTAACCCCGCTTTAGAAAACAGAGCACAGGAAGCACTGCACATCAAGTAAATAAAGATTCCAGAATTTATCCCAAACAAGTAGTAGGATATTGTAGTGCTAAATTATTGAGAAATAACGGTAGAAGCCAATTGAGTTGACTAGGACCGAAATAACCAAATACATGTCCAACAACAAACAGACTAAACTTATTTATTACAGCAGGAAGTCATCATATTTCTTGCAAAGAAAATCGTTTGCTCCGCTTAATTCACACATCATTAACTTCGATCTGTTACAAACAAATAAATCCTAGTGGTGACACAACATAAAAGTACGAACAACGGGGAAGCCACCAAATCGACTCGCGAGCAAAGAGGACTAAATTATTTGACGCACTTGATCATGTTGATGACACACTTGTCCATGAATGGCCATCAACTAATTAGCAGCATACGAGAATGATGTACCATTAGCAACTCGCAACTTGTACTGCCGCAACATAATAATAAAGTGTTATTACCAGGATGTGATCTGTGGAGAGGCGAGGAGGAAGCTCATTGCAAGGCAAGTACAGCACAATTCATTACCTGGATGTGTTGATGGTGTCTAGAGAAACAAGATCTTGGGACGTGGATTTGGGAGCTTCTTTGCAGCTTCTGTCCACTCATGTTTCGTTTCATCACTCACCTCATGATGAAGAGCAATCTCCTCAACATTTTTAATGTACTTGATCGGCGATATGCCCGAAAAGCCATCTAGATATTTGCATAGCAGCTGCAGCGATTTGAGGCACGGTAGAGCTCCCTCTTTGATTTCCAGCTGATCAATCGTGGATTCCACCACAATGGATAGGCGTGACAGCCTCTTCAGCATACCTTCTGTGATGACGAGCTTGCCCAGGATAGTTGCAACCAGCTTCAGGTGCGCCAGGCCGGGCACTTTGCTCAGGGCAGCAAGGAAGTCTTCGCTCAGGCTCAGCTGAGGGGAAGAAAGGCCTAGCTTAGTGAGACCACCCAGAAAGGCAACAAAGGAGGGCAGGCTGCATATCTTGCTTCCTTGCAGCTTGAGCGAGCCAAGATAGCAGCAATTATTATTTACTTTCTCCAGAGAGAAATTCAGCATGTCTTGGGTCAACTCGCCTTCAAAACTGAGTGAGAGTGAAGGGGTCCCTCTGAACACGCTGCTTCTCTCAATGAACCCCTTGATGGCCTTTGAGAGATGACTTGAGCAGCTGGTGTCGGCCGTAGGCTCGCACCATATTTTCACCTTTGTCAAATCATTCATATTGTACATGAGCTGTGCAAACTCTTGGCTCTTTCTGTTGTCCACAACAAATCCTGCCAGTGTTTCCAATTTGCTCTTCACTGACAACCAAGTCTGTAGCTTACTCATTCTCCGGTCTCCTACATCTTGCTTGAGCTTGAACCTCCCAAAGAGATGAACTAGACATGGCAGCTCCAGGACATGTGCTTGCAGAATCTCTATCGGTGTATTTCTCACATCCAATGTATCCAATAATCGAAGCTTGCTGATCTCCTTTGGAAGCGCCATCGCAATAACAGCTTTCCCGAGGCATAGGTACCTCAGCAAGAACAGTTTTCTGCATATCAACTTGAGATGGCTATCCCTCAAGGGTTCAACACACTCTTCCAGATCCAAAACTCGCAGCAGCTGGTACTTTGAGAAATCCAGGACAGATCGGTGTGCCTTTCCCAAGATTGTCAGTGACCGGACAAGAGTTAAACCTTGCACTTCACTGGGCCTTGCACCATGCAGAGCAAGTCGGCGGATGTTACTGGGTAGGTGTGGGGTAGATTGTTGATCATACAACACGGTGACAAAGTTTTCGGCCATTGACTTGCGCAGGACAAACTCCAGCATCATGCCATGGGTATGGCATGTTTTCACCTCTGTGCTTCTACCACTGGCATCCATAGGCTGGATGATACTCCGGTCGACAAGCTTATTGAAATTGTTAATAGCAGTATCGAGTGCAGTGCGTGCATTGTCTCCCGGGCATAACCCTTCTGCTAACCATCTCCTTAACAGGCTCGATTTCCTGATAGGGCGACCACTTGGGTAGGTACTCAAATAGAGCAAGAATGTCCTGGCAACCTGGGTATCAAGGCTGGTGTAGCTCTGGACAAGCACACGCCTCATTCTTTCAAATAGCTCATCACTCTCCAGATTTGTACCCATATCGGCGCATAACTTTGCCCATTTTATGGTTGTTGGATTACCTGCGCTTTGCAAGAACCTGGCAGTGGTAACAAGAGCAAGTGGAAGACCATCACATTTCTTGAGCGCTGCGGAGCCAAGCTCCTCCGCATTCGGCGGTAGATCATCGTCTTGGAAAGCTTCATTAAAGAACAATAGTCTTGAGTGTTCATCGGCAAGAGTTGCCATTGTGTACACATGATCATGAACAATTGAGCTGCTGCAGGTATTTGCTACGCGCTGAATGGCTGTCGTCACCAGAAATCTGCCGCTTAACCCCGCAAAGGCCACTTTTACATCGTGCCAATATCCTGGTTTCCGCAAGTCATCAATTACAATGAAGAACCTATGTACCAGATTAAACATGACAAGCTAATTAGCCAATGATTAGATCGGTAGATGAATAGGGATCTGAATGAATGAATGAGAAAAAAAGAAAACAGGACAAACGTGAATCTGTGAATTTTTATAGCAAAGACAACTAAAGCAAGATAAGCATGCATAGAAGCAGCTTAACTCCAGAGATACTGTGCATTGCACTACCAGAGACGCAACATGTGGAGAACGAGAATACAAGATTTATATCTGAGCCATCAATATATAAGTTCCCACAAAAAATACTTTCATCTAAATCTTGGTAATTTCTTTTCAGAATAACATTTGCGAGAAAATAGAAACAATGGGCGTGCGCGAGTTCAAGTGAAGAAGCAAGATGATAGTATGAGCGAGTATGATTTTACATGACTTCTGTACGGTGGACAATGGACTAAGTACTGAATAGTCTTGAAGTACGACATATATCGGTGTGCCTTTGACACAAATTTAATAATGTATCTAAAGTTTGAAACCAAAGTATATTACTTTTTATCCTGAGATGTATATATTTGCTTTAATATAATTTATAAATTATATATGAACGATAATACTTTGAAGTTTGAAGCAGGCTAGATGAACTAACAATTGACCGTGGGAGCAAACAATTAGAGAGACTAATTAACAGTAACTACAACACATTACAGAAAATCGAGCATGGAATGCGTGGGTCACCTCACTAGTTAGAATGAAGAATGTACACACTAAATTAAACATGACAGATTTATTGCACACAAATATATTGAAGGAGGGGTTTTATAAATCCAGCGATATATAGAAGAATTACCTCTTGGTCCCAATGCACTCTTTGACGCTGGCTTGAAGCTTGGTGAGACGGCCGTCGACGCATTGGCCAAGTTGTCGGAGTATCTCCTTGAGAACATCAGTGGCTCTTCCCTCTAGTTTTGCTGGAGGGACCCAAACCCGAGCTTCATATTGGCTCTCAACTGCCTTGTACACATGATTGGCGAGGAGTGTCTTGCCCATACCGTGGAACCCAACAATGGTGATCACCTTGAGCTGCTGCTGCTGCTGGATCATATCCAGAAGCTCGTTTCGTGGACCGCCCATACCCACGGGCACAGGTCCGGATGCTGCTGAATGGTCATCGTCGCCGTCGTCTTCTTTGGTCATTGCCGTCTCTGTCTGCTCAGACAACATCGACCGCCCTGGTGAAGAGGTGATGCTGCTACTGTATGTTACTTTTAGCTTAGACGCATCCTCTGATATCTTCTTGAGCTCCTGGATGGCCACGGCGAACTCGTTACGAGCCTTCACCGTCTTCACCCTGTGGACAGCGTGACGGAGCCACCCGGCGCCTGTCTCCGGCATCCTCACGCGGTGCATGAAGCGGTCGATGCAGTCTTCGATGGCGTGCGCCACCTCACGTACCATCTTGATCCACTCCTTATGCACCTCTTCGCCACCGTCATGGCGAACTTTTTGCTCATCCTGGATGACCGCAGAAATCATGGCAAACTCGTTCTGGATGAACTTGATGTCACGCTCCAGGTTCTTCCGAAGCTCGTGATTTTTATCTAAGAAATCAAAGAGCTTCGGCACCATCCACTCCACGAAAGAGGTGGCCGCCGCCGTCGCCACAACCTCCATCTCTCTCTCTCTCTTTCTCTCTCTCTGTGTGTGTGTGTGTTCTCAGTTGCAAGATCACATCATGGAGTTAGCACTAAGGAAGGAACTGAAAGCACTGTGCACTGCATAATGCTGTTCCTTGTTCTGCATACCGTAGAAACAAGCCCCGAGCAGCCAGCCAATTAGCCAAAGCTCAGATGCAACCTTGGGAAGGGAGAAAAATATAAAGGGTCAGATGCAGCTTAGGGTTCACTAACCTATTACTAAAGCATTGCAAGCATCCTCAATCTCTATGTAAGTTCACAGGATGCCTCTGCATAGTACACGGTTACCTAACAAAGATACTGCATCTCAAGTTCTCAACTGCTGCAGCACATGTTTATAGGTTTTTAAACTTATCTCCCATTTCTGTACCTCATCGGTTCAAGCAGTGTATTAATTAAACCTGGCATTTTGACAGGCTGTCGATGCGCTCTTTGTGCCTGCCAATTTGAAACAAAAAGTGACACATTAGTTGCACACTAATTAACTCATGCATCATTAGCGCCTTGTCTCCGGGTCATCCGCCTCGTTGATCCAGCAATTGGGAGTGCATTCATAGTTTACTTCAACCTGGAAGTCTAGCACACACCGAGGATCAACTTTGCATTTGCATTGACTCGAAACAGACAATGCTACCGTTCAGTCATAGATTAAAATTGCGGGAGAAACGATTTTGCGGCAGCCTCTCCCAGCAGCTATAGCGGCTGTCATAGCGGGCAATCGCGGCAAATAGCAGAAAATTTTCTGGTGGGAGAGATGATTTCTGGACGGTTTTGCTGATTCTTGAGCCATTTAGAGGGATTTGTGAAGGATTTCGCGGCAGTAGCCATAGCGTAGCGGCAAGGCTCCCGGGCAGCTATAGCGCAACTATTGCGGCTATTTTCCAGGCTATTTTAATCTATGCGTTCAGTAGACTACTGTCACACCACACGGCTACCAAAACATTTATATCTTCACAAGTTTCAGCATTTGCAAAATGAAAATCACACGCGTCCAGTCAAGGGGATTGGTGGAGGATGGGCAACAAGGGGAGCACAGAGACAAAATTATATGAGGATAATGGAAATAAGTGGGTGGCCCGCAGACACAACGGCAACTGGAGACCACCTAGGACTTACCGGCACCATGCCAATGCAGAGTTGAAGTGATGCCAGAACAATCTTCGACAGAAGAAAAAAGCAATACCAGAAGATATGCTCGGACCTATGGATAGTAAGCTGCGCTCAGTCTGTGCAGAGTACACAAGTGACCAAGTGAGGCTCACGTCCAGCTGATCATCGTGACCAAGTGGTTGCCCTTCCCTGGGGGCTAGCTCCAGCATGCATTTGCATTGATACTGGCCATGTTAGAGAACTGTGCGTTTGGGGTTTAGTTAAAGAAAAGTCTTTTAAGCACTACTTGCACTGTCAATTACTGATGCGCTGAAGGTGAATTCTAAGGTGCTGGACGGGCCAGACTGCTACGGATGATGGTATAGGCACAGGATGTTGCATTTTACTCCCCAATCCTTGTTTGGTTCTATATAACGGGGGATTATACATGTGAATTTGGGATTGAGGTTTCCTCCCCAAATACCTAGAGTAGAAAGGATTGTTTCAGTCAGAGGTGAAAACACAAAGTTACAGGATGTCCGCTGATAGAAAGCACTAGTTATCCCCAAATCTCCTCCCATTAATTTGGTTTGCTCCTCGACACGTCTGCTGCCCTAATATTTGGAGCAATGGATACACAATACTACCCCGTATTTGACGCTCCATCAGAAAGAATCATCAGAAGGTAACCCTAGCGAGGTACAGACTACAGATCACTTACAAACAAATCAAGCCGCCATGACTCGACCTCTGCCGCCTGAGAAAGGACGCCGAAGGTAGGATGCCGCCGGGAGAACCAACCATCCTCCTCTCGTGCGTCGTTTGGTGGCCTCTGCTCTCCTGACTCCTCTGCTCAGGTCGTCACCTAAGGTCGAAGCAGAGCACCAAGGTTACTCTTGTCTACTAGTACTAAAATAATATACTCACTCTGTAACTAATAAGATTTTTTTTGAGATATTGTAAGTCTAAAAAAAAACATCTTATGTTAAGTTACGGAGTGAGTAAAATACTAGATCTATGTCTTTTCTTTCTCTTCTTTTATAAGGGCATCTTTAACACGGACCCTCAAATCATCCGCATCCGTTCGGACGTGTTTTGCCATCCAACGCAGTCCTGTATTCATCTGCGGTCTGGTCCGGACATCCTGTTTCCCCGTATAATGTAAGTAAACTGGGGCCGTTTGGAAGACTGTCGTACACGCATCCGACAACCACAACCCAGCCAAAACCCTCTCCCGCGCTTTCTCCCTTTGCCACCCGAAGTGGCCAGCACCACTCCACAGTGTCGCGCCACATTCATGCCAGCCCAGAGCGGGCGTGACCTCTAACTCGAGCCAGCATTGAAGCGGCGCGCTGGCTGAGATCGCCGACCTCGTCGCTCCCAGGTGCACGCTTCTGCTCTCCACACTCAAACGACACCCGGTCGTCCACCTCCCTCCATTAAATATACGTGGTTACCGAGGAACCTACTCCGGTGCACGCGTGCGAATGCCACCCGTCTGTCCCTCTACCGGCACCACTAAACACGTCACCGCTTGGCATGTCATCCACCGGCTATTTAAACTACAGGCTCGGCAGCATCCGCATCCCACTTCCTCCGCTCCCTATCTTCTCTATGCAGCACACACGTCATGGCCTCGAGCTCCAAAGCCCTATGGGAGAGCCTCACGGACAAACAGAAGGAGATCGTCGGCATTGCGACCGGCTACCATGCCCGCGAACGGACGAGTCCTCTGGAGGCCAGCGCTGCGAACGAGCCAATGGAGGAGGCGGGCGACGATGAGCAGGTGCCACCACCCATGCCAGTCCATACTGGCATCACCATGGGCGAGGCACCGACGACTATTAGAACACAGGGCGGTTTTTGCCGGTTCGGAGCAACAGTCTCGGTCGTGTTACGAACCGGGACTATTGGGTGCATCAGTCCCTGTTCGAGCGGCCAGGGCACCGGTCGGGCCTCGGCAGGCACCAGTCCCGGTTCGGCTGGGACATTTAGTCCCGGTTCCTGCCACCAACCGGGACTAAAGGGCCTCGCTCCTGTCGCAACCCCTTTATTTCCGGTTCATGTATAGAACCGGGACTAGAGGCCAGTCTTCAGTCCCGGTTCTAGACATCAACCGGGACTAAAGAGATGTATATATATATGCTCGCCCCTGCCCGCTCACTCCTCTGATTTTTGGTCGCCCGTTGAGTGGGAGGTGTGTGCTGCTCTATTCTCACCTCCTATGCATGAGGTGTTCGATGAAATGCCCGAGCCACAATTAAACTTTCTCCTCTCCAAGCTCGACCTCCAACCTGCATTTTTCCCAAGATATGTTCCCATCCTCACCGCCGTCGATCGCCCGCGCCGGTCTCGTCGCCGGCACCACCGTGGTGAGCCTCTTGTTCTTATCTTCTTCTTTAAAGAAAAAAATTCTTACTTGTTTTATGAGTTATATAGCTACTTGTATAATTTGCTTACTTGTATTATTGTTTGTTATTATATAGTGCCATGGTTTTGGTATCCGCCCCCATGGGCTCTCACCCGCTCTATGATTCGGATGTGGTATATTATCTTTGAAAACTATTTGTTTCATTTAGTGTTTATGACAATTATGCCGACCAACATGACGTAGATGTTTTTATCTAGGAGGTGTGTGACCCGGAAATTCCAACCGACCCTCTTGTCGAGAGTTTAAATTTAGTTCAAAAAGAAAACAATTATTTGAGAGAAAAATTGAAAAGAATTGAAGAAGAGAAGATGAAATTGGAGTTGCATGTTACCAATGTCGTCGATGATCACAAGATCCAGATGGATGCAATGCGCTTGAAGATTAGAAAGATTAGAAAACATGCCATTGATAATGAGGCTTGGTATCATTATGCTGTTGGATCAATTGTTACCTCAGTTGCGATTTTGATCGCATTTGTTGTTACATTTAAATGTTTTTACATAGTTGTATGTTAGTTTCAATGTATGTTTTAATTAGATGCTCTAGATAGTTGTATGTTGTTCTATGAGAACTCTGTACTTTGGTTTTAATGATGATGAACTTGTATTAATTTGGTCACTTCTCTATTCATGATGTTCTGTAATGGCTTTTGATATACTTAATTATATAATGCATCAGATGAACCGGCAATAGATGTACGGTGACCGACGCACCTCCGACTACATTGAGGGCCTGCATAATTTTTTCGAAGTGGCTGAGCCAACCAAGAAGAATGGTTTTATGTATTCTCAATATACTGTCTGTGGGAATATGAAGGATTAATCTCACTTGAAAACCCTTCACTTGCACCTGCTTCACAAGGGTTTCATGGCACACTATAATGTTTGGACCAAGCACAGAGAAAGAAGGGTTATGATGGCACACAACGAAGAAGAAGAGGATGATGACAACTAACCTATGTTCCCTGAATACGGTGATACTGCTGAAGAAGAGGGGGAAGCTGAAGATCAAGAGGCACCAGACGATGTGCCCGATGATGATCTTCACCGGGTTATTGTTGATGCACAGAGAGAATCCGAAAGTGAAAGGGAGAAGTTGAAGTTCGATCGCATGCTAGAGGATCACAGAAAAGGGTTGTACCCAAATTGTGAAGATGGCAACACAAAGCTTGGTACCGCACTGGAATTGCTGCAATGGAAGGCATAGAATGGTGTATCTGACCAAGGATTTGGGAAGCTACTGAAAATAATAAAGAAGAAGCTTACAAAGGATAATGAATAGCCTGCCAGTACGTACGAAGCAAATAAGGTTGTCTGCCCTCTAGGATTAGAGGCGCAGAAGATACATGCATGCCCTAATGACTGCATCCTCTACCGCGGTGACGAGTACGAGAATTAAACGCATGCCCGGTATGTGGTGCATTACGGTATAAGATCAGACGAGATGACCCTGGTGATGTTGAGGGCGAGCACCCCAGGAAGAGGGTTCCTGCCAAGGTGATGTGGTATGCTCCAAATAATAGCACAGTTGAAACGTCTGTTCAGCAACAAAGAGCATGCCAAGTTGTTGCGATGGCACAAAGAAGACCGTAAGAAAGACATGAAGTTGAGAGTACCTGCTGACGGGTCGCAGTGGAGAAAAATCGAGAGAAAGTGGCGGGAGTTTGCAGATGACGCAAGGAATGTGTGGTTTGGTTTGAGTGTAGATAGCATTGATCCTTTTGGGGAGTAGAGCAGCAATCATAGCACCTGGCCCGTGACTGTATGTATCTATAACCTTCCTCCTTGGTTGTGCAGGAAGCGGAAGTTCATTATGATGCCAGTGCTCATACAAGGTCTTAAGCAACCCGTCAACGACATTGATGTGTACCTAAGGCCATTAGTTGAAGAACTTTTACAGCCATGGGATAAAAAAGGTGTACATGTGTGGAATGAGCACAAACAGCAGGAATTTGACCTACGAGCGTTGCTATTTGTAACCATCAATGATTGGCCTGCTCTTAGTAATCTTTCAGGACAGACAAACTAGGGGTACAACACATGCACACGCTGTTTAGATGATACCCAAAGTATATATTTGGACAATGCAAGAAGAATGTGTACTTGAGACATGGTCGATTTCTTCTAAGCAGGCATGCCTTAAGAAAGAAAGGAAAACATTTCAAAGGTGAGGCACATCACCGGAAGAAGCCCGTCCTTCGTACTGGTGCTGATATACTTGATATGGTCAAGGATTTACAAGTAATATTTGGAAAGGGTCCTGGCGGAAAATCTGTTATTACATGTGAACACATCGGGACTTTCGGCGGTTGGTTGCAAACACAACTCATGGGTAACAACTTTGTTGGAGATGAGCTATGCCTGTTGGCCAGGACACCATCTTTAACTGTATTGACGTACCAAGGGTACGAAATAAATGGGAATATATTTTACACGATCGCAGAAGATAAAAAGATCACCAACCAAAACAGTGGTGTCCGCTTTGATGTAGCAAACACCAATAGGGAAAGGACACATATTATGGTTACATACAAGAGATATGGGAACTTGACTATGGACGTGATTTTATGGTCCCTTTGTGTCGGTGCCAATGGGTCAATCTGACAGGAGGTGGGATACAGGTAGACCCGCAGTACGGAATGACAACACTGGATCTCAACAATCTTGGGTACACAGACGAACCATTCCTCCTAGCCAATGATGTGGCGCATGTTTTCTATGCGAAGGACATGTCTACCAAACCGAGAAAATGAAAAGATAAGGAAGCAAATACATCGTACGATGAGCCAAGCCGCCACATAGTTCTTTCAGGGAAAAGAAACATCGTGGGAGTGGAGGACAAGACAAACATGTCTGAAGATTTTGAAAATTTCATGAAATTGCTCCCTTCAAAGTGAAGATTATCCATGGTTACGGTGCAATAAGCAAGGGGCACACGCGAAGAAAAAGTGAAGATTTTCTCTCTAGTGAAGACTCAAGCATCCTGCTAATTGATGAATATTATCCATGATTATCCATAGTTATGCTCCACAACTATTCTTATGATGGCCTTGATCTAGAATAGTACTGCAGTTACATGTCAGAAAATGAAATCCCTTTGTAAGAAATGAGTTTTCGTCTGAAACCCTGATACTTCGAAAGAGATTGTCCAGTTTGTACATGACGTGCATCCAGTTTTTGCCGTAACTCTCAACTTTTTAGCAAATGCTATGTGGGTGAAATGATGATACCATGCCAAGTTTCAACCTTTTCAGAGTTCATTTGTAGTGCTTTTCAACTTCAGGGTCATTTAGCTCAAAAAAATCATTAAATGCATGAAAAAAAGCAAATGAAGTCAGAAAAGGGTTGAAAATTGATGATGTGGCTTTGAATAGTGCATATTGAACTCACAAAAAGTCTGTAGTTAAAATATGTTAAAAAATGAAATCCCTTTGTAGTAGATGAGTTTTCATTCGAAACCCTGATACTTCGAAAGAGATTGTCTAGTTTGTACGCGAAGTGCATCCAGTTTTTGCCGTAACCCTCTAAACTTTTTAGCACATGCTATGTGGGTGAAATGATGATACCATGCCAAGTTTCAACCTTTTCAGAGTTCATTTGTAGTGCTTTTCAACTCCAGGGTCATTTAGCTCAAAAAACTCATAAAATGCATGAAAAAAAGCAAAATGAAGTCACAAAAGTGTTGAAAATTGATGATGTGGCTTTGAATGGTGCATATTGAACCCACAAAAATTCTGGAGTTAAACTATGTTAAAAAAATGAAATCCCTTGGTAATAGTTGAGTTTTCGTTTTAAACCCTGATACTTCGAAATAGATTGTCCAGTTTGTACATGAAGTGCATCCAGTTTTTGCCCTTACCCTCTCACCTTTTTAGCACATGCTCTGTGGGTGAAATGCTGATACCATGTCAAATTTCAAACTTTCAGACTTCATTTCTAGTGCTTTTAAAGTTCAGGGTCATTTAGCTCAAAAAAATCATTAAAATAATCAAGTAAAAAGATTTATAAAACTCTAATAGAAAAAAGAATCAACTAAAAAGAATTAATTAAAATACTTTGTTATGATCAACTAAAACAAAAATATAATATTCTTCAATAGCAAAAAGAAACAACTAAAAAGCTTTTATAAGCCTCTAGTTATGATCAAAATAATATTAACTTAAAATTATATAAAATTTATGCAACTAAAATTATCAAAGTATTTTTTTTGTTAAAGACTTTAATAGCAAAAAGAATTTTCATAAAGTATTTTTTGTTACAAACTTTAATAGCAAACTAAAAAGCTTTTGTAAAACTCTAATAGAAAAAGGAATCAACTAAAAGAATCAATAAAAAATAAAATTTATGCAACTAAAATTATATAAAATTTATGCAATTAAAATTACATAAATTATGCAACTAAAATTTATGCGTGGTATCCCTTGTTTATTTGTCCTGAAAGGTTACTAAGAGCAGGCCAATCATTGATGGTTACAAACAACAACGCATGTAGGTCAAATTCATGCTATTTGTGCTCATCCCACACACGTACACCTTTTCCATTCCACAGCTGTAAAATTTCTTCAACTAACGGCCTTAGGTACACATCAATGTCGTTGCAGGGTTGCTTAGGGCCTTGGATGAGCACTGGCATCATAATGAACTTCCACTTCATGCACAACCAAGGAGGAAGGTTATAGATACATAGAATCACGGGCCAGGTGCTCTGACTGCTGCTCTGCTCCCCAAAAGGATTAATGCCTTCTGCACTTAAACCAAACCATATGTTCCTTGCGTCACCTGGAAAGTCCCCCCCACCTTGTCTCGATTTTTCTCCACTGTGACCCATCAGCGGGTGCTCTCAACTTCTCATCTTTCTTACGGTCTTCCTTGTGCCATCGCAACGACTTGGCATGCTCTTTGTTTCTAAACAGACGTTTTAAACGTTGTATTATAGGAGTATACCACATTACCTTGGCAGGAACCCTCTTCCTGGGGCGCTCGCCCTCAACATCACCAGGGTCATCTCGTATGACCTTATACCGCAATGCACCACATACCGGGCATTCGTCCAATTCCTCGTACTCACCGTGGTAGAGGATGCAGTCATTAGGGCATGCATGTATCTTCTACACCTCCAATCGTAGAGGGCAGACAACCTTCTTTGCTTCGTACGTACTGTCAGGAAATTTGTTATCCTTTGGAAGCTTCTTCTTCATCATTTTCAGTAGCTTTCCAAATCCCTTGTCAGTTACACCATTCTCTGCCTTCCATTGCAGCAATTCCAGTGCGGTACCGAGCTTTGTGTTGCCATCTTCACGATTTGGGTACAACCCTTTTTTGTGATCGTCTAACATGCAGCCGAACTTCAACTTCTCCCTTTCACTTTCACATTCTCTCTGTGCATCAACAATGACCCGGCGAAGATCATCATTGGGCACATCGTCTGGTGCCTCTTGATCTTCAGCTTCCCCATTGCAATATCACCGTATTCAGGGAACATAAGATAGCTCTCATCACCCTCTTCTTCTTCGTTGTCTTCCATCATAACCCATCTTTCTCCATGCTTGGTCCAAACATTATAGTGTGGCATGAAACCCTTCTCAAGAAGGTGCAAGTGAAGGATTTTTTAGTTAGACTAATCCTTCGTATTCTCACAGACAGGGCATGGACAATACATAAAACCATTCTGCTTGTTTGCCTCAGCCACTTCGAGAAATTTATGCAGGCCCTCAATGTACTCGGAGGTGCGTCGGTCACCGTACATCCATTGTCGGTTCATCTGCATGCATTATATAATTAAGTGTATCAGAAACCATTACAGAAGATCATGAATAAAGAAGTGACCAAATTAATACAAGTTCATCATCACATTAAAACCAAAGTACATTAGTGATCAAATGTTATTACTGCAAAAATAGATATATAAAGTTCATACATAGTTCTCATTGAACAACATATAGTTCTCTAGAGCATCTAATTAAAACATACATCAAAACTAACATACAACTCTGTAAAACATTTAAACATACTAGAAGAAGTTAGTTTCAGCTCAAGTTGTGCATCTAAATCAAAAGAACTCCCACATACACTCCTCTACTAAAACCCACAAACCACTCTACTTCTAGAGCATTTGAAATGAGCTGAACTAGCAGTGAGAGATGAAAAGATGAAGTTGCTAACCTTTTAGAACACTTGTGTAGTTGGTGCAGCGCCAAATCTAGACAAATCTTGGGGGAAATGTATCTTGGAGGTTGATCTTGGAGAGGAGAAAGATTAAGTGTTGCTCGGGCATTTCATCAAACACCTCATGCGCATAGGAGGTGAGAATAGAGTAGCACAAACCTCCCACCCTTCCACGGTCAAAAAACAGAGGAGATGGAGGGGGCGTGGATATATATAGGCAAAACTTAGTCCCGGTTTGTGTATAAAACCAGGACTAAAGGCCAACCTTTAGTCCGGTTCCAGCCACAACCGGGACTAAAGGGGCTGCTGAAAGGATCGAGAAGAGGTGTCTAGAGGGGGTTGAATAGACAATTAACACACAAAGTTAGCAGTTTTTAAGTTTTTCAAGTTGAGGTGGAGTTTAAGCACTAGTTTAACCATTCACAATACATATCAAGCAAGCATGGAAAGAGTATATGAGCAGTGGAAAGTAAAGCATGCAACTTGCAAGAAAGTAAAGGGATGGGATTGGAGTGTGCAAACGCAATTTGAGACACGGAGATTTTTGGCATGGTTCCGATAGGTGGTGCTATCATACATCCACGTTGAGGAGACTTCAACCCATGAAGGGTAACGGTTGCGCGAGTCCACAGAGGGCTCCACCCACGAAGGGTCCATGAAGAAGCAACCTTGTCTATCCCACCATGGCCATCGCCCACGAAGGACTTGCCTCACTAGGGTAGATCTTCATGAAGTAGGCGATCTCCTTGCCCTTACAAACTCCTTGGTTCAACTCCACAATCTTGTCGGAGGCTCCCAAGTGACACCTAACCAAACTAGGAGACACAACTCTCCAAAAGGTAATAGATGGTGTGTTGTTGATGAACTCCTTGCTCTTGTGCTTCAAATGATAGTCTCCCCAACACTCAACTCTCTCTCATAGGATTGGATTTGGAGGAAAGATGATTCGAGTCGAAAGCAACTTGGGGAAGGCTAGAGATCAAGATTCATATGGTTGGATTGGAATATCTTGGTCTCAACACATGAGTAGGTGGTTCTTTCTCAGGGAATGAATGTTGAAAGTGTAGGAACGTTCTGATGGCTTTCTCCCCGAATGAGGAGAGGGTGGAGGGTATATATAGCCTCCACACAAAATCTAACTGTTACACACAATTTACCAAACTCGGTGGGACCGAATCAGAAAACTCGGTCATACCGATTTAGTTCATAATGTGACCGTTAGGCATTTCGGTGGGACCGATATGATCAACTCGGTGGAACCGATGTCCAAGGGTTAGGGTAAAACCTCATCTCGGTTTAACCGATTACACAACTCGGTGGGACCAATTTGGTAATAAGCAAAACAGAGAGTTGGTCAGGCAAACTCGGTGTGACCGATTACATATTCTCGGTGAGACCGATAATATTGCAATAGACAACAGGGAGTTTGCAAGCCCATCTCGGTGTGACCGAGATCCCATCAGTGAGACCGAATTGGTTAGGGTTTCTGGCAGTGGCTATGTCAACTGAACTTGGTGGCGCCGGATGGATCAAATCGGTGGGGCCGAGTTTGGATTTTGGTTTAGGACATATGTGGATATGAGAAAGTAGCTGAGGGCTTTGGAGCATATCACTAAGCATTTTGAGCAAGCAAGCCATTAAGCAACACCTCATCCCCTTTTAATAGTATTGGCTTTCCTATTGACTCAATGTGATCTTGGATCACTAAAATAGAAAATGTAGAGTCTTGAACTTTGAGCTTGAGCCAATCCTTTGTCCTTAGCATCTTGAAGGGGTTCCACATCCTCTTTTCCATGCCACTCTACTGTTGGACTTATCTGAAATACACTAGATAAAAGTATTAGTCCAACAAGAGATATGTTGACATTAATTACCAAAATCACCCAGGGAGCACTTCTGCTTTCAATCTCCCCCTTTTTGGTAATTGATGGCAACATACATCAAAGCTTTAGATAAAGATATAGAGAAAGGCAAGTAAAGCTTTGGAAGGACATGTAACATGCATAGGCTCCCCTACATGTATGCAAACATGCAAATATGAAACATAAGATCATTTGAGTGCATAATCATGACAGAGCAAGTAATGAGTTACATGTATCTTGGCTATATGCATCAGAGCAAGTGGTGTGAATATAGGAAACGTACCTTCATGCTCATGAGTCCTTCTTGCAAATAGTATGTACATCAGCAAGAGATCCTCATGCACATGAATGTGATGCATATACTTACCTTGTGGTCTTGAGCTAGCTTTGGAAGAGATGAACCTGAGTAAACAAGGTTAGACAACACAGAAACATCTAATAAACAGAGCAAGAGCAGCAAACCACAAGAGTACCAAGATTGGGATGACATGTATAGAGTGAGTACTAGGTACTCTATTTGAGTGTAGACATGTCCCCAAAGGTAAAGATCTGCAATGAATTCGAAGATTTCCTTACCTTAGATGTCTTGCTCCCCCTGAATCTTACATGGGATATTGGAAGAAGATAGGGAATAGAAAATCAGAGCAAAGCAAACACAAACAAACAACAAGAACAACATGTCTTTCCCCCCTAAAGACATGTGACTTCGCTCCTCTTTGAATACCAAGCAACTGGGGCCGGTCTCTTTATGATGTGATTATTTATCTCTCTTTCCCCCTTTTGATAGGATTTAAGCTTTGATGTGAACTCTCTCCCCCCTTTGACATCAATTTCCAAGAAGGAACTTCTGGAGTATGAGCCAAAATAGGTTTGGTCCTTGAGTCACATAGCAAAGTAGCAGGGAAAAATAGGGTGCTGGTAGAGGAAAAGAGTCATTGAGTAGAGCTGGAACAAAATGTGCAGGATGCAAATGACAAAGTGTTTTCTCAGCATTGAGCTCGTCTACACCGAGTTGTTTTCTTCGGTGGCACCGAAAAGATTCGGTTTGACCGAAGGAGTCAAGTCGGTGTGTCCGAGTTCATCACAGGGAAAAAGCATTAGTCATCTCAGCTCACTAGGCAAATAAGATCTCACAAGGATTTGCAATGAATTGGATGCAGAGATATGCAGAACAAAAAAAGAAGAAATCTAGATGAAGTTTTTTTTTGAAAGGGGAACAAATATGCATGAGATAAGTGCAAGAACTAGGAGAAACACTAGAGAACTTCGTCTAGAATTGGTCGGCGACAAAGTCACCTATGTTAGAGTATATTGACTTAGGAGTCAAGTGAAGACACTTGATCATGGGTCATACTCATCGTTTAAGCTCAAATGGGGTTGCCATTTTTCGTTTAAGCATTTTGATGTATTCTCATCTTGTTGAGTTGCTTTGACCCATGTCTTGGGGTAAAGCTTCTTTAAGATGGAATAACATACCTTGGGTGGTGGTGTTGATCTTGACCATGTAGTTGAACTTGTGTGGGATGCTCAATGTTGATGTAGTTCATTTGGAGCACCACTTGTAATTGGAGTTCATCTACCTACATAAGTTAGCTTTGCAAGGAATAGCACTTGTGTATCCAAAATGACAATCATGATCTTTGATATAGGAATTTTGTCAAAGGATATGTTTGAAGGGTTTCAAGCTTCCTTGTCTTCAACCACCGTGATGTAGAGACTTGGTGATGTAGAGATTGCTCAAGATGTGAGTGAGTTGCAATCTCATAGATTTAGATTCATCCAAGTACCTACAAGGGTTAGATAGCATGCAAGGGTGCAAATATATCCAAGATGTGTGACTTTCATCATAAGAGAAATATCAAGGATTAGTCATAGGCTCATGTCTTGCATGTATCCAAATGGAGTTCCTACTCCATTGAGGCATCAATGATGTTCAATTCACCTCTTAACCTGCAAAACACTTTCTCATCAAGTGGTTTAGTGAATATATCCGCCAATTACTTGTCGGTACGAACATGCTTAAGGTTGATATCACCCTTAGCAACATGATCTCGAATGAAATGGTGACATACTTCAATATGCTTAGTTCGAGAATGTTGCACGGGATTGTGAGCAATCTTAATAGCACTTTCATTGTCACAAAGAAAAGGAACATGTTTCACATATATCCCATAATCTTTAAGAGTTTGGGTCATCCAAAGTAATTGAGCACAACATGAACCAGCGGCAATGTATCCCGCTTCGGCGGTGGATAAGGATACTGAGTTTTTTTTCTTGGAGGACCAAGACACAAGAGATCTACCAAGAAATTGACAACTACCCGAAGTGGACTTTCTATCAAACTTGTCTCCGGCATAGTCCGAATCGGAGTAGCCAACAAGATCAAAAGAAGACCTCTTAGGATACCAAATGCCAAACTTTGGTGTATGTATTAAGTATCTCACTATCCTTTTCACAGCCTTAAGATGACATTCTTTAGGGTCCGCTTGATATCGTGCACACATGCACACAGTTAGCATAATATTGGGACGAGAGGCACATAGATATAACAAAGATCCAATCATAGAGCGGTAAACTTTTTGATCAACGGGTTCACCGTCTTTAGTCAAGTCAAGATGTCCACTAGTAGGCATGGGTGTACTCATACCTTTACATTCTTGCATATTGAACTTCTTGAACAAGTCCTTGGTGTACTTTGTTTGAGAGACAAAGGTACCTTCCTTAGTTTGCTTGATTTGCAAACCAAGAAAGAACTTGAGTTCATTCATCATAGACATCTCAAACTTCTCCGACATAAGCTTTCCAAACTTCTCACTAAAATGAGGGTTAGTTGATCCAAATATAATATCATCAACATAAATTTGGCACACAAATAATTCTCCATTAACCCTTTTAGTGAACAGAGTAGAATCAATTTCCAATCTCAAAGCCTTTTTCAATAAGGAACTTGGTTAAGAATTTATACCATGCTCTAGGAGCTTGTTTAAGACCATAAGGAGCTTTGTGAAGTTTGTAAACATGATTGGGTTTCTTAGGATTAACAAAGCCGGGAGGTTGTTTGACATAAACTTCCTCCTCAATTTCACCATTTAGAAAAGCACTTTTAATGTCCATTTGGTATAAAGTGATATCATGGTGATTAGCATAGGCAAGTAAGATGCGAATGGACTCAAGTCTAGCAACGGGGGCATATGTCTCACCATAGTCCATACCTTCTACTTGAGTGTAGCCTTGGGCGACGAGACGAGCTTTGTTGCGAACTACTTGTCCATCTTCATCTTGCTTGTTGCGAAACACCCATTTGGTACCGATGATGTTGTGGTTGTTGTCGGGCTTCTCGACCAATGTCCACACTTGATTTCTCTCAAAGTTGTGTAGCTCTTCATGCATAGCATTTAGGCAATCCGGATCTTCCAATGATTCTTCAACCTTCATGGGTTCAATGCTAGAGATGAATGAATCATGTTCACAAAAGTTAGCCAAACGAGATTTAGAGCGAGTGATTCTCCCGGTTTGGATATCATTGTAGATTTTTTCTACGGGATGGTCTCTAGCGACTCTTGCTCGAACTTGTGAGAGCTTTTGCTTTGATCGGGGTGGAACATCTTCTTCATCATCTTGTTCTTCTTCTTGGCCTTCTTCATCGTTGACGTTGTCGTTCGCTCGTCGTGGTGGGGAAGGAGGTTGATGCGGTTCATCTTGGTGTACTTCCTCGTTCTCTTCATCTTGGTGTGTCCCACTTGTGGATGCCTCCATGCAACTCTTGGTTCACCTTGTCGTGAGGTAGAGGCTTTCACTTGGACGGACGAGGTACTCTCCTTCACCTCTGTTGGACGAACCTTGCCAATAGACAAGTCTTGGATTGCTTTCGAAGGGTCTTTATCTCCTACATCAATTGGCAATTGCTCTACTTGCGAGCAGTTAGATTCATCAAACTTCACATCTACCGTCTCTTCAACCTTTCGGGTGAAATTTTTGTAGACACGGTAAGTGTGAGAGTTTGACCCATAACCAAGTAGGAAACATTCATGAGATTTGGGAGCAAATTTAGAACGACGATGCTTATCAAGAATGTAGCACTTTGAGCCAAATACTCGAAATATCCAACTTGGGGTTTGTTACCGGTGAGGAGCTCGTATGCCGTCTTGCCGAGTAGCTTGTGAAGATACAAGCGATTTGTCGCATGACAAGGTGTCTCAACCGCTTCCGCCCAAAAGTGCTTTGGCGTCTTGTATTCATCAAGCATCATTCTCGCCATTTCGATGAGCGTCCGGTTCTTCCTCTCAACAACTCCATTTTGTTGAGGTGTATACGTAGCCGAGACCTCATGTGAAATCCCTTCTTCGTCGAGAAAGGTGTCCACATTTGCGTTCTTGAACTCCGTTCCGTTGTTGCTGCGAACCTTCTTGATCTTCACTTCAAATTGATTTTGGGCCTTCCTAGCGAAGCTTTTGAAGATCTTTTGGACCTGCGATTTATCATCAAGAAAGAACACCCACGTAAATCTTGAAAAATCATCAACTATAACTAGACCAAATGAGTTTCCACCGAGACTTTTGTAAGCGTTGGGACCGAAAAGGTACATGTGAAGTAGCTCAAGCGGTCTCCTTGTGGTCATGATGTGCTTCACCGGGTGGCTTCCTCCAACCTGTTTTCCTACTGGGCAAGCGCTGCAAAGTCTATCCTTATCAAATATGACATCTTTAACACCAAGGATATGATCATCTTTAATAATCTTGTCAAGGTTTCGCATGCCCACATGCCCTATCCGTCTATGCCACAACCAGCCTTTAGAAGATTTAGCAATTAAGCAAGTTCTAGGTTGAGCCTTTTTAGTGAAATCAACAATGTATAGATCACCTCTACGTATACCGGTAAAGACCATTTTATGATTATCTCTACGAAACACTTGGCAATCTACTTTAGTAAATATGACATTGAAACCGAAATCAGCAAGTCTAGAAATAGAAAGCAGATTATAGCCAAAAGATTCAACAAGCATGACATTTTGTATGGAGCTATCATGTGAGATGGCCACCTTATCGAGGCCAACTACCTTACCCTTTGAGTTATCACCAAAAGTGACATACTTTCGAGGGCCGTCGTTTTCAGCAAGCTCACGAAACATATCTTTATCTCCGGCCATGTGATCGGTACATCACTATCAAGGACCCATTCCTTTCCTCCTGCCATGTAACCACGAAGATTTGCCATAAGACCAAAGTGTCTCATTGCATCATCAAGATCATAGTCACTATCATCATCCTCATCATAGTATCCATGTTCAACATCGTCATGTGGTGGATCAATTCCTAGAGAGGGTGATTCATTAGATACATGATTTTGAAAATGGTCATCTTTATGAATTCTAATATCTTCGTAAATAATATTGCTAATAATTCCAACATCTCCTTTGGCATGCATAAGATTTGTAAGCTCATAGACAATCATCAAACTTAGGATCATTGGAATTCATCTTACTCAAGGCAATAGACTTATGAAGAATCTCATCTAGATTTTGCAAGGAATAGTTTGGAAATCTTTTCTCAAGAAATCTCCATATAGTGTAGGCACAATCAAGAGTAGGCAAGCAACCAATCAAGTTTCTAGGCAAACCTCTAGTGATAAGATTAACAGTTCTAAGATTGCAAATCATGTCAATTGACTCATCAAGAGTAGGATGCATAGGATCAACATGAGGTGCAGAAGGGCTAGTAATGTACTTGTTCAAATGATATTCATTGAAAATCACAAGCATCTCATTTTTTCACTTATGAAAGTACTCTCCATCAAGTATAGGCACTCTATGTCTAAGACTCCCCAAAGTAGACTCATCCATCTTCCTCCAATGGTGTTTAAACCAAAGCAATGGAGACCAAAGC
Organism: Aegilops tauschii subsp. strangulata; assembly: GCF_002575655.3. Lineage (NCBI taxonomy): Eukaryota > Viridiplantae > Streptophyta > Magnoliopsida > Poales > Poaceae > Aegilops > Aegilops tauschii. The sequence continues at coordinate 2,820,020 of NC_053041.3, read as the reverse complement.
TCTGATACCAATTGAAAGGATCGAGAAGAGGTGTCTAGAGGGGGGTGAATAGACAATTAACACACAAAGTTGGTAGTTTTTAAGTTTTTCAAGTTGAGGTGGAGTTTAAGCACTAGTTTAACCATTCACAATACATATCAAGCAAGCATGCAAAGAGTATATGAGCAGCGGAAAGTAAAGCATGCAACTTGCAAGAAAGTAAAGGGATGTGATTGAAGTGTGCAAACGCAATTTGAGACACGGAGATTTTTGGCGTGGTTCCGATAGGTGGTGCTATCGTACATCCACGTTGATGGAGACTTCAACCCACGAAGGGTAACGGTTGCGCGAGTCCACGGAGGGCTCCACCCACGAAGGGTCCACGAAGAAGCAACCTTGCTCTATCCCACCATGGCCATCGCCCACGAAGGACTTTCCTCACTAGGGTAGATCTTCACGAAGTAGGCGATCTCCTTGCCCTTACAAACTCCTTGGTTCAACTCCACAATCTTGTCGGAGGCTCCCAAGTGACACCTAACCAGTCTAGGAGACACCACTCTCCAAAAGGTAATAGATGGTGTTTTATTGATGAACTCCTTGCTCTTGTGCTTCAAATGATAGTCTCCCAACACTCAACTCTCTCACATAGGATTGGATTTGGTGGAAAGATGATTTGAGTGGAGAGCAACTTGGGGAAGGCTAGAGATCAAGATTCATATGGTTGGATTGGAATATCTTGGTCTCAACACATGAGTAGGTGGTTCTTTCTCAGGGAATGAATGCTGAAAGTGTAGGCACGTTCTGATGGCTTTCTCCCCGAACGAGGAGAGGGTGGAGGGTATATATAGCCTCCACACAAAATCTAACCGTTACACACAATTTACCAAACTCGGTGGGACCGAATCAGAAAACTCGGTCATACCGATTTAGTTCATAATGTGACCCTTAGGCATTTCGGTGGGACCGATATGATCAACTCGGTGGAACCAACATGCAAGGGTTAGGGTAAAACCTCATCTCGGTTTAACCGATTACACAACTCGGTGGGAGCAATTTGGTAATAAGCAAAACAGAGAGTTGGTCAGGCAAACTCGGTGTGACCGATTACATATCCTCGGTGAGACCGATAATATTGCAATAGACAACAGGGAGTTTGCAAGCCCATCTCGGTGTGAACGAGATCCCATCGGTGAGACCGAATTGGTTAGGGTTTCTGGCAGTGGCTATGTCAACTGAACTCGGTGGCGCCGGATGGATCAAATCGGTGGGGCCGAGTTTGACTTTTGGTTTGGGACATATGTGGATATGAGAAAGTAGCTGAGGGCTTTGGAGCATATCACTAAGCATTTTGAGCAAGCAAGCCATTAAGCAACACCTCATCCCCTTTTAGTAGTATTGGCTTTCCTATTGACTCTATGTGATCTTGGAGCACTAAAATAGAAAATGTAGAGTCTTGAACTTTGAGCTTGAGCCAATCCTTTGTCCTTAGCATCTTGAAGGGGTTCCACATCCTCTTGTCCAAGCCACTCTACTGTTGGACTTATCTGAAATACACTAGATAAAAGTATTAGTCCAACAAGAGATATGTTGACATTAATTACCAAAATCACCCAGGGAGCACTTGTGCTTTCAGCTGCGCTAGGAGCGAGGCCCTTTAGTCCGCTCGTGTCTGGAACCGGGACCAAAAGGGTCAGACGAACCGGGACTGGTTCCTGCCGAGACCCGGTCGGCGCTCTGGCCGCTCGAACCGGGACTGATGCACCCATTGCTCCCGGTTCGTAAAAGAACCGGGAGTAATGCTCTGATCTGGCCTGGACCAAAACCCTATTTTCTAGTAGTGTCCACATCCATCGGATATATTTTTTATCAAATGTCTTGTAACCATTTTCACATCTTTAGGCCAAATCCAACGCACCAACGTATTTGGTATGCCCACGTATGTTTGGGTTCACGCAGACAAAAAATGTGGTCCAACGCGCTAGCAAACAGACGGGTGTCCGTTTGAACTGATTTTTGGTCCAAATTTTGGCAGGATTTGCGTCGTCATGGACACTTAGCGGACGCTCGTGGCGTCCTCCCCTGGCCTCGGATGGCATGCTACCGGGTCGGCTCTTTGACGAGCTCTGTGGTGGTTGTGGTGGCTTCGCCTCTTGATAGAGGTGGCAAGGGGTCTAGCAGCGGGCGGCCCAGGGTCATTCTTTTCCGGAGGAAGTGGCGGCACCCATATTTTACTCGGATGGGCTAGACTTCATTGTGGTGGTGACCTAGGTGCTTCGCGAGATGCAGGAGGTTCTGAGCAAAATATTGGCACTTTGGCAAAGGTGGAGGCAATGCCCGCGAGTTCCCCTTTCTTCTTGAGGACATCGCCGCAGATGTCCTCCTATTGCCTAGGAACCAGGTGAAAACCATTGTTTGTCTATCAGACTCGACCTCGGCGACGCCTTGTGTTGTTATCCTCCTAGGAGTGTTCTCGTGGAGGATCTCAAGCGTCGCCGGCTGGGCTATGGTTGTGCGTTTAGGCAATCATATGCTCTTGTTCTGCAGCGTCTTTGTGTCGTTTTCGTTCCTTTGTGCATCTTTTTGCGATTGACTTCTGTTGTTTGGTTTTCTTTGATCTGCTTTGTTTTTAGGGCTTCCTCACTACTTTGTACCGTTTCGCTATAAACTGTGGTTGTTGCTTTACATGGAAAGCGGGCCGAAAGCCTAGTTCGAGAGAAACATGCAGCACATTTGTAGTTTCTAGTGGTTATTTAGTTTTAACTGGCTAAATATATGTGCACTGGTATAGAAGTTCAATGCTCATGCATTGCTAGAGAAGTTGTCCTTAATGATATGAGTTGTTTAAATGCTTTTGTCATTATAGTCACTAATTGTGCAAATAATCTTTTCTCAAAATAAGGATCGATTGACTCTCTAATCACAAGATCTTGATGCATCCCACTAGCTACTGCATATAATTCTTTTTTCCTGGGGTAAAAAATGATAGTTGTGTAAATTAATTTCTTGGCAACTTAAGAGGTAACCTCTGACTCGAGAACGAAGGGGCATTCACCAAATGAGATAGACATATTTTGTTGTAATTTATTGTATATTAAGTTTTGAGAATTTATTGGCATCACTCTTTAAGTCTGTAAAGCATCGGTGTACGTAAGCCCTCAGAGGTGGTTGGCTGGTTGCTGTTGAGCTCGCCGGCCACACCATCTTTTTCCTTCTCCTCACTCATTCGTTTGCCTTCTTGCTTCCTTGTTTCTCCTCCTCCACAATTCCTCCTTCAGATTGGATAGGATGGCGCATCGATTGGATCCAACGGTAGCTCCGTCTGTTTTGAGTCAATGGAAAGTCGACCCGCATCACATGTCTGACTGCTAGCTGTAGAGAAAAAATGCATCGCCCCTGCTTTGTAAAGGGAAAAATAAGTTTAACAATTGGCGAAGCAGGTGGCATTGTTGAAATTTGCCCACAGGATCGATCACATCAAAGTAGACGAACACGCAGGCTCAAAAACTTTTAGCCAAAGGCACCAGTCGTGCCTTGTTCTTTTTTCTTTATTTCTCCTTTTTCTCACGATACAATCTGCAGGACCTGCTGCATATATATACGCAACCATGGACCTAGCCGACCCCTAGCAAACCGACTCAAGCTTGACCTCCTATACCTACGCGGACTAGCTTTCAGTCCAAACCGGACTCTACTTAACACGCCTTACTAACAAGGACATTACGAGGCTGCCGTACACTTTCGTACGTACTCAAATACCACACGGACACAAACTACTACCACTACACGTCTATAGCCAAGACACTTCCTAGCCGGACGAAAACAATTGAGCTAGGAACTAACTAATCTACTGCTAGACAAGATTATCTCTAACAGGCCATGCTTCCTGATGCTTGCTTAGAAGACCTTAACAAGGCAGAATCATGTCTGGTGAATGTATGGAGACCGAGGATGCATTTTTTTTAACTAACTCCCAAATGCACAGTCTCTAAGAGTATCGATGCAAATGCACACTGAAACTAGCCACTAGGGAAAGGCTACCACTATCTTGTGTACTCTGCACTCAGTCGAGTGGGCGAAATGGAGCTAGAAGCAAAGCCTGGATTTCATTATTATTTTTCTCCCCTCCCAAGGTTGCATCTGAGCCTTGGCATGCCATGCCAGGATCGATGCATGCTGGAACTAGCCAGTACGAATTGATGACACCCAAAAGGCCTATGAGGCAGCCACTATGATGTTTTGCTGGCTACTAAACCGGGACAAATTTTATTTCTAGATTTGAGGTTTCGCTTCTGTCTGGGTTGCAGTGCTTAGTTGTAGGTTAATTATATTTTTGGCAACTTAAGATGTAACCTCCCGGTATCAAGGGACAACCGCAAACTCAGATATTTATATATTCTTGTAGTTTGGACTACACTAAGTTTTCATATTTTTCACCATGTTTTGTTGATCGCCGGTCACTTTTTCGGAAAGGAGGATGAGCCTCGGCCTCTGCATCTGGGCGATGCATGCAGCCATTAATTACTGACCAAGACCATACAAAATAATACATCAATAAGTCTGAACCTACAATCTTGGCAACAATGTCGCTACTCCTATCCACTTGATGAAGGGGTGCAGATTGTCGTGGCCGCATACCCAAACCTCATACCAAAGCCCAACATCTAAAGCCGGAGGCCAACCAAGCCGAATTGCCTTCATATTTTTACCATGTTTTGTTGGTCACCGGTCACTTTTTCGGAAAGGAGGATGACCCCCGGCCTCTGCATCCGGGCGATGCGTGCAGCCATTTTATTAATTATTGACCAAGACCTTACAAAATAATACATCAATAAGTATGAACCCACCATCTTGGCAACAACTTTCGCTACTCCTATCCCCTTGATGAAGGGGTGCAGATTGTCGTGGCCGCACACCCAAACCTCACACTAAAGCTCAACATCTAAAGCGGAGGCCAACCAAGCCGAGTTGCCTTCATATTTTTACCATGTTTTGTTGGTCACCTGTCACTTTTTTGAAAAGAAGGATGAACCCCGGCCTCTGAATCAGGGCGATGCATGCAGCCATTTTATTAATTATTGACCATGACCTTACGAAATAATACATCAATAAGTCTGAACCTACCATCCTGGCAACAGTTGTCGCTACTCCTATCCACTTGATGAAGGGGTGCAGATTGTCCTGGCCGCATACCCAAATCTCACACAAAAGCCCAACATCTAAAGTCGGGGGCCAACCAAGCCGAATTGCCGGGTCTATGTCACACACAGGTCCGACGGACTCTCAGCAAGCACCGCGTGTGCATGCTATAGACGCCATCACCAACGTCTTCCACCGATCCATCTTTAGAGCAGGTACTGACACATCGATCTTGCCAGGCCTGCCGTCGATGCCACCTCCCTATGCGCATTCAACATCACACATCCGCCACCGAGACCTTGTTGTGCCACGCGCTGAGACTCCACATTGTCGATGTGTCACATGAAACGCCGCTCCACCGCTGAAACCGTCCACTGGTTCCTCGATCCAATGCACACCTCCAAGAATGACGGCTCCCAAGGGGGGAACGACACAAGAGTGCCGCTATCATCTAATCGACTAATCTAGGGTTTCTGTTGAAGGTGACGGATAGAGGTATGGAGCTTCTCTATAGTGATGCCTTTAAGAAGGGGACGACGCGGAAGAAAGCCGCCATCACTCGCCTTGGCAAGTACCTGAGAGCAGGATTTTTACCCAGATCTACTCGACGAACTTCCATCCAGCATCATGTGCATGGGACCGCCACCGATCTCTGCCGCCGCGTAGTCAGCAGGCCACACTTGCCAGATCGGATCTGACCAGAGACCACACTCCACATGCAGCCGGGCCCACCACCAGGCCCTCCATGCTGCCGCCATCGATCTAAAGTCACCCGGCCTACCGCCACCACCCGAAGGAAGGTTGGCCATCACCCGAAGCCGACTGCAACCATCACCACACGAAGCAGGGTCGTCTGTCGTGCCGCTATGACCCAGCCTGTCGCTCCTCCACATTCCAAGGGGCCCCGCACCACCTCACGACATGAGAGGGGAGGGATACCCCCACCACCTGCATCGACCGTCGGGCTTAGCCTGGAGGCATCCCCGGACGGCGACGAAGGAGGAAGGGGAGGAAGTGGTTGACGGCCCCAGAGGCGTCTAGGCTGGGTCGCCTTTCGAGTCGCCCAGTCACTTGACTTTGTCCATATGCAATGTGCTTACTATCGATACTTTAGAGTATATGTTCCGGTATTTCTTTTTTCTTTTGATGATTGTTCAAAATATAAGAACACAAAGAGTATAACCTAGGTGCTCACACTACACCTTTCACATTATGTTCCTCCTGCCTGTCCCGATATCATTCAGTGATGCAAGGTGTGATGCCTACATCCCGAGGAGGCATCACTCTTAATCTGCCTCACCATGGCGGAGGTAAGTCTCTAGAGGGTGGCCAGTTGCCATTGTGATTGTAGGCCACCAACTCATTACCATTATCCCTATACTTTGTCCACCCTGCTCCCCTTGTTGCCCATTCTCTACTATCCCTCTTGGTCGGAAAAATTGCGAAAATATAACTAGTTTGGTAGATGTGGTATGAAAGGCTTATGAGTTCATTAGTCTATTGAATGATAGCATTCTCTGTTTCAACTCAATGGAAATGCAAAGTTTATCCTCACTGCGTGCCAGACTGCCGAGTTGAAGTAAAGTATGAATGCACGGCCAACTACTTGGGTCGATGAGGCGGATAACCCGGAGAAAAGGCGAAAAAGTTGCAGAGTATATTAGTGCATCGACTGTAACATTTTTTGTTTCACATTAGCTGGCAGGCAGGGCGCATCGATGGTGTGCCACACTGCCATTAAACTAATACACTGCTGGGATCAATGGGGTGGAGATATGGGAGATGAGTTAGAAAATCTATGAACACGTGCTGTAGCAGTCGAGAAGTAATATCTTTTGTAGGTTACCGTGAACTATAGAGTGGCATCTTGTGAACTTAGTTGGAGACTCAAGATGCTTGTAGTTCTTTAGTAATAGGTTAGTGAACTCCAAGCTGCATCTGATCTTTTATATTTTTCTCCCCTCCCAAGGTTGCAAACTTAGCTTTGCTTATGAAGTATCTGACAAAGTTGAAAATACGGTGTGAGTTTACCGCCGATGTACGAAGCTTAAGTAATCTCTCGATGGCCATTAAGTGGTTTATCGAGAGACACACCAATTGCACAACTTCACTTTCTCAATCTCAGTGGTGAACGGTCCCACAACTTTCTGAATTTCTCCCTGGATACTGGCAAATCCTACTATCTTAGCTCACTCAAGCTACAAGGGAACAACATATTCAGCCAACCTCCCTTTGTTATCATGTTGGTTGATCTCAATAAATTGTGCCTTTCATTCCCTTGTTAGCTGAGCAGTGCCGTTATTGCTGCCCTGAGCAGAATGTGCAGCCTGAAGCAGCTGAAGCTGACTGCAACTCAAGTGGAGAAACACTTCAACAAGGTGCATTGAGAATCCGGCAACATGTATGCATCTTGATGGAAGTGATGACTGAGCTGAGCTTCCAAGGCGGAGCTCTGCCATGACTCAAGTCGCTCCAGATGCTATGTAAAAATCTAGATGGCTTTCCTGCACATAGGCGATCAAGTATTTTAAACACCTCGAGGAGATTGCTCTTCATCATGAAGTGGGTGGTGACACAAAACATAAGTGCAACAAGTAGCAAGGAAACACCCAAGGTTGTCAAGATCTTGTTAATGAAGCGTGATGTATTTGCCTACTATTTAATTTGCATTGAGTTGCTCCCTCCTCACCTCTTCATGCTAGGTGACATTTTCTTATTGGGCACAGGCAGTACAGGTTGTGAGTTGCAAGTTGCTAATGGTACCGTCGCTAGCTGCTAACTGGTTTATGGCCATTCATGACCATGTGTGTCTCATCATCATGATCAAGTTTGTTGAATAAGTTTGTTGTCCATGTTATAGTGTCCATTTTGTGGCTTCCCCACCGTTTCACACCTAGGCTTTATTTGTAACACATCGAACTTAATGACCGGTTAAGCCGAGCAAAAGAGTATATTGTTTTGGATATATGGTGACTGAGGGAGTCCTGGACTAAGGGGTCCTCGGACAGCCGGACTATATACTTGGGCCGGACTGTTGGGCTATGAAGATACAAGATAGAAGACTTCGACCCGTGTCCGGATGAGACTCTCCTTTGCGTGGAAGGCAAGCTTGGCGATTCGGATATATAGATTCCTTTCTCTGTAACCGACTTTGTGTAACCCTAGCCCCCTCCGGTGTCTATATAAATTGGAGGGTTTAGTCCGTAGGACAACAATCATAATCTCATAGGCTAGGCTTCTAGGGTTTAGCCATTATGATCTCGTGGTAGATCAACTCTTGTAATACTCATATTCATCAAGATCAATCAAGCAGGAAGTAGGGTGTTACCTCCATAGAGGGCCCGAACCTGGGTAAACATTGTGCCCCCCGCCTCCTGTTACCATTAGCCTTAGACTCACAGTTCGGGACCCCCTACCCGAGATCCGCCGGTTTTGACATCGACATTGGTGCTTTCATTGAGAGTTCCGCTGCGTCGTCACCAGAAGGCTTGATGGCTCCATCAATCATCTACAACAACGCAATCCAGGGGGAGATCTTCCTCCCCGGACAGATCTTCGTATTCGGCGACTTTGCACTGCGGGTCAACTCGCTTGGCCATCTGGAGCAGATCGATAGCTATGCCACTAGCCATCAGGTCAGATTTGGAAGCCTGAAATTCGTGGCCGATATCCGTGGAGACTTGATCTTCGATGGATTCGAGCCCATGACGGCTATCCCCGGCCACCATGATGAACATGACCTAGATCTATCGTTTGGCCACGCTCAGGAGATAGCACCTGTGACCGCTCTAGTCCCAGATCCAGAGCAGACCGCGTCGTTCGAAGACGGGAAGCTTAACCCCGCTACGGAAGCCACAGACTCACCGCCGCTCGAGCCGCACACAGACCCGACATCGAGCTGGGCTTGTGTCACTGGAACCTCGGACTTGTCTCCGGCCATAGGTTCCGGACCGCGTGCATCCGCATCCTCGAACTTGATGGGGCGCCGATCTTGGAGTTCAGCTCCACGGACATCTTCCAGCACTCGCCTTTTGGCGACGTATTAAACTAATTAAAATACCTCTCCTTGTCGGGGGACTCTCGGCCGAACTATGCCCGGCTCGAATGGGAAGCGGATGACGAAGAACTTCGTTTCCCACCCACCACCCACTTTATAGCCACTGTCGGCGACTTAACCGACATGCTTGATTACGACTCTGAGGACATCGACGGTATGGACGACGATGCCGGAGAGGAGCAGGAACCACCGCCTACAGGGCAGTGGACAGCCACCTCCTCATACGACATATACATGGTGGACACACCCAAGGAGAAGAAGGCCGACGGCGATAACAGCATGCCTGTCGATGAAACTCCCAAGCGCCGGCGTCAAAAGCGCCGACCTCGATCCGGCAAAAGGAAAAACAACAACATTGTCACAGACGATGATGATAATCTGAACCAAGCCAAGGACCCCGTAGACCCAACGTTGGAGCAGGGCGTGCGAGAGGACGGCAGACACAGCCCGGAGATGTTGTCTGACCACAGCGATGCCGAAGATAGCAACTATCAACCTGTCTCCGAAGAGGAGATCAGCCTGAGCGACAACGAATTCGTCGTCCCAGAAAAACCACTACAACAAGAACGCCTCCATCAAAGGTTTATCGCCACCGCAAGGAGCTTGAAAAAGCAGAAGCAGCGGCTTAAAGCCGCACATGATACACTCAATGACAGATGGAACGAAGTGCTAGACGCCGAGGAGAAATATGGCGGTAATCGCCAAACAAAGAGCTATCCTAAGCGTAAGCTGCTACCCGAACTCGACGACGAGGCCATTGCGCCTATACCGCTGAAAAACAATACGGCTGACAAGCCGGACTGACCACCTCGTGGTCGAGACAGAGCGGCTAGCAATGCCGCACAGAAGCCTGCACCCCCTCCCCGTAAAGGAAGGGAGGTCGCAGCTCAGGACCAGACTCACGATCTACGTGAGGACCTGGACAAAAAGGCCGGCAACACCAGGTCCATCTATGGATCCAGGGAACGTGCTCCTATACGGGATCACGATTATCAAACCAAATACGCCAGTCACTTACCAGTTTGGAACCAATACCGAACATTACAACCATCGGACACAAATACGCCGGCCACGACACAGCCAAATACAGGGGTGCCGCACACACCCTATGCTTCATCGATGAGGTGTTGAAACATGATTTTCCAGAAGGGTTCAAACCCGTAAACATAGAGGCATATGATGGAACGACGGACCCTTCGGTTTGGATAGAAGACTTTATTCTTCACATCCACATGGCTCGCGGAGATGATCTCCACGCCATCAAATACTTACCCCTCAAGCCAAAAGGACCGACTCGACACGGGCTAAAAAGCCTCCCTAAAAAATCCATCGGAAGCTGGGAAGAACTTGAGGATGCTTTTCGGGCCAATTTCCAAGGGACCTATGCCAGGCCCCCGGATCCAGATGACCTAAGTCACATAATCCAACGACCCGGAGAATCAGCCCGTAAACTTTGGATCCGATTTCTCACTAAGAAGAACCAAATCGTCGACTGTCCGGACGCCGAAGCCTTAGCGACCTTCAAACACAGTGTCCGGGACGAATGGCTAGCCAGGCACCTTGGCCAGGAAAAGCCAAGGACAATGGCAGCCTTAACTACACTAATGACCCGCTTTTGCGCGGGCGAGGACAGCTGGTTAGCCCGTAGCAGCACCAGCGACCCCGGCACATCTGAAGTCAGGGATGGTAATGGAAAACCACGACGCAACAAAAACAAACATCGGAACAATGAAGAAAGCCTAGACAACACATCGGTAAACGCCGGATTCAGGGGCTCCAGACCCGGTCAACGGAAGAAGCCATTCAAAGGCAACAAAGACGGTCCATCCAGCCTGGATAAAATCGTAGACAGGCCCTGCCAGATCCACGGCACTCCTGATAAACCAGCCAATCATACCAAGAGAGAATGTTGGGTCTTCAAGCAGGCCGGCAAACTCAACACCGAACACAAAGGGAAGGGACCTCAGAGCAAAGACGAGGACGAATCTCGCCAGCCGAACACGGGGGGACAGAAGAAATTTCCACCGGAGATCAAAATAGTGAACATGATCTATGTCACTCATATCCCAAAGAGGGAGCGCAAACACGCACTCTGAGATGTCTACGTCGTCGAGCTCGTCTCCCTGAAATTCAACCCATGGTCGGCCTGTACAATCACCTTTGATCGCAGGGATCATCCGACTAGTATCCGTCACGGGAGTTCAGCTGGCTTAGTGCTCGACCCAATAATCGATGGATACCACCTCACTCGAGTCCTTATGGATGGCGGCAACAGTCTCAATCTGATATATCAGGACACTGTCCGCAACATGGGGATAGACCCATCAAGAGTCAAGCCAAGCAGCACTACCTTTAAAGGAGTTATACCGGGCATGGAAGCCCGCTGCATGGACTCTTTAACATTGGATGTTGTATTCGGTTCCCCCGACAACTTTCGAAGCAAAGAACTAATCTTTGACATAGCTCCGTTCCGAAGTGGCTATCATGCACTACTCGGAAGAACGGCCTTCGCCCGTTTTAATGCAGTCCCGCATTATGCTTATCTAAAACTCAAAATGCCTGGACCACGTGGCGTCATTACGGTCAGCGGAAATACGGAGCGCTCTCTTCGTACAGAAGAATACACGGCGGCTCTAGCAGTCGAAGCACAAAACGGCCTATTCAAGCCGAGCAGCTCATCGGTCGTTAAGACCACAGACATAGCTAAACGTCTCCGGCGCACACCTCAGTGTGCCATCTCAGATAAACCTGAGCTCGATTAGCAGCTACGCCCCCACCGACCGTCCCATGAGGAGATAGCACACGTGCCATGTATACATAAATATACAATCAAAATTCTTTAGGTGGCATCGGGGGCACACTGCACACAAAAAGTCCATAGTTCGGCTCGACCCTATTCGGACTCCAGAAGTTATATTTCACGGTTCATTAAAACAAACCAGCTTTACTTACGGCCACACCAGATTCTTTTACCTGGCTTTCTTTTTTTTACAGATGGCCATCACAATATACCCTTCAAGGACACTTCACAAGGGAGAAAAAGGCGCAGACGTGCAGCAGGGCCCCGCATTAAGGTTTCTTTCTTAGATTAAGACCGTGTGTAAACCTTTTTTTAATCTCTTTTTGTTTTATACTTTCCTGGCAAGTAAAATGTCCAAGAAAGATATCGGCATTATCTGTAAATATACGGCTCGCCGTACTAAAGTGGATGTTATAAAAGCAGCTTGGTTCGTATTGTGCTTTGAGATTTATGCTCTCACCACCTGCGCTCTTCCCCCACGTCGGATTGCCATACGTGCCTTGATACTAGGGTCTATCACCAGGGGCTGTATTCAACCCGGTGTATATTGAAAAGTCCGGACACCTGTAGGGAGTGTTCGGCGTCGTGAGTTTGGACTTATATGCATCAGCTCTGAATCATGTCTTTGGTGAATAGTTGGGTTGCCCGGCTCCTGTGCTTACTACCTTACGTTCCGCTCTATCGGCTAGGGTAGTAAAGGGAGAACTACTGCGATTGTGTCCTGACTTGTCCGGATGAGCACCTCAGTAGAGAAAGCCGAAAACTGACTGTCATGATGCGGCGAGAGCTGGTCAACCACTCGATGACTCATCGGAATCTTCACGATTCCCTCCGTGTTAAATGAAGGACCGTCCTTCTGGTCATGTATCTAAACGCACCGTATTGGGATAACCGCGGACATACCAGGGGCTATATAGTAGCCCCACCGTCAAACTCCTATGGCTAAGTGAAAGTGTTAAAGCTCTATAGACCGATTGCCTAGTTCGCCGCACTAACACCTCCTTAAAGGACCACGACGTTGGGTCAAGTGTGATCAAGTGCTTTTCCGAACACCCCTGCGTTATACGCGAGGGGACTGAAGTCGACGACTGCAAACTTTCAGATTATATATAAAAAAGATGGCCGCACAGGAGGCACCAAAACTTTTCGGGCAAAAAGTATAAAACCATAGCCTTCAATATATCATAATATTGTTATTACAATTTCGATATAATTCACTCGAACATAATATCTTTCAAGCACTGACCCTCTATTAAGCGGGCACCTTCTAGGACATCTTCAAAGTAATGTTCTAGCATGTTAGGGTCCTTGCCTTCGGGTGGACTTTGCGCTGCAATATCGGTGGCCTTCATCTTCGCACAATACGTCTTGACACGTGCAAGGGCCATCCGTGCACCCTCTATGCATGTTGACCGCTTAACAGCGTCGATACGTGGCACCGCATTAACAAGTTGCCGCACCAAACCAAAATAAGTATTCGGAATGGGCTCAGCTGGCCACAACCGGGCTATGACGTCCTTCATGGCAGTTCCAGACATCTTGTGGAGCTCAGACCATTTGGCCATCTGTTCGTTCAACAGTGGATGCTTTGGCGTGTCAAATTGCGACCAAAATAGCTTTTCCGTCGCATGTCCTTCTTGCGTGTGGAAAAACTGATTCGCATTGGCTGCACTCTTCGGAAGGTCCATAAAGGCGTCTGGAGAACTCCACAGTTGATTAAGCGGCCCATACTTCGGATCGCCAAACTTAGTTTGCAACAAAAAGTTCTTACCAGCCGTGATCTCCCCAGCTTGTCGGATCTCCTCCCGAGCTGCTCTAGACTCAGACCGGGCTTCCTTCGCCTCTTGTAAGGCCCTATGAAGATCGGCCGCTTTGGCTTTGTTATCTTTCTCAAGAACTTGGCATCGGCTAGTGGCATCCTTCAGCTCATGTGCCATAGTGGATATCCTCTCCTCGCACTGACGTTGAGCAGTCTGCTCGTCCTTTAATTCGGCGGCTACCTTTTCGGCAGCCGCATTACTCATCCTGGCTTGCTCCTTGGCCCGGGCAAGTTCTGCATGAAGGGTTTCAACTGCGACGGCACTATCTGCAGTTGTGCATATACAAATTCTCAGTATCATGCTCATTTTATAATACTAGCATGTATTGAGTGCCCCAAAGACATACCTTGCGCCTCGTCGAGCCGCCTGTTAATAAGCGTGATGTCATCATCCGCTACATCAACTTTGTGATTCAGATGTGCTACCTCGGTAGCTTGGGCAGTTGCCACGGATGTAACAGCATGTCTTTCAAATTAGTCAGATAATTTCCTGGGCATATATTTTTGATCCTCCGATCGCCTCCCTTTGGATGGCAATCAGAGTCTCAGGGGCTACTATCTATACACAGGCGCAATTTGCATTTATAACATAAATAAAATTACACTACATACCTCGAAATCTCTTAGTAGGCTCATAAAAGCTTCGTTCAGTCCGCTTTTCGCACACCGAACTCTTTCAACCACCGTACCCATCAAGGTACGATGTTCCTCTGGGATGGACGCATGTTGCAACATGTCCATCAATGTATCGGCGCCTCCAGATCCGGAACAGGTTGCGTCATCCCTCGGACATTGGATAGTCCGGGACTTTTGTTGTTCCCCGTAGGGGCCGCATACCCCTGACTCTGGGCGGCCGAAGTGTTACCTTCGGCCCTGGTCTTCAGCGCCACTCATTGATCGGGAAAGATCCTCTGGGACGACACCTCGGCATCGTCTGCCTTATCAGGCAGGGAGATTTGTGTAGGCGTCTCTCTCTCCATCATCTCCGGAAGAAGATCCCCCGAAGAGGAGGACTGTTGAGGAGGGCTGTGTGCCGGACTGCAAACATGTATTTAAAATGTTACCCTTACAGCCAGGAAAGAACGGGATATGTTTAAAACACCTAGGTTCACTTACAATTTGGCCGAGGGTCTATCTTTGAGGAGTGACTGCATGTCGACGTCATCCCCTGACTGGGATACCTTCCCCTGCTTAGAAGCTTCTCTTTTCGAGTCTTCGGAGGTGGTCCTCTTCTTCCCATGAGGAGAAGGGATGTCAGTTCGCCCTTCCCTTCCACCTTCGGAAGTGGAAGTTCCAATCCCCCCGGACAAATTGCCTGGTGTGCCTCCAGAATAGAGGCCACCTTGGGCCTCTTCGCTCTCCTCCTTATCCCCCCCCCCGCCGGCACTTGATATGGTGCCGGAGCCAGCATCCTTGTTAATACCGGATCGACAGAGTCTTCGGGAAGTGGAGCCGAACACCTAATTCTCTCCGCCTTCTTCAGCCAGCCCTGGCCGGGTAGAGTTTTATCAGTACATTGTTATGATTAATTTGACTAAGCTGTGTTCGGGAGTCAAATAATTACCGGAGTATCCGGATGGTTGCAGTCAAGGCCGAGGTCTTCTGTAGTATCCGGCCACTGTTTTCGTGCGCCGAAGAATAAATTCCACATCCCTCTGAGCATTTTGCCAGAGAAGTGTTGAAGGGTCCGTGGACCTTCCGGATTGAACTCCCACATACGGAGAGGACGCCGCTGGCACGGAAGGATCCGGCGGATTAGAATTACTTGGATTACATTGGTGAGACTGGTGTCCTTTTTAATGAGGCTCCGAATGCGACTTTGCAACGTCTGCACTTCTTCAGTAGATCCCCAGTCCAGCCCCTTGTTAATGCACGATGCAAGCTGTAAAGGAGGGCCAGATCGAAACGCAGGTGTAGCTGCCCACTTTTTACCACGGTGTTCGGTAATATAAAACCACTCCCGTTGCCATAAATCAGAAGATTCTGCGAAGGAGCCCTTTGGCCAAGGAGAAGTGGTAAGTTTGCTTATTGAAGCGCCTCCGCACTCCGCTTGTTTCCCGTCGATTACCTTCGGATTCACGATAAAGGTTTTAAGCCATAAGCCGAAGTGTGGGGAAATCCGGAGGAAGGCCTCGCACGTGATGATGAACGCCGAGATATGAAGGAAGGAGTCTGGAGCTAGATCATGGAAATCCAGCCCGTAATAAAACATAAGCCCTCAAACAAAGGGATGGAGAGCAAACCCAAGCCCTCGGAGGAAGTGAGAGATGAACGCAACCCTCTCATTGGATCTGGGAGTGGGAATAACCTGCCCTTGAGCAGGAAGCCTGTGGAGGATTTTCACAGTCAGGTATCTTGCCTCCCTGAGCTTTGAGATATCCTCCTCTGTGACAGAAGAGGCCATCACCGGCCTTGAGGGCCGGTTCCGGACATGGCTGGAGGCTCGAAGCGACTGGACTGACCCTTGAGTGTTGGAACTTGAGGTGGGAGGTGGAGGAAAGAACTAGCGTGGAAGGAAAAGGACAGGCCTCAGCCCCTTTATAAAGGCGACAAATATCAAGCGTCCCCTCCGTGGCCTTAAAACATGCCTATTCCCAAGGAATCATGCCAACAGAACGGTTGGGTTACCCACGCCCGTGTTGATGAAAATCCCGCAATAAGGGGACACGATCTCTGCTTTGATAAGACGTGCTAATGAAAACCGTCTCCTGAAACATGGAGCGGCAGGCTAGAAAACGATTCAAAATAATGGTCGGGTGATGACGTAATGTCGTGCTACCAAAATTGTTGGCGGATTGGACTCGTGAAATATTATACTCACTAGTACAAAACAGGGCTTTCATCACAGGGCAATTTTCACATTAGTCCCGGTTCAGTCACGAACCGGGACTAATGTGAGCATTGGTCCCGGTTCGTGTGGCTAAGGCATTAGTCCCGGTTCACTTGGGCCCTTTAGTCCCGGTTGGTGCCACGAACCGGGACTAAAGGGTGCGATGCCCATTAGTCCCGGTTGGTGGCACCAACCGGGACTAAAGGTTAGTCCTTTAGTCCCGGTTGGTGCCACCAACCGGTACTAATGGGCTTTGAGGCATTAGTACCGGTTCATGGCACGAACCGGTACTAAAGGTCCCATTTTCAAACTTTACCCCCCCCCCCGACCGCCTTGTCAGTTTTAGAAAAAACAAAAGAAAATGATGGAAATGTCAATAAAATAAAATAAAATAAGTTTCCCATGTGATATGTGGTCTAGTTGTTGGGAAAATTAACAAATATGAATTTCGACTTTATTTGCAAAATCTCTCTGGAATTTCTTAAAATGGGCATAACTTTTGCATACGAACTCGGATGAAAAACTTTTTTATATGAAAAATCATCTACTCGAAAAGTTACATCCGAATTTAACGGGGGGAACCCCGTTAAACATTTTCAAAATCCTCAAAAACCTAACAGAAAAAAAGATACGGGGCTTTTAAGATCTGGAGAGGCAAAACAATTCAAAAAATTTCAAATTGTGGTCAAACTGTGGTCAAACAATGGTCAAACTAATTATTCTAGAATATTAGTGTTACTAAATAATTATTTCAGTTTTTTTGAATTTTGGTCAAATCTGGTCAAACTGTGGTCAAACAGTGGTCAAACAATGGTCAAACTAATTATTCCAGAAATATTAGTGTTACTAAATAATTATTGTTTTTTAAAACAATAGTTTCAAACTCAAACAGTGAAATGTGTCACTTCATGCTCAAGCTAAATTCCTGAGGGTTAATAGAATTGACATCTTACTATTGTCAGGAAAACAACAACTGCAGACTTGGAAACGAGGGAGAATAGAACCCGGAAGTTAAGCGTGCTCAGGCTGGAGTAGTGAGAGGATGGGTGACCGTCCGGGAAGTTAGATGATTTGGAATGATGAGGGGGTGATTAGAGATTAGAGGATAAATTGAGCAGTGATGAGGGGTGGTGATTAGAGATTAGAGGTTAAAATAATTCAGAAATTTGAAAATCAAAAAAAAATTTAAAAAAATTCGCAAAAAAAAAATTTCAAAAAAAAAATATCATAAAATTTCCTTTAGTCCCGGTTGGTAACTAAAGGTGGAGCTCCGGTTCAAAAACCGGGACTAAAGGCCCTTACCAACCGTTTCGCAGAGCCGGACACGATTCTTGTGTTCGAAATCTACTTTGAAGTATTCGGAGAAGGAACCGGCCTTGCAATGCCGAAGACAATCTGCGCGCCGGACTCATTGTCATTGAAGCCTGGTTCAGGGGCTACTGAGGGAGTCCTGGACTAAGGAGTCCTCGGACAGCCGGACTATATACTTGGGCCGGACTGTTGGGCTATGAAGATACAAGATAGAAGACTTCGACCCGTGTCCGGATGGGACTCTCCTTTGCGTGGAAGGCAAGCTTGGCGATTCAGATATGTAGATTCCTTTCTCTGTAACCGACTTTGTGTAACCCTAGCCCCCTCCAGTGTCTATATAAATCGGAGGGTTTAGTCCATAGGACAACAATCATAATCTCATAGGCTAGGCTTCTAGGGTTTAGCCATTACGATCTCGTGGTAGATCAACTCTTATAATACTCATATTCATCAAGATCAATCAAGCAGGAAGTAGGGTGTTACCTCCATAGAGAGGGCCCGAACCTCGGTAAACATTGTGTCCCCCGCCTCCTGTTACCATTAGCCTTAGACGCACAGTTCGGGACCCACTACCCGAGATCCGCCGGTTTTGACACCGACAGTGACGTCCTGTTGTAGCAAATACTTCTAAGGCCTCTTTGGTTCATAGCGTAAGAAAATTAGAGGAATAACATAGTCATAGAAAATGAGATGTCATGTATCCCAAATCCTGTGAACAGAAATAGGAAAAAAGATGCTCTTTGGTTCACATCACATAATATTTTTCAATTGGGTCTAGGCTAATGTTCATTTTCCTATGAAATGTATAGGATAGGAAGAATTCCTCTATAAGAACAGAATCCCAAAGAGCTTTAAAGGAGTTTTTTCCTATAGAAATCATATTCTATGGAATTCCTACAGAATTCCTCCAAACTAAAGGAGGCCCCACTATGTTATCCCAGTCAACTTGAATGGAGTATCATTTCTCACAAATTTAGCACTTCAATGTACTAGTACTCCTTTTGTCTCATATTAATTGTTGCTCAAAAGGATGTATCTACACGTAGGTAAATCCATTTGAGCGACATTAATCTGGTATAGAGGGAGTACTTGTTTGCAAAGAATTCTGGAATCTTGATTTACTTTATATGAGTATCAATATATACTACCAGGTCAGCAGGTGAGCTGCTCTTTGAATTACCAGAAGAGTAGTTGATACAAAATAAAAGAGAGGAAATAGAACTAGCCTGAAACATGACTTGCCCAGAAAAATCACTTGATATAACTTAGTGTGCCTTTTTCAGCGCAAGTGCAACATATTAATATAATGCTGATACCAGTGCTCCTGGCCCTGAGTGAATCTGACTGCTCTCTGGCCCTGGAAGCCGCCTGAATGGCCGGACCGTGCGACTGATCCTTAGCTAGATTATTTATAGTGATTTTCATGATAAATACATTTGTGGACACATTAATCTGTTATTTGCAGGGGCTTTGAATAGTTTTTGGGACCGAAATGCACCTGATTTCGAGCACGCACTAATCCAAGTAATAAATAAAATCGAAATAAAAGACATATATGACACCTAACAAGCCATGAGCAGAACACTGCAACAATTAATAACACGAACCATCAAAAAGAGTCGCGAACAAATTTACTAAAAGCAACCTTTCCTCCTACTAGGTTGTCATGGAGAGAAAGAAGGATGCATTGAGAGAGGAGGGTGGAGAGTCCCGTGATGGCGGTCACATAATGTTGTGAGGGAGAGGATACACGCAGGTGCGACCGTGCCATTTTGTCTTGTGTGCATATGCCCCCAACTCCCATGCACGCTTGGGACGGCCGACAGAGTTCTCCTCGGAAGAAATAATCAAAGGGTGTATGTGTGATTTAAGTTTCTTTAAAATATTTAACAAAGTACTACTACTCCTCCTCTTTCAAATCCAGAGCAGATAAGAATCCAATGAGACTGTCCAATCTGATTCCAGTGTTTGAAACTAAGCAGCGTACGTGAGCGGGTGAGGCACCATCGGGAGCAATCGACAAAAGATGCATAGCGTCCCAGGAATTAACAAGAGGCAGGCTCGACAGTAGAGGCACAAGCCACAGTGCCATGCATGTGATGTGACAGTAGAGGAGATGAACCACAACTAAGTGAGAGAGAGACGCATGTGATGTCCCCGTCTCCATCTGCTTCCCCTCTCCTCTCACTCCGTCCAAACACTAGCTAGCTACACTCTTCTTCGGTGATGAGGCCACCGGACATGGATGACCCCGGCGCCAGCTCGCACGCCAAGGAGGAGCTGCAGCCGGAGGTGGTTATCTACACGGCGTCAGCTTCAGCGTCGCGCCGCAGAGCGCGCACCTCGGCCGACCTCTACGCCTTGCGCGCCCTACTACGGGGCTACGGCCTGACCACAGACGAGCGCGACGTGTCCACGAGCAAAGCGCACCGCTGCGAGCTCAAGTCGTTGCTCGCAGCTCGGGGCTGCGCCTTCTCCCTCCCGCAGCTCCTCGTGGGCGGCCGGCTCGTCGGCGGCCCCAAAGATGTTAGGCAGCTGCACCAGGCCGGCGGGCTGAGGCCTCTCCTCGACGACGCCCCAAGGCCGAGCCCCGCCTTCGTCTGCCAAGCCTGTAAGAGGGTCGGCTCCGTTCCCTGCAGGAAGTGCAGGAACACCCGCAACAAGATGCGAGATCATGGCGTTATTGCCGACGAGCAGGACAAGGTTGTCCTTTTTTATCCAACCCAAGGTGACACTTCGCTTCTCTCCTTCCTAATTCCTATCCCTCTACAACAAAAAGAAATCAAAGAGACTGAACTTGCTTAGAGAGCCGTTTCCTTTTCTTTATGCTGACATAACTCGATCTTGTTGCGCTATAGGCAGTATTACTTATATCTAAAATAAAGTAGGCGCAGCTCATTTCTTCTGTTAGTTTGTATTACATGCAACATCTGCTTGTGTGTAAAATAAATTGTTCTTTCTTGTCTATGTTTCTTTTCAGATGTTTCAGTGGGAGGTAGAGGCAGAGAGATGGATGCGAGTTTCAGTGTTTCTCTGGGCGCCATGAGACCCCTTCTTAAGAAGCTTGACATGATGCTAGGTCCTCATGGATGCAAGTTGACCAAGGGGGTCAATGATAGGTGTCAGCTCCTCAAAGATGAACTTGAAGAAATAGCCACATACCTTGAAGATCTGTTAAAGGTGGAGGACCCTCCCCTGGCGGCCAAGTGCTGGATGAAAGAGGCACATGAGTTATCTTATGACATCCTAGATTGTATTGACAACTTTGTGCCCCCTGATCAGTCTCTTGGCTACAAATTTGACCATAACATGACTCATGTTAAGATTCCCAAGAGGCTCAAGTGGCAGAAACAGATTGAATATGCAGCTCCTGATGTGTCAGGACATGTTATCTCCAAAACCATCCGTGTTGATGTAACTTGTGCTCCCAAGAGGCTCAAGTGGTACCAGCAGATCGTTGAAAAGGTATCAGAATTTAGGATTTATGCCCAGGAGGTGGTTCGACGGTACGACAGATACCAGGTCCACTGTTGTAGCACCTCGGTGGCAAGTAGATTTTCGGCCATTGGGCCTATGATGCCAATGCCGCCACCGCCTTGTGAGAAAACTTGTTCCGGCCTAGTAATTGATGGTCGGATGAGTAAGTTTATCAACTCCCAGCTGGCTAATGATGAGAATCGGCAGCTCAGGGTGGTGTCTATTCACGGATCTGGATGTCTTGGTAAAACAATGCTTGCCAAAGTGTTGTATAATAAATTGGGGAGGCAATTCCATTGTCGGGCTTTCATCCGGGTGTCCAAAAAGCCTGATATGAAAAGACTTTTCTGCGACATGCTCTCACAAATCCAGCGAAAGCATCCCCAAGCAAGCGAAGACGCTTCTGATGAACTTCACATTACTACTGAAAATATCAGGAATTATCTACATGCCAAGAGGTACTTATTTTCCACATGCAAATAGTATGTACTAGTTGTACTGCATAGTATGTACTGCTTATTTTCCACATGGTCCATAATAGCATGTAGATCAAATCCCTACAGGTGTTGTTTTGTTTTTCACAAAAAAAAGGCATGATGATATATAGTCAATTTCTGAAAAGATGTTTCTCAGGCAAGCTTTACAGTGAGCTGAAAAAGCTTGATAGTAAGCGTTATAGTACATGCCTGTCCAATCAACGGACATTAGTTTTACTCTTCAAGTCAGCACTAACTTGATGCTGGTAGTAACATTCTTTTCTAGTGTATCTAACTGTTGTTACTGTTAGCCTGACACATAAATGTGACATGCGTGCATTCTTGACATGCAGGTACCTAATCGTTGTTGATGATTTATGGGATACATCAGCATGGGATTTTATTAATCAGCTTTTGCCCAAGTGTATTAAAGGAAGCAGAATTATAACAACTACACAGATTGAAGATGTTGCATTAGCATGTTGCTGCGATGACCCAGAACAAGTTTTTGAGATGAAACCTTTGGATGATGATCACTCAAGGAAGCTATTCTTTGGCAGGATTTTTGGCTCTGAAAGTGACTGTCCTGAAGAATTCAAACAAGTTTCAAGCCAAATTGTAGAAATATGTGGTGGTTTGCCGCTAGCAACTATCAGCATAGCTAGTCTGTTAGCAAACCAGCCTTCCGTTTCAATGGAATTATTCACACACATACATGATTCGTTTATCTCTCTTTTGTCATCAAATTTAACTTCAGAAAGAACGACACAAGTACTGAACCTCAGCTACAACAGCCTTCCTTATTACCTAAAGACATGCCTGCTCCATCTTAGTATGTATCCAGAGGGCTCCATAATCTTCAAACATGACCTGGTCAGGCAATGGATGGCTGAAGGGTTTCTTGCTGCAAGTGAAGGGAAAAACATGGAGGAAGTTGCAGGATTGTATTTCGATGAACTTGTTGATAGAAGATTCATCCAACCTATGTCTATCAACTTCAACAATGAGGTGGTGTCCTGCACAGTTCATGCCGTGGTGCATGATCTTATTGCGCACAAGTCTGCTGAAGAGAATTTCCTTGTGATACTAGATTACAATCGAAAGAATTTGACACTTTCTCATAAGGTCCGTCGACTATCGCTCCAACTTGGTGATGCAAAATATGCCAAGATACCAGAAAACATGAGAAAGTCACAAGTACGTTCACTTGGAGTTTTTGGACTATCAGAGTGTATGCCTTGCATTGGAGAGTTCAAGCTTGTTCGTGTTCTGAACCTTCATCTATCTAGCCATCATAATGGAGACCAAGACCTGGCTATAGACCTCACTGGGATATCGGAACTGTTCCATCTTATATATCTGAAGATTGTATGTGATGTCTGCATAAAATTGCCAGGCTGTATGAGAGGGCTGCAATGTTTGGAGACACTGGATGTTATGGATACACCAAGAGGCACTCATGTTCCCTGGGATATTATATATCTCCCACACTTGTTGCACCTCAGTCTTCCTCTTGATACATATCTTCTGGATTGGGTCGTCGGTATTCGGACCCTTGGCATGCTGAACCACCTGGAGGATCTTTATATTCCTACACCTCCTTCTTCTGACCATGACCATGTCAAGAGAAGCATGGGAGCTCTGGGTACCTTAATCGGACGACATGGCAGCCTGAAAACTGTAAAACTGGTGGCTCACAGATCCTCGGTTAAGTATGATGACGCTTCAAAAGCAACCATTAACTGGTTTAACGTAGCACCTCCCGCGAATCTCCAGAGATTTGAATGCTCTCCACACAGCCGCATCATATTTGATGAAATCCCATGGGGGAAGAGGCGACTTGGCCACCTGTGCATTCTGAAGATTGAAGTGAGGGAACTGCTAGTAAATGATGTTGATATTCTTAGAGGGATGCCTGCCCTCACTGCTCTGTCATTGTATGTGGAGATGGCGCCTAGCGTGAAGATCATCTTTGGCATGGCTGTAGGATTCACAGCTCTCAAGTACTTCAAGCTGAAGTTCGCAAGTGGAATAGCTTGGCTAAAATTTGAGGCGGACGCAATGCCTAATCTCTGGAAGCTCAAGCTCGTTTTCAATTACATCCCCCGAATGGACCAACGACTTAATCTTTTTTCGAAGCCTGACCAGTGGAAACAATATCGACATGGTACTGCATTAATCAGCATCAATCATATGACAGGCCTTAGAGAAGTCTCCGCAAAATTTGGAGGTGCAGCTGCTGATCTGCAGTATGTCTCGAGGATCGGCGTAGTTATTAATCATCCGGGCAATCCTGTAATCAGCGTGCAATTAGTGGATTCCGGTTCCGATGGTGATAAAAGGTACTCTAGTACTAGTCCAATCTAAATGATTGGTGTTTCTGTTGTAACTGTTCAATTATTCAAATCAACCTGATTTGATATTCATGCTCTGACTAAGCTATCTAATGGTTGTTGTGATCAGGATATCATCAGAGTCCTCTTCAGGCTTGCATCCTCCAGGTATACTTTTTAGTCAAAAGGAGTTCTAACAGAGACGTTCCGTCATCAGGTGTTAAATTACTACTAGTGTCAGGTGCAAAAGGATTGATGAAGTGTTGAATTTTGTCAGGTGCAGATGGTGGAGAGCAACAGGATGTGGTCTCGTGGAGCAATACCATTGGTGTGATAGGCCGGGAACTCTTCATCTATTGCCTCCATCGTATGTCCAGGTGGGACTATGGCTCCATCGCCTCCCTGAACCGCGACTTCAATTCGGTGGTTCGCAACGGGGAGATCTACCGCCTGCGTCGGAAGAATGGGGTCGCAGAGCACTGGCTCTACCTCTCTTGCAGTGATCCCCACGAGTGGGAGGCTTATGACCCGTCCACTGGGCGCTGGATCCAAGTGCCCAAGATGCCACCGGCTCAAAGCATCCTCTGGGAGTCGCTTGCTGTAGGAACTGAGTTGCTGGTTTTTGGGAACGAGGGGGTTGCCTTGAGATATAGCATCCTTACCAATTCATGGACATGGCTGGCTGATGCGATGTACCCCCCGCGGTACTTGTTTGGGTCAGCAAGTGTCGGTGAAAAGGCGTATGTCGCGGGAGGCAAGGTTTCTTACGTTAGTTACTTGAGCTCCGCAGAGATGTATGACTCGGAGGCACATACTTGGACACCCCTTCCCAACATGAATAGGGCTAGGCACAAATGCTCTGGTGCGTTCATGGATGGCAAGTTCTATGTGATCGGTGGTGTTACCCGTAGCCGCGAGCTCTTGACATGCGGTGAGGAGTATGACCTGAACCGGCGGTCATGGAGGGTCATCGACAATATGTCTCAGGGGCTCAACAGTACAGCCATTGGTGCTCCTCCGCTCATTGCAGTTGTGAACAATGAGCTTTATGGCGCTGATTACAGTGTGAATAATGATCTGAAGCAGTATGATAAGCTGGACAACAAGTGGATCACTCTTGGAAAATTGCCTGTACTGTCTAAGGACAAAGATGGCTGGGACATGGGATTCCGAGCATGTGGTGACCGGCTGATTGTAATTGGGTCTCCAAACAATTCTAGTGATGAGAAGGCGGTTGAGCTTCATTCATGGACCCCGGATGAGCAACCGCCTTTGTGGAATTTGTTTGCCACACGCCCATACGGGGGCGACCAGATTTTGTGCACCGTCATGGGTTGCTGAGTCCACGCGGAATAAATACGGGGACATCTATTGATGATTCAACTTTGGCGGCAACTCGTGCTCTCTATAATCAATCAGGTACGCACCTCATACAATGTAGTCGTCGTCGCTTTTGTTCAGTTATACTCCCCATGCCCCCGCTTCTCTCATTGCACCTCATACAATGTGTTTTCCAGCGTGGGAATACTCCCGTTTGTTTTTTTACCCAGTTTGCTCCGTGATATGCTTTTGTTCAGTTGTGTTATCACGTTCTGAATGGTACTGATATTACTTGTATGGTCAAATCGTGGGTTTGTTTGACTGACACCGTGTTTCTGTTCATATTTCCATGCAGTGGCTGCTGGAAAGTCTGCCTGTGCCTCATTCTCAAGTCTGCTGGAGTGTCCTGTGAGCACTGGTGCTACAAAAAGAGAAGACATGTATGAGTTTGGAGAAAGTGACAATTTGGTTTTTTCAGTTGCTAGCTAGCTGTGATTTCTTGTTTCAATTTGGATTCCAGAAATGTTACTGGCTGTTACTATGACCCAAATTTATCTGTACCGTAGCATGCTACTATCAGTTATTTTTTAACATCAAATTCAGTCTGTATCTTGCATTCTTTTCTGTTCAAAATTTCTCAAACTCGGAATAAATAAAACTGTTTGGACAGAAGCACATGAGTATCATTTCATATTCACTCAGATGAATAAGGTCGAATATCTTCTCGAAACGGTTGCATGGATTTCATCTTACACGCACAGTTGCAATGTGTCACAAGACTCACAAGCATGCAATGCACCTAGCGAGTCGGGAGTCCTGACCACAAATCACTGGTGACACTACTATCACAACTACTGTAAATAGTTCGAATTGCCTCCTATGTACAGATATCCTATAGCTAAGAGAGAATGGGCGATGAAGAATCGACAAATTCGCAGACGTAGATATCGCTACAGCTTTTTAGCGGGCTCTCCGGTCCAGTAAGACAGCAACAAGGATCTTCTCGGGATTGAATGGCCCAGATTCATGATCCCTTATTTTGGCTCTTCCATCTCATGCCTTTAGTGATGCACTGCATCTTCACTAACATCTCCACCGTACCCCTGAATATCATACCCGCGACATCCGCCCCGGAGTCCTTCTGAATGTTGGAAGACGGCTGCTGTGCACTCTGCCCGTGCGGTGCTGCCCGCTTCTCACGCGGTGATTGTGGCCACTCCCGCTCCTCATGCAGCTTAGCGCACGGCGCTCCTGGAGACTAGCTCCCTTCTGTTGTAACGGATCGCCATGCACTCGTGTGCTCCTTGTGTGTATATAAGGCTATGCCTTTCATTGTAATAGACCACTTAGTGATTCTCATCATTCTTCTTGGTATCAGAGCCATCTTTCCTCCATGTATCCCATGGCCGGTTCCCATGCCACTGACGAGGGCTCCGACGCCGGCGAGCAACCCGACGCCGGCGTGACCTCTGGCAGCCCACCCCTCCCTAGCGCTAGCGCAACACTGCCCACCGCCTCCGCACCCCTTCCCGTCCAGAGCGCTCCCCCGGCCACAGCTCCTATGCAACTCACCGTCGCGCCGCTCGGCTCGGCGACCGGCGACGCCGCGTCCTCCTCCACGGCGCCTCCTCCTTCGATCCACGCCGTCAACGTCGGCGCCCACATCGACTTCAAGCTGGACGCCGTTTGCGGCAACTACTCCAAGTGGAGGCGCATCATGTCCTTCATCCTCCGCAAATCGGGTGTGGAGAGCCATGTCCTCGTCAACCTCGACCCGCGCACCAAGACTGCGCAGTGGCGCCACAACGATCTCCAGATCCTTCTCATGATCTACGGTACGATCACGGATGAACTTTACGATGTCATTTCCGCCCAAGATTCCACTGCCTATCATGCCTAGTTTCTCCTCGACGCCTTCTTCCGCGATAACCTCGCGGGCCGAGCCATCCACGTCGGCGCCGAGTTCCGCGCTACCGTTCAGGGCGACATGAAGATCGCCGAGTACTGCCGGCGCCTCAAGGCGCTCGCGGACTCCCTCGACGACCTCGACGAGCACGTCACCGACAAAACCCTCACTCTTCAGCTCATCCGCGGACTTGCTCCCCGGTTCGGCGTCATGGCGTCCCTGCTCCCGATGCAGGTGCCCTTCCCCACCTTCGTTCAGGCCTACTCCAGACTGATGCTGGAGGAAATCAGCCTGGACGCGCGCGCTCGCGCGGAGGGCGCCACTGCTCTCATCGCCACCCATGGCGGCTCTTCTGTTTCCGACAGCTCCAGTGGGGGTGGCGGCGGCTCTGCATCAACTGGCGGCGTCATCCAGCGGCAGCCCGACCGCTCTTCTGACCGCGGCGGGCGTGGGCGCGGTCGTGGCCACGGTGGACGCGGGCGCGGCTCCGACGGATGCGGTTCTGCTCCACATCCACCGCTCCATCCCAGCAGCCCTGGATGGGCTATTTCGCTCCGTGGGGCGCCCCCTTTCCGCCGGCCGGCCGCGCTCCATGGGTTCCCCCGAACGCCGCGGGCGTGCTCGGCCCACGTCCCGGGGTGCCGCACCACGCGTACCCCATGATCTACGGCGCCACGCCTCCACCGTACGGCGTCCTGACGCCCACGTACGGCGCCCCGCCTCCTCCACCTTCATGGGACAACGCCCACATGCTCAACGCCGCCATGACCAACATGTCCCTTCAAGCGCCACGGGCAGGCGAGTGGTACCTCGACACCGGTGCATCCAGCCACATCACCAACGACGCAGGTAACTTGAGCTCGTCTTGTTTTTCATCAAAGTATCCCTCCATCTTAGTTGGTGACGGCTCCCACATGCCCGCTCTTGCTACCAGCTCTGCCTCTCTACCACCTCGCCCCTTCTCTCTCAACCACATTCTTTTTGCACCCTCTGTTGTCAAAAATTTGCTCCCTGTTCGACAATTCACGACTGGCAATTCTGTTTCCGTTGAATTTGACCCGTTTGGCTTTCTTGTGAAGGATCTGGCGAGCAGGACCCCTCTCATGAGGTCAAATAGTTCCACCGGCATGTACCCGTTCTTCGGCGAGACACCAACAGCCCTCTCCTCGACGTAGGCGATTTATGGCACAGACGCTTAGGGCACCCTAGCCGTGCATCTTTATCTAGATTATCTCATTTTCTCTCTTCATGTAATAAACCCCCCCCCCCTTCTGCCACTTGTGAGGCATGCCAATTCGGACGGCAGCCAAGGCTTCCCTTCCCCTCTTCTAGCTCGTTTACTACTTCACCCTTTCAGCTTGTTCATTATGATTTATGGACACCACCTGTCTCTAGTTGCTCCGGTTATGCATACTACTTAATAATAATTGATGATTTTAGTCACTACTCATGGAGTTTTCCCTTGCGTCACAAATCTGAGGCCGCTGACATTCTCATACGTTTTTATGCCTACACCCTTACCCAATTCCACCTCTGCCTTCAGTGCATCCAATGTGACAACGGTGGAGAGTTCCTCAACACTCGTCTTCGCTCCTTCCTCTCGGATAACAGCATCACTCTACGTCTCTCTTGCCCTCATACCTCGCCACAAAACGGCAAGGCGGAGCGCGCCATACGCAGCACTAACGACATCATGCGCACTATGCTGCTACAAGCCAATATGCCACCGGAGTTTTGGGTCGAAAGCTTGAACACTGCCACTCACCTCCTCAACCTCCGGCCCTCCCGCACCATAGCCAACAACACGCCATACTTCATGCTCCACGGCATTGCACCCACTTACGACCACTTCCGCACTTTCGGATGCCTTTGTTACCCAAACCTCTACGCCACTACCCCCAACAAGCTCGCTCCTACGTCACGTCGCTGCATACTCCTCGGCCTCCCCCACGAGCACAAAGGCTATCGTTGCCATGACCTTGCCACCCGCAAGGTCATCACCTCGCGTCACGTTATTTTTGACGAAAGCCAATTCCCCTACAGACCGGCCACCCCCTTCTATGTCTTGAGCTTGCGTTGGTTTTCCTTTAAGAGGAAAGGGTGATGCAACACAGTAGCGTAAGTATTTCCCTCAGTTTTTGAGAACCAAGGTATCAATCTAGTAGGAAGTTCCTTCAAAGTCCCACGCACCTACACAAACAAACAAAGAACTCGCAACCAACGCAATAAAAGGGTTGTCAATCCCTTCACGGCCACTTGCGAAAGTGGGATCTGATAGAGATAATATGATAAGATAAATATATTTTTGGTATTTTATAATATAGATGCAAAAAGTAAAGATGCAAATAAAAGTAGATTGAAAGCTTATATGATAAAAGATAGACCCGGGGGCCATAGGTTTCACTAGTGGCTTCTCTCAAGATAGCATAAGTATTACGGTGGGTGAACAAATTACTGTCGAGCAATTGATAGAAAAGAGAATAATTATGAGATTATCTAGGCATGATTATGTATATAGGCATCACGTCCTTGACAAGTAGACCGACTCCTGCCTGCATCTACTACTATTACTCCACACATCGACCGCTATCCAACATGCATCTAGAGTATTAAGTTCATAAGAACAGAGTAACGCATTAAGAAAGATGACATGATGTAGAGCGATAAACTCATGCAATATGATATAAATCCCATCTTTTTATCCTCGATGGCAACAATACAATACGTGCCTTGCAACCCTTTCTGTCACTGGATAAGGACACCGCAAGATTGAACCCAAAGCTAAGCACTTCTCCCATGGCAAGAAAGATCAATCTAGTAGGCCAAACCAAACTGATAATTCGAAGAGACTTGCAAAGATAACTCAATCATACATAAAATAATTCAGAAGAGATTCAAATATTTCTCATAGATAAACTTGATCATAAACCCACAATTCATCGGATCTCGACAAACACACCGCAAAAAGAGTTTACATCGAATAGATCTCCACAAAAGAGGGGGAGAACACTGTATTGAGATCCAAAAAGAGAGAAGAAGCCATCTAGCTAATAACTATGGACCCAAAGGTCTGTGGTAAACTACTCACAAATCATCGGAAGGGCTATGGTGTTGATGTAGAAGCCCTCCGTGATCGATTCCCCCTCCGGCGGAGCGCCGGCGAAGGCTCCAAGATGGGATCTCGCGGATACAGAAGGTTACGGCGGTGGAAATTATTTTTCGGTGGCTCTCTGGATGTTTTCGGGGTACGTGGGTATATATAGGAGGAAGAAGTAGGTCGGTGGCCGCTCGTGGGGCCCAGGAGATAGGGGGCGCGCCCACCAGGGAGGGGCGCGCCCTCCATCCTCCTGGTCGCCTCGATCGCTTCTTGACGTGCACTCCAAGTCCTCTGGATCAGGTTCGTTCCAAAAATCATGCCCCCGAAGGTTTCATTCCGTTTGGACTTCGTTTGATATTCCTTTTCTTCGAAATACTGAAATAGGCAAAAAAACAGCAATACGGGCTGGGCCTCCGGTTAGTAGGTTAGTCCCGAAAATGATATAAATGTGTAAAATAAAGCCCATAAACATCCAAAAGGGGTAATATAATAGCATGGAACAATCAAAAATTATAGATACGTTGGAGACGTATCAAGCATCCCCAAGCTTAATTCCTGATCGTCCTCGAGTAGGTAAAAGATAAAAACAGAATTTTTGATGTGGAATGCTACCTAGCATATTTCTCAATGTAATTTTCTTTATTGTGGCATGAATGTTCAGATCCAAATGATTCAAAATAAAATTTCATATTGACATAAGAAACAATAATACTTCAAGCATACTAATAAAAGCAATCATGTCTTCTCAAAATGACATGGCTAAAGAAAGTTTATCCCTACAAAATCATATAGTTAGGCTATGCTTCATCTTCGTCACACAAAAATGTTCCCAAATTCTACACCCCTGATGACAAGCCAAGCAATTGTTTCGTACTTAAATAATCCAAAACTTTTTCAACTTTCACGCAATACATGAGCGTGAGCCATGGATATAGCACTATGGGTGGAATTGAATATGATGATGGAGGTTGTGTGGAGAAGACAAAAAAGGAGAAAGTATCACATTGACGAGGATAATCAACGGGCTATGGAGATGCCCATCAATTGATGTCAACATGAGGAGTAGGGATTGCCATGCAACGGATGCACTAGAGCTATAAATGAATGAAAGCTCAACAAAAGAAACTAAGTGGGTGTGCATCCAACCTGCTTGCTTGCGAAGACCTAGGGCATTTTGAGGAAGCCCATTGTAGGAATATACAAGCCAAGTTCTATCATGAAAAATTCCCACTAGTATATGAAAGTGACAACATATGAGACTCACTATATGAAGAACATGGTGCTACTTGGAAGCGCAAAATATGAGAATCGCTATATGAAGAACATGGTGCTACTTTGAAACACAAGTGTGGAAAAAGAGATAGTAACATTGCCCCCTTTTATAATTTTTTTTGGACCCCTTTTTTTTTTCTTTTGGCCTTTCTCTTTTTTGGGGGGGGGGGGGGGGGGGGGACAATGCGCTAATAATGATGATCATCACACTTTTATGAATTTACAACTCATGTATTAAAACTCAAAACTAGAACAAGATAAAACTCTATATGAATGCCTCCGGCGGTATACCGGGATGGTGCAATGAATCAAGAGTGACATGTATGAAAAATTATGCATGGTGGCTTTGCCACAAATACGATGTCAACTACATGATCATGCAATGGCAATATGACAAAAGTAATGCGTGTCATGATGATAAACAGAACGGTGGAAAGTTGCATGGCAATATATCTCGGAATGGCTATGGAAATGCCATAATAGGTAGGCATGGTGGCTGTTTTGAGGAAGATATAAGGAGGTTTATGTGTGATAGAGCGTATCATATCACGGGGTTTGGATACACCGGCGAAGTTTGCACCAACTCTCAAGGTGAGAAAGGGCAATGCACGGTACCGAAGAGGCTAGCAATGGTGGAAAGGTAAAAGTGCGTATAATCCATGGACTCAACATTAGTCAAAAGAACTCATATACTTATTGCAAAAATTTGTAAGTCATCAAAAACCAAGCACTACGCGCATGCTCCTAGAGGTATAGATTGGTAGGAAAAGACCATCGCTCGTTCCCGACCGCCACTCATAAGGATGCACAATCCAAGGACATTTCATGTTTCAAATTTGTCACACAACTTTAACCATATGTGCATGCTACGGGACTTGCTAACTTCAACACAAGCATTCTTTAAATTCATAATCACCCAACTAGCATGACTTTAATATTACTACCTCCATATCTCAAAACAATTATCAAGTATCAAATTGATCATAGCATCCAATTCACTTCCTATGATAGTTTTTATTATACCCAACTTGGATGCCTACCATTCTAGGACCAATTTTATAACCATAGCAAATACCATGCTGTTCTAAGAGATTCTCAAAATAATATAGGTGAAGCATGAGAGACTAGCAATTTCTACAAAATTAAGCCACCGCCGTGCTCTAAAAGATATAAGTGAAGTACTAGAGCAAAAACTATCTAGCTCAAAAGATATAAGTGAAGTACGTAGAGTATTCTAATAAAGTAGGCTTCTCCCAAAAGGTGTGTACAGCAAGGATGATTGTGGAAAACTAAAAAGCAAAGACTAATATAATACACGACGCTCCAAGCAAAACACATATCATGTGGTGAATAAAAATATAGCTCCAAGTAAAGTTACCGATAAACGAAGACGAAAGAGGGGATGCCTTCCGGGGGCATCCCCAAGCTTAGGCTTTTGGCTATTCTTGGATATCTTGGGGTGCCATGGGCATCCCCAAGCTTAGGCTCTTTCCACTCCTTATTCCATAATTCATCAAATCTTTACCCAAAACTTGAAAACTTCACAACACAAAACTCAACAGAAATCTCGTAAGCTCCGTTAGTGAAAGAAAGCAAAACCACCACATAAGGTACTGTAATGAACTCATTCTTTATTTATATTGGTGTTAAACCTACTGTATTCCAACTTCTCTATGGTTCATAAACTATTTTACTAGCCATAGATGCATCAAAATAAGCAAATAACACTCAAAAACAGAATCTGTCAAAAACAGAACAGTCTGTAGTAATCTGTAACTAACGCAAACTTCGGGAACTCAAAAAATTCTGCCAAAATAGGAAGGCCTAGATAATTTGTTTATTGATATACTGCATTTGGAATCAGTATTTTATCAAGTTCTGGTGATTTTAAACAATTGTTTTCGTGAACAGAAAGTTTCTGGAATTTTCAGCAAGATCAAATATTCATCATCCAAGAAAATCCTATAGGTTCTACTTGGTACAAACACTAATTAAAACATAAAAACACATCTAAACAGAAGGTAGATGATAAATTTATTACTAAACAGAACCAAAAACAAAAAGCACAAATAAAATTGGGTTGCCTCCCAACTAGCGCTATCGTTTAACGCCCCTAGCTAGGCATAAAGGCGTAGATAGATCTAAGTAGTGCCATCTTTGGCACTCAATTCATAAGTAGCTCACATGATAGATTCATAAGGTAATTTAAATTTCTTTCTTGGAAAGTGTTCCATGCCTTTCCTTAATGGAAATTGGAATCTAATATTCCCTTCCTTCATATCAATAATCGCGCGAATCGTTCTAAGGAAAGGTCTACCAAGAATAATAGGGCAAGAAAGATTGCAATCTATATCAAGAACGATAAAATCTACTGGCACCAAATTTCTATTTGCAATAATGAGAACATCATTGATCCTTCCCATTGGCTTTTTAATGGTGGAATCTGCAAGGTGCAAATTTAAGGAGCAATCATCTAGATCATGGAAACCTAGAATATTACATAAAGTTTTCGACATCGTGGAAACACTAGCACCCAAATCACACAAAGCAAAACACTCATAATCTTTAATTTTAATCTTTATAGTAGGTTCCCACTCATCATAAAGTTTTCTAGGTATAGAAACTTCCAAATTAAGTTTTTCATCATAAGATTGCATCAAGGCATCAACGGTATGTTTGGTAAAGGCTTTATTTTGACTATAAGCATGAGGAGAATTAACAACGGATTGCAACAAGGAAATACAACCTTCTAAAGAACAATTATCATAATCAAATTCCTTGAAATCCGAGATAGTGGGTTCAATGCTATTTAAAGTCATGACCTCTCCAATCCCACTTTTACCAATTTTAACATCAAGATCTAAAAACTCCGAATTCTTGGGACGCCTTCTAACTAAAGTTGACTCATCTCCAGTCCCATTATTATCAAGATTCATATTGCAAAACAAAGATCTAACAGGAGACACATCAATAACTTTAAGATCTTCATCATTATTTTCATGGAAACTAGAAGAACACGCCTTTACAAAGCAATCTTTCTTAGCACGCAATCTAGCGGTTCTTTCCTTGCACTCATCAATGGAAATTCTCATTGCTTTGAGAGACTCATTGATATCATGCTTAGGAGGAGTAGATCTATGTTTAAGAGAATCAACATCAAGCGAAAGTCTATCAACGTTTCTAGCCAAATCATCAACTTTAAGCAAACTTTTCTTCAAGCAAAGCATTAAAATTCTTTTGAGAAATCATCAATTCTTTCACACTATTCTCAAAGTCAGAGGGCATCTTATTGAAATTACCATAATAATTATTGTAGGAATTTCCATAATTATTGGTGGAATTACTAGGGAACGGTCTAGAATTAAAGTTTCCTCTATAAGCATTGTTTCCAAAACTATTCCTACCAACAAAATTCACATCCATAGATTCATTATTATTCTCAATTAAAGTAGACAAAGGCATATCATTAGGATCAAGAGGAGCATTTTTGTAGCAAATAATTTCATAAGTTCATCCATCTTTCCACTCAAAACATTAATTTCTTCTATAGCATGCACTTTTTTACTAGTAGATCTTTCGGTGTGACATTGAGAATAATTAGCCATAATATTATCAATAAGTTTTGTAGCATCTCCTAAAGTGATTTCCATAAAAGTGCCTCCCGCGGCCGAATCTAAAAGATTTCTAGAAGCAAAGTTTAAACCGGCATAAATTTTTTGTATGATCATCCATAAATTCAAACCATGAGTAGGGCAATTGCGAATCATCAATTTCATTCTTTCCCAAGCTTGGGCAGCATTCTTATGATCAAGTTGTTTAAAATTCATTATCGTTCCTAAGAGTGATAATCTTAGCGGGAGGAAAATACTTAGAGATAAAAGCATCTTTGCACTTGTTCCAAGAATCAATACTATTTTTAGGCAAAGACAAAAACCAAACTTTAGCACGATCTCTAAGTGAAAACGGAAATAACTTCAATCTAACAATATCATTATCTGTGTCTTTCTTCTTTTGCATATCACACAAATCAACAAAGTTGTTTAGATGAGTAGCGGCATCTTCACTAGGAAGGCCGGCGAATTGATCTTTCATAACAAGATTCAGCAAAGCAGTATTGATTTCACACGACTCAGCATCATTAAGAGGAGCAATCGGAGTACTAAGGAAATCATTATTATTGGTATTGGAGAAATCACACAATTTGGTATTATCTTGCGCCATGGCAACAAGTAATCGAACACACAAGCAAGAAGAAAAAGGCAAGCGAAAAGAGAGAGGAGAAGGTTGGGAAAGAGAGGGCAAATAAAACGGCAAGGGTGAACTGGGGGAGAGGAAAACAAGAGGCAAATGGCAAATAATGTAAATGCGAGGGAGATGAGTTTGTGATGGGTACTTGGTATGTCTTGACTTGATGGAAGCTTCCCCGGCAATGGCGCCAGAAATCCTTCTTGCTACGTCTTGAGCTTGCGTTGGTTTTCCTTGAAGAGGAAAGGGTGATGCAGTACAGTAGCGTAAGTATTTCCCTCAGTTTTTGAGAACCAAGGTATCAATCCAGTAGGAAGTTCCTTCAAAGTCCCACGCACCTACACAAACAAACAAAGAACTCGCAACCAACGCAATAAAGGGGTTGTCAATCCCTTCACGGCCACTTGCGAAAGTGAGGTCTGATAGAGATAATATGATAAGATAAATATATTTTTGGTATTTTATAATATAGATGCAAATAAAAGTAGATTGAAAGCTTATATGATAAAAGATAAACCCGGGGGCCATAGGTTTCACTAGTGGCTTCTCTCAAGATAGCATAAGTATTACGGTGGGTGAACAAATTACTGTCGAGCAATTGATAGAAAAGCGAATAATTATGAGATTATCTAGGCATGATTATGTATATAGGCATCACGTCCGTGACAAGTAGACCGACTCCTGCCTGCATCTACTACTATTACTCCACAGATCGACCGCTATCCATCATGCATCTAGAGTATTAAGTTCATAAGAACAGAGTAACGCATTAAGAAAGATG
The DNA here is from genome assembly GCF_002575655.3 of Aegilops tauschii subsp. strangulata. Taxonomy (NCBI): domain Eukaryota; kingdom Viridiplantae; phylum Streptophyta; class Magnoliopsida; order Poales; family Poaceae; genus Aegilops; species Aegilops tauschii. Next base: position 2,783,181 of record NC_053041.3, on the reverse strand, counting down.
ACATGATGTAGAGGGATAAACTCATGCAATATGATATAAACCCCATCTTTTTATCCTCGATGGCAACAATACAATACGTGCCTTGCAACCCTTTCTGTCACTGGGTAAGGACACCGCAAGATTGAACCCAAAGCTAAGCACTTCTCCCATGGCAAGAAAGATCAATCTAGTAGGCCAAACCAAACTGATAATTCGAAGAGACTTGCAAAGATAACTCAATCATACATAAAATAATTCAGAAGAGATTCAAATATTTCTCATAGATAAACTTGATCATAAACCCACAATTCATCGGATCTCGACAAACACACCGCAAAAAGAGTTTACATCGAATAGATCTCCACAAGAGAGGGGGAGAACATTGTATTGAGATCCAAAAAGAGAGAAGAAGCCATCTAGATAATAACTATGGACCCGAAGGTCTGTGGTAAACTACTCACAACCCATCGGAAGGGCTATGGTGTTGATGTAGAAGCTCTCCGTGATCGATTCCCCCTCCGGCGGAGCGCCGACGAAGGCTCCAAGATGGGATCTCGCGGATACAGAAGGTTACAGCGGTGGAAATTATTTTTCGGTGGCTCTCTGGATGTTTTCGGGGTACGTGGGTATATATAGGAGGAAGAAGTAGGTCGGTGGCCGCTCGTGGGGCCCAGGTGATAGGGGGCGCGCCCACCAGGGAGGGGCACGCCCTCCACCCTCCTGGCCGCCTCGATCGCTTCTTGACGTGCACTCCAAGTCCTCCGGATCAGGTTCGTTCCAAAAATTACGCTCCCGAAGGTTTCATTCCGTTTGGACTGCGTTTGATATTCCTTTTCTTCGAAATACTGAAATAGGCAAAAAAAACAGCAATACGGGCTGGGCCTCCGGTTAGTAGGTTAGTCCCAAAAATGATATAAATATGTAAAATAAAGCCCATAAACATCCAAAAGGTGTAATATAATAGCATGGAACAATCAAAAATTATAGATACGTTGGAGACGTATCACCCCCCCACGTACCACAGAAAATCCCATGCAGATCCCACCTACCTCGTACGCTGCAGCTGCTCCTCCCTCGGGATCGCCACCCACCCACCCGACCAATACAGTCCTCCCCGGATCCGCGCCAGATCGCGCCAGATACGCCCCCACCTCCCAACAAATCGGCCCCACCTCGGATCCCGCGTCACATGTGCCCACCACCCCATCTCCCAGCCGGTCCCACCCTGACCCCACACCACCCGCCACTCCATGGTCGCCACGCACGAGCCTGTCGGCCACTTCCAGCGGCAGCTCCAGCCCGTCCAATCCCGCGTCGCCCCCCGGTCGGCCTCTCCCTCCCTGCGCCGTGCCCATTACTCCACGCCGCGACGCCCACGCCATGCAAACCAGAGCCAAGTCTGGCTTTCTTCAACCCAAAACCCTCTTCTCCCCTAGCGTGCTCGCTGCCCTCCCCACAACCACACCCATCTCGCCCATACCCGCCACCTACAAGCAAGCTCTCCAAGACCCCAACTGGCGCCGCGCCATGCAAGATGAATTTGATGCTTTGTTGCAAAACAACACGTGGTATCTTGTTCCTCGTCCTGCAGGTGTCAAAACGGTGACCGGCAAGTGGATCTTCCGCCACAAACTACATCCTGACGGCAGCTTGGCGCGGTACAAGGCCAAGTGGGTCCTTCGTGGCTTCACCCAACATCACGATGTTGATTTCGACGAGACCTTCAGCCCGGTGGTGAAGCCGGCGACTATACGCGTGGTGCTCAGCCTCACCACCGCGTCGGGGTGGCCGATCCACCAACTGGACGTGAAAAACGTGTTCCTCCACGGCCACCTCGACACGATCCTCTACAGTCAACAACCCTCCGGCTTCATTGACTCGCGCCACCCCACGCACGTCTGCCAGCTCCACCGGTCGCTCTACGGCCTGCGCCAGGCGCCACGGGCGTGGTTCCTGCGCTTCACCGCCTACCTGCTCTCGCTCGGTTTCGTCGCGTCCAAGTGCGACACCTCGCTGTTCATCCTTCGCGGCGGCTCCTCCACTGCCTACCTGCTGCTGTAGGTGGACGATATCTTGCTCACTGCCAGCTCCGCTGCTCTGCTACGCTCAATCATCAATGCGCCCACCACGAATTCGCCTTGTCCGACCTTGGCGAGCTCCACCATTTCCTTGGCATCAACGTCCCCCGCACCAGTGACGGGCTCTTCCTCTCGCAACACCAATACGCGCTCGAAATCCTCGAGCGTGCCGCCATGAGCAACTGTCGCCCTATCGCCACGCCCGCTGACACGAAACGCAAGCTTTCCGCTCAGGCCGGACCGCCCGTTTCCGACCCCTCTCTCTACCGCAGCCTCGCCGGCGCGTTGCAGTACCTCACCTTGACTCGCCCCGACATCGCCTACGCAGTGCAGCAGCTGTGTCTCTTCATGCATGACCCACACGAGAGTCACTTCACCTACCTCAAATGCGTCCTGCGCTATGTCCGCGGCACTGCTCATCTCGGTCTCCGACTCCGGCGATCCCGCGACACCAACCTGGTCGCCTACTCCGACGCGGACTGGGTCATGTACTAGTTAGCTTCCTCTGCTTTTGCTCTGTGGATGATTCAACTTTAACTGTAGTCCATTTTTTTTTAACCCAGTTTGCTCAATAGTACTTGTGTTCAGTTGTGTTATCACCTTCTGAATGGTACTGATATTACATGTGATAGTCAATTAGCGGGTTTGTTGACTGACACCGTGTTCTGTTCATGCAGTGGCTAAATATTTGAGTTTTGTTTGACTGACCATGTTTTCTTTTTGCACCCTGTTTCTAAATATTTGTAGAGTGACTAAGTGCACACTGAACCTTGAGTTTTTTTTTTCATGTTCCTTCCTAATGGTTTGTTTGGTTCAGTTTCTGAAGATTACCGGAGCTGTTAGAAATTTGATGGTTGTTGGACTAGTTGCTTTACTTTGGACTCTATTCGGAACCTGTAATATACATTGTGTTATCAGTTTCTAATATAACATGGGTACTCAGGTGTTGCTGCTACACCCCGCAGCCTGTTTCTGCTGTAACAAAATTCACCATGTAATGTATTGTTATCCCTAAAAAAATGTATTGTTTGATCCCAGATAGTTACAGAGGAGAAGAGAGGAGGCAACACAGACTAGTTTTAACCACAAGCACCCAAGTTAAAGCTAAACTAGGGGGAAAGGGCATGAAGCCAGGAGTCCACATGAGGTCGGCGATCAACTTGGAGCCGCCCACGCCAATGTCTCTGAATTTCACATAACTTTTACCGTGGTCCTTGATTCACTTACAGAATCATATGTCTGTATGTTGTCGACAATGTGATACTATGTTCCTATATTTTGCAGAGTTTATTTCTGCTTTTCTTTCCTACGTACTATTTTGTTTTCCGGATGAATGAAACTACAAAAAGCTAGTACCGCAGAGCCGACACGAGATCAATCATCTATCTGAACTTAATCCTATATAAAAGTGACTGTTTGCACAGACAGATCGGCAAGCTTTTGTCTTGGTATGTCTGAACTAGGAAGTGGCACGTCAAGGTCAAGTGGATGTCAGATAAAAAAAATGCAGACTCCGTCTTGGTCCTGAACACTCAAGAGGGAGACGCTGTCCCCCTTCCCCAGTAATGGCGGACGTAATCCTTTGGTTGCAGCAGAGAGTAGGCCAGACTAGATTATACTGTATATAATATGGAGGGAACCAAGACCACCCCCACCACCTGAATCCAACGCATCAGGAGCCCTAGCTAGCTAGCTACAGATGGAGTACTTAGTACTTACAGATCAAGCCGCCATGAGTGTCTCCACTCGAGCTCTGGGACGGGATGGCGCCGTCGCCAGACTCCCCGGCCGGCGTCTCCGTCTTCTGGACTCCTCTGTTCCAGGGAGACCTCCCGATATCAACGCCACGTGTGTTGGCCCGCATCGCGGCGCTGATCGGACGGCCGTAGCTAAAGATAACAGTCTAGTAGCAGCCTCCATTAATGTGAGGAGGCAGGCAGCATCTCCATTGGTCCTGTGGTTGGAAGGAGGTACATTGTCAGTGTAGAGAATGATTTGGTGCATCGATAATTGATTGATCGTGCACTAGGCACATATATATAGGTATAAGGGGTGCGATCGGTATCTTGTCTCCTAAGATACACGTACATACGGAGGGAGACAGACACTACAGGTACTGCATACAAGACCCAGACCTACATACATGTACACATGTTCAACACCCCCCGCAGTCGAAGCGTCGCCGGTGACGCAGAGACTGGACCGAAAGCCCTCGAATGTCGAGGTGGGTAGTCCCTTCGTCATGACATCGGCGAACTGTTGATCGGTGGGCACATGTAGAACACGAACACGACCAAGTGCGACGTGCTCCCTGACGAAGTGAATGTCGAGCTCAATATGCTTCGTCCGTCAGTGATGAACAGGGTTGGCAGCAAGGTAGACCGCGGAGACGTTGTCACAGTAGACAAGCGCCGCCTTGGTGACCTCACATAGCAACTCCTGAAGTAGCTGTCGTAGCCAAGAGCACTCCGCGACGGCGTTAGCCACGGCCCGGTACTCAGCCTCGGCGCTCGATCGTGAGACCGTGGGTTGTCGTTTAGACGACCACGAAATCAGAGAGGGCCCGAGGTAGACACAGTAGCCGGAGGTGGAGCGTCGAGTGTCGGGACACCCAGCCCAGTCGGCGTCGGAGTAGGCGACAAGGCTGGTGTCAGGTGATGCAGTCAGGGTGAGACCCATGGCTGTGGTGCCACGTATGTACCGGAGTATACGTTTCACGAGAGCCCAATGGGTGTCATGAGGAGCATGCATATGAAGGCACACCTGCTGGACAGCGTACTGAATATCGGACAAGTCAGTGTGAGGTACTGAAGCGCACCGACGATGGAGCGGTAGAAGGGAGCGTCGGACGCCGGAGAACCCTCGACGGCGGACACCTTAGCCTTCGTGTCGACAGGCGTGGGAGCAGGCTTGCAGTTAAGCATGCCCGCTCGCTCCAGAAGCTCGTAGGCGTTCTTCTGCTGGTGCAGGAAGAAGCCAGTGACCCGGCACACTACCTCGATGGCGAGGAAGTAGTGGAGAGCCCCCAAGTCCTTAAGGGCGAACTCGATGCCGAGGCGAGCTGTGATCTGCTGAAGTAGCGCTGGCGAGGACGCAGCCAGGATGATGTCGTCGACATACAGTAGGAGGTACGCGGTGGCGGGGCCCTGGTGATAGACAAACAGGGAGGCATCGGACCGTGTGGACCGGAACCCCTGCTGCTGACGGAAGGCCGCGATCCGCTGGTACCAGGCCCGAGGCGCCTGCTTCAACCCGTAGAGAGAACGGGAGAGCAAGCACACATGGTCCGGATAGTCGGTGTCGACGAAACCAGTAGGCTGCTGACAAAACACCTGCTCGTCGAGATGGCCATGCAAGAAAGCATTAGACACATCGAGATGGTGCACCGGCCAGGCGCGAGAAACAGCAAGCTGGAGGACAGCGCGAATCGTGACTGGTTTGACAACCGGGGTGAAGGTGTCGATGAAGTCCACGCCAGCACGCTGGCGGAAGCCGCGCACCACCCAACGCGCCTAGTAGTGCTCGAGAGAACCATCGGGGCGAGTCTTGTGGCGGAAGACCCACTTGCCAGTGATGACATTGGCACGGGGAGGCCGTGGAACAAGCTGCCACGTACGGTTGCGCTGCAGGGCGTCAAACTCCTCACACATTGCAGGTAGCCAATTCGGATCCCAAAGGGCTGCGCGAGCGGAGGTGGGTAGCGGAGATGGCGCCGAGGTAGATGCAGCACACGCGTACTCGTCCGACGGGTAGCGCGTGCTGGGACAAAGTATCCCGGTCCGAGCCCGAGTGACCACACCGTGAGGGGTGCGGCCGCAGCGACGGGGCCGCGGGGGCCGCATCAGGGGCCGCGGTCCTCGATCGTCTCGCTACGAGGAAGAGAACCACGCCCCAGCAGCAGCGGCTAGGTCCGGAGATGGCGCGTCGGGCGTCCGATTCCCCCGCTCGTAGATCAAACAGAGGGCGTAATAAAGTCCAGCAGAAGTGGTGGCCGGGATTTTTACTGTTAATTCGATCTGCAAAACAGTGATCATTATAGTATATGTGAAGAAAAATAGACATGTTGCTGATAGTGTTGTAGTAATTAGTGTGTGATTTGGTTGCATAGTTTTCTAATCGAAACAAGTGAAAAACTGTTTGATTTTCTGATTTCTTTATGCTTGCAGAGAGGTTCCACGACTTCAGTTTGGCTATCATCAAAATTGGAGGAGAGCCCGATGCATTGGAGAGCATCATCCGCGAGTTCCACAGGATCGAATTGAGGAGGCATTATAACCTGACATCATTTGGATGACTTTGTCAGTAGGTAGAAAATAGAATTTGAGCAATCTGAGACCCTGAGTTCTGCATAAAGAATTCCGAAAGTGAAACACCTTGTTTGTCCTGCAGGAAGAATGGCTAACATGCCTATTAAAGCTAGATAAACGCGTATTGAAGGAACTGGGGTATGTTCGCCATGTTTGAACACCCTCACAATGACGGGTAATTTCTTGTTACATTCACTATGGAATGGTTTTGTGATTCTGTTCCTTGTACATAATTCAGTTAAATTCTATCAAGTATCCAGTTACTTGCCATTCTTTGGTGAGATTTGTTGATGATTTTTCTGAAGTATTTTTGTGCTATTCTCATGTTTGTCAAACATCAATTCAGACATCTTGACAATACTGCCAAAACTTTTTTAGCAATTGATACTGCCCACACTTTTCTGGTCTTTTCGTCCCACAGTAGAATAATCCTATGTTGCCATGAAAAACAATTTCATGTGCTGAAGGCAGCGGATTCAGACATCAGCACTACTCCATATTGCATTGTTCTTGTCCCATTTCGAGTATCTTCATTAAATCATTTTCATCGGTACTAAGTAGCACTGACCTTTATGTGTTAATTTTTTTACCAACTTGCGAAGAATGCATTTTTTCCTTTTCTTTATGTGCACAAATGAGGCAATGCAGTTGCATCGACATTTGCTACTCGCCGGCGTAGTTCATTTATGTGACCAGATTCTTGAGGATTTTATTTAGTTCCTTATCCCCTTTTGCAGGTTTTGTGAACTCCATTTGCGGAGGGAGCTTAAGTGCAATTTCGTTTCAGGGAGAGCAGGTGCATATTTCTCCTTTTAGGCTGATACTTCAGTACTCGTCAATATTTCTCCTTTTTAAAGCTATGCTACAAATGCTTAAGTACAACTTCAGGTTTCAGTTACAGTTAATGCGCATTGGCCATGTTCTTAACTTTTGATCCATGGAGACATCGCATGTTTTGTACTATGTTTTGTTGTACTGAGAAGCTGCAAAGCGCAAGCCGCATGTTCATATAGGAGGGCATCTCGGAAGAGATGGGGTGAATGATCTAAATAATTTTTGAGACGCGGTAATTCTAAATCTATCCCTCAGCCATTTGCGATCTGGCACCCCCCAACACAGATAAGTACACGGTGCTTACCATAATTTACTTTTGCCTTTATAGTAGTCCTCATAAATGTTTAGTGTTGAGTGTCTCATATCCAGCATATTAGTAGAAGAGCATGCGAGATTGGAGAGTTATGTTTGTTGATGGGATTCATTGTGCTGGTTAAAGTCATAATATATCAGCAGGTATGACATGGGATTCATTGTTCTCGTTAGATGAGATATATCATCTGGTAAATCATTGGATACATTTCAACGTATTGGATTATTTTGTTCTGAATTATTTAGTCAGGTACCTTCGTTCTCTTAACACAACTTCAGCAACATGTTTTATATATTTACAGCTTCCAATTTAATCTCAATACTTGCTTGCATGGTGTAAGAATGTAGAAATATGTTTTTATTTTGGCTCCTGGCTGTAGTCTACAACTGGGTGTTCCAACAATTTATTTTTGGCATGGTCTTCTTTGCTACCATTTCATGTGTTATCCTCATTATTTGTTGCTTGATTCTCTATGCAAGAATCCTGCCTCATGGTCCAACATATATGGTCACATATTTGCTCCAGGGATTTAATTTTAGTCAGAGCCGATCGACAAATGATCAGTCGATCTCTGCTCCTATCTCTGCTCCTAAAGGGGGTTGTACGTCGTACGCCCCCTCCACCGCACCACCAAACAAAGGAAGGCATCAACCCCACCGATTTTTTTCCTATAAGAAAGCCCACCTTCTCCAATATCTGGTTTTTTATTAGCGATTTTTCCTGCCATACGAGGCCAGAACGCATAATGTAAGGACGCCAGTTTTCTGCATGCTATCCCACCAAATCAATTTCTTCCTCCCAAAATTTCTTGCGCCCATACGCTCGATCCATAATTCCGGCGTTGCCGTCGGTGGACAACAGCATAATGATGACGCAGTTGAGTAGGAGTTGGAGCACCACCGCGGCGTGACTGCAGCCTCATCTATGCCAAGATGAGCATGAACAACCTGCCATGTTTTATGGTTTCCTCTGGCACTGATGGACGATGTTGATCTCGCCCCCTCCAGTGAGGAGCGCTCACCTCCTCGCTACGTGGTCCAGACTCCAGAGGCCCGCTGAGTATGGAGGCGGCGGACCTCCCGGCGATGATGACCGCCATCCTTGTCTCTCTTGGTGGAGGCCTCACAGCCATCGACATCGTGCAGCTCTCCCACACCAATGCAATTCAGATTTAGTGTAATTGTTGAGGTACACGATGCACCATGTGTACTACTTCAGTTGGAGTAACAAAGAAAAGCAACACACATGCATACAACACGATCAGGCCAGGTCGCCAAAGGCTCGAGCCTTTGATTTCTTTATTGATTCAACTCACGGGGCCTCGGTTGATTACAGATTTGCCTGGGCCATGTATATAAGCAGGATGAGGATTCTACTCCTAAACTACTCTGACACTACATTGTGCTTAGTCCAGACACATCGTCCATTGCACTTGAAGCCGGCTGCTCTTCCTCCATGTGCAGGTGCCACATTGTATTCTCTCCACTCATAGGTTATGATGGATAGCAGTTCATGCAGATACGTGGTCTCCCGATCCTCCTACTTGGAAGTGGATGATCCACGATTTTATCTTTTAAGTTTTTGTTCAACACATGCATGTCATCCCCGAATGTTTTGCAATACATAAATTCAGTATTGTTGTAAACATTTGAACAGTACAGCCAGGTCTGTTGAATACTACCGTCTATACACTTAGATAATTGTGTATGTGTTTTGCTTTAAAGCAGTGCTAATTGTTGGTGGTGAATATTTTCCAGCAGTTCGAATTATGGGAAAGTCAAAAATATAATTTTGCCTGGCATCTTGTACTGTTCCAAATGGGATTGATGTATATTGAGAACTGAGGTTGGTCAGGTAAGTAGATAATATGTGCCAAATTACATATACTATGATTGGTACTTTCTTGACATATATTATATTGTATTAATAAGCTTTTAATAAATGTAGATTCCCAATTTATATTAATACAGCGTATACAAGATTACTTGTGCTTACCATCTTGTCCGGTGCGTTCCAATTCAATGCAATTTAAAGTATTTTGGCTGATATGTTGTATGCCTCATAGTTGGATATATGGCAGATTGAGCACAAGGTAAAAAACAAACTACTCCCTCCAGCCCAAAATATGTGTTTTGGTTTTAGTTCAAATCATTTGCTATATATTGGTGTACCTTCATGACATCATCCAAAAACAGGAGTACCTTTAGGATCTGCATGTGTTGTTTTTTACATTGTTTCGAAGTATTGTTGATGTACTGATTTATTCATCCATGTGTAGACATAATGTATCTATTACCTCCGTCCCAAAATTCTTGTCTTAGATTTATCTAGGTACGGATGTATCTAACACTAAAACGTCAATAGATACGTCTGTATGTAGAAAAATCTAAGACAAGAATTTTTCTTTGACCAGTATAGGAGCCACAACATGAAATAGGTTATTTATTCATAATGTATCTTTAGGAACATAATATACAACCGCCCGTGGCGGGGCGTGTGGCCAGTGCTTGCGACAACTACGGATGGAGTACAGGACCTGTGGTGGGTGCCCATCTACACGATCAACATGACCTTCTTGGTTCGGCTACCCATGATTGTCGTTGTCGCGTGATTTGTCATCAAGGTCCATGTTGTTTCCTCTGACGCTGGCTTCACGCTTTCCTCGTTTGCTATTCATATTATGAACCCATTTCTGAATTCCTAATGTTATCTCTTGAGTTCATGTGTCGTTCATGTATTGTAATGAAACAATCTATTTCTAAGTCATGAACCTGAATTTTGTGCATATAGCCACATATAAAAACAAGTCAATGGAAAGAGTATGGATAATTTAAAATAGATTCGATTACTGGTTGCGTATGAATGTCCTTAATTAGAATATGACATGATTGATGTTGAACTATATGTATCCCCATATCAATGGGAAATTAACATAGTGACGTGGTCGTGGAGATGCAACATGGGGAGTGGGAGTTTGAGGGAGCCGACAATGGAGCAGCGACACCATCAGAATTGGAGGGGCGACAGGTGAGCAACGCTACCAGCTGGTGGGGTGGCACAGTGAGGTTGGTGGTGCTGGATCATGACGGTTACTTAAGTGTCGAGCAACAATGATTTTTTTTCGATACAACAATTTAGCTAAGTCTATCATTGATGTGAGATTATGTGAGATGTGGCATGTTAACATGTCTCAAAAATTATGTGGACATACATGGGCGTCCACTTATATTATGCAGCAGATGTGGATGTGGATGGGGGTTGGGGTCAGTATGTTCAGTTACGGTTGTCTGAGTAGAATAATTCCCCTACTTTAAAAAATATGGTAAATTGTATTTCATTAGAGATGGTTTTGCAACAAATTGCATGAGTAAGTGGTTCATATATTTTTTTTCATCAAGTCGTACAATTTTTTTGGCTAGGATAAAGGGTAAAGAAATTGATTAGTTGTTTCAAAAGTTAATAATGGACGTGGTGGTGTATCAGTTCCATGTCGAATAACAGACTTCATATTTTTATTTCGTGGTAATGTATGACATTCAACTATATGTTGCAATGCTTGGAAATGACTTATGAGACATCAGATCCTATTTCTTGGCTTGGATCCCCTTGATGGCGATGGCGCATCGACACAAACATGTGGGGGTGGGGATCAGGGTGGAGAGCAGGGGACTCCCGCTTTGCTGTCTGTGGGGAAGCACGGTGTGAAGGATAGAGGGTGTCGTGATGAACATGAGGTGGGCATCATCCGGTTCTAGGAGAGAGGGCTCCAGCGAGAAATGTCTCGCTACGATGGGAAACCGAGCGGGAAGGGAAGGTCCGGCAGGAAAAGAGAAGGGTGGGTCGTGGGGTGGGTTTCTTGTGTTGGGCCCGCATGTCAGAGATAACATGTGGATAGTCCGGAAAATGACATTTCTCCCCCACATATGATCTGAATTTGGGGTTACCCGGACTGTTTAGATGGTTGAATTTTGGGGAGCCTGTTGGCTAACCATTTGATGACCCAATAAGCTCGAATGTATGAGGGATAAATAATTTTTAACCTTGAAGACAATCTTAATTATTTGTTTGATTTATGTAATATGCATTGTAGCCCGTAGCAACGCACAGACATTCTACTACGAATATAGAGGCATGTTCTTAATCTATTTTGGTTTTTTTGTTCATCCCGAAATGCAGTATAGATCTGTGATTGACATTTTTATTGGACCACTAGCTGAGCATTTGCAACAAAGAGCCAGGGAGTAAGCTAGGAGCGGACAAACATAGTGCCCTGAACATGAGTTTGTCCTTGCATAATTATCCATGTCTGATGGTACTACACCGCTTTAGTTTGTCCTTGTATTATCTCTTATTCTGGATAAAAAATGTCCAGAACAAAGAAATGATGAATTGTAGTATAGCCATTCTTGAAGTTGAAAATTATGTCTAAAATTGATCATCACATAGGATGCTGGCAACTTGCAGGGTCGATGAGACATTGATTGCCATATTGCTTTTCCATCTTACTCACATCTTATGAATATATCTTTAACAATATAATTTAATATTTGTGTTTTCACAGGTAGGAAGAGACAGGATCAGATCGCTCACCAGTGATGAAGACGTGGTAGTACCGTAGTAGGGTGTGGTAGATGAACATGTCTTTATTTTCTGAATCGATTAATATTATATGATATTGTACTGACAAGTAGGAGGTGATTGCTGATGGGTGATTCTAGATTCTTGAGTGAATACTAGCTACCATGTTACCTAAGTGCTGTCAACTATTCAATTACAAATAAAAACTCAAGAATGTACTTAGTCTACCACAAATTGGGATTTTTTTGAAAGATCGATCCTAACATTAATTGCCTCAAATTTAGTCTGATACATTTTCCTTAACGTGACACTCTTTTTAGAGTTAACCCAACAATTTTTCTGTTCCATCGTAATCAACTAACTTTGATATGCATGGGTTCAATGCTAAACAAAGGAGGCACACTTCTCTAGCCTCGAGCTGGTATCACTAATATGCGCCATGAACTATACGCAATTCAGGTTATGTGACCAGACACTATATTTTATCCCCATCATGATCAGTAAGCAATGCTTAATTTTTCTTTGCTCATCGTCCTACTAACAATAACTTGTTCTGTCTAAGTGGTTATCCCTTATAGCATCACCTGCACCTACCAGCCTGCATGAACTTTGGCGACAATGCAAACTTGCTGTTATTGCAGATGAAAAAAATATTGTAATGTATGCAAATGCAAGTGTGAGTTTTCCTTTTAGAAACCCTTTTTCTGTTTTCATTTTATTCCTGTCTGAAATATACTATATAAATAAAGAGGTTTATTATTCTTCCGTCATCTTCAGGTCATGTATATTTTATGTGCTTCTTACTTTCTTTTAACATTTCTCAATATAGTTCTTCTCAACAAATTTTCATATAGCAGAGCTTGGTCCAGCACTCGGACTCTCGGACTCAATGCTCTCAAGCTACTGGATGCAAATCGAGTGGAGCCTCCTCTGCCATCTCAGCATCAGCCGCAGGACGGCACTACAACCAGCTAGCGCCATGGATGGCTGAAGGTTGCTTGTGATGAGATCATCAATCTCGAAGAAGGACAGGTTGAGGATATGGACCTCTTGGACGACAATGTCGTTGTTGTTGTAAAACATGGTGATGGTGTTTCAGTTGAAATAGGCAAGGGCAGTCAGCCCAAGGCGGCCCTTATTCAGGCTTCAAGATCGAGCCGCACCTTTATCGATGGAAGTCATATCCTCTGACATGAGTAACTTATTCCTCCTTATTCTATCTTATATCTTCAACTGTATTGACATAAAAACAGTGTCAGGATTCTAGACATGTATGGTTGTTATTACCAATCAGATCAGCGGTACAAGTCCTTTTTCCTTGATGTCTGAGTGTTTAGCCACAAGAGGCATTAGAAGAGCCCGAACAGAACCTACCGAGCCTTCTTTTCGTGTAGTCTGCAACTTGACAAGGTTAAACATGAGATTCTTTTTATTCTGAATAATATATATGGCAACATCTTACATTTAATCCAATTAGCCTTACCTTTTAATTTCCAATATTCCAGGGAAAGCAAACGGAAGCTCATGGAACTGATGCAACCATGATCACACGCTTCGATGGTACTGTTCCTTATAAGCATGCCTTTTGCTGATATGATAGTTTTGCATTGACTTCGTAAACTTTTATTGTATGCCAGCAGTTCTCTGACTATGCTTTAAATGAGAGTAGTTTACATCGCTAGAATATGGGCATCAGAGATTAAGAAGAAAATGGGCATGAAAGAATTTTTTATAGTTGGTTCATTTGTTATATACATCTTTCATGTTCACTCTGTAGAGCGCCCTTGGGTAGTTACTTCGTTTGTGCTGCACAAAATACACGCTCTCCATCCATCAAGGAAGCAGGTCGTAAATCAGCATGGTCAAGTTGTAGGGACGTGATAAAGGCAAAAAACATTCACACATTTTCTCTTACATTCACAATTATTTGAAGGGGCTGCTTATCAGTTTTTAATCTTGAAGCTTGCACGGTCACTAATATGACCATGCTATTTTAGAGCGATAACCTTCATTTCAGGTTGCAGGCTTCCGAAGAAACTTCAAGATTGCAAGATAGTGAAAGCTTTTTTTTTGTGCAGTGGCAAGGTGAAATTTTATGGAAGAGACCAAGAGGAGTTGCTTCACGTGCTTAATCACCGATGTGTACAAATGCAGAAACAGTGATGAAAACTTTCTCATGAATTTTAATTTTCCCCTCCAGTCACAACATCATTGATTCCTTGTATTTATATACACCTAAACTGATGGTTTTATCTAATTCTAAGAAAGGTACATCGCAAGGTTATTTAGACATTAGAATATATATGTATGCCCTTGTTGCAATGCACGGACAATGTAATAATCTTTATTCCTTTGCATTATTTGTCTGTTTGTATTCGTGTTCCGTTCACGATCCGTTGATTACATGTTTTATGTTTTTATTTGTAGTATTGCCATAAGTTAAACATAATGCTTTGCTAGATGTCTTATGCGGGCCAGAGAGATTCAATTAACACGGAGAAATTCAAAGTGTGGTTCGGGAGGGGATGGAATGGGATTGTGATCTAGATGCACCTGTGGTACATGTGGTGAGCTTCAATTTGTACTAGAGTTAGTTAATTAAGGCTCTATGTTAGTTTCAAGTTTTATCCTTGTTGCAGTAAAAAATTAAGGTTGGATTAACCACCATGTACATCTTTAATTACTTTTAAATAAGAAATATAATCAAAATATTCTTTTGAATTGATAAAATTTATATAATTTGTACAAGTACATGAAGGTGGAACAGGAGGAAGGGTGGGAGAAGATTAGATATCGTTTCATTTTCTTGCAAGGAGAGGATGGTTACGAAGAAATGACAAGAAATGGAGAGAGAATCAGTTTTATTACTGTATGGATGGAAACCACATGCCAGCTTGTCAAACATATTTCTACGTTGAGTCAATTATTCGATCGCTATGTTTCTTTATTCCATGGCAATGCATGGTCATTCAACTATTCAAATTTACAGGTTGTTCATCCACTTTTTTCAAGCTATTTACATATTTGTCACTTGTCAGCAAGTTTGCATATGATGCTAGGATGTGAACATAAGGACACATAAACGTTGCATTTTGAATATGAAATAAACTCAACATCCAAATAACAAATTCGTTGCTCTGTCCATCGGTGAGCGGGAAATGTAAGCATCCTTCTAAATAAGATATTACCTATCTTGAAGCTGGAAATGCAAGAATTCTTCTAAATAAGATATTAGTTATCTTCATGATGGAAATGCAAGCATCCAAAATTTACAACAATATTTCTAGAAACTGAAAACAATCTTGCAATCTTGATATAAGAATGAAACATAAGCAACATCACAGAGTTTGCTATTTCTTTTGAAACATAATTACCAACAAGTGATATACATGTGAACTTACAATTTATTCAAATTGGAATGCGGCTCACTCTACTAAAAAGGACGATGTCACTCACTCCGAGTAAAACGGTCATCTACTCGCATTTAGCATCTGACAAATGAATATATATTGTATATGAGTTTTCTATTTTTTATTTTAATATTGTTTATATGTTTACTTTTGTAGATCAAATATCAAAACTGATGGCTTTTTATTGACAAAGCTTTATGGTGAACCAGACTGAAAAATCATCGGTTTTAAACAATCAGAAGAGATGCATACAAATAATTGTTCTTTATATATTTGTTGTGCATGATAATACAAAAGGTATGTTTCTATACATATTTATTTTTACAGAGTATGAAAGAGATGGAGATGGATTATGTCAACGTTCAAAAAGAATCCATCGACAAGGGTGTTGGGGCGATGTCATTGGAAGGGCCCAAAAATTCATTAAGATTTATACAACAAAAGGCCCGTGGCAACGCACGGGCATCGTACTAGTGTTAATAAGGAGGCTGGCGGTCGCGAGCGCGTCCGGCCAGAACCGAGGAGGCACGTAGGAGTGGAAGAGCAACATGCGGACACAGTCGTTAATGGTGCGAAGGACGCGCTCGGCGTGACCATTCTGCTGGGACGTGTAGGGGCAAGTGAGACGAAAGATGGTGCCGTGGGACGCAAGCAAGTTGTGGACAGCGACGTTCTCAAACTCCTTGCCGTTGTCAGTCTGCAAGGCAAGAATGGGACAACCGCACTGTGTGGTGACATATGAATAAAATGTGTGAGTGTGGTGAGAGCATCGGACTTGCGACGGAGAGGGAATGTCCACACATAATGAGAGAAATCATCCAATATCACTAGATAGTATAAATAGCCCGTGTTGCTAGCAACCGGGGACGTCCAAACATCACTATGCAATAACTGAAACGGAAAGATGGAAATGTTTGTAGACTCGCTAAAGGGAAGACGAACATGCTTGCCAAGACGGCAAGCCTCACGAGTGTGATCGTCGACCTTATTACATGAGAAAGAAAAACTCTGAAGAATCTGACGC
Source organism: Aegilops tauschii subsp. strangulata (assembly GCF_002575655.3). NCBI lineage: Eukaryota > Viridiplantae > Streptophyta > Magnoliopsida > Poales > Poaceae > Aegilops > Aegilops tauschii. Next base: position 2,766,658 of record NC_053041.3, on the reverse strand, counting down.
ATAACGCTGGAGTTGGGATGACCGAGACGCGCATGCCAAAGATCGACACTGGCGGCGAAGATGACGGGACGACGGGTGGTGGCGGCGCCGGAGGGATGCACTGGGTAAAGCTCGTCCGGGCTGTCACATTGGTGGAGTACCATCCGTGTACGTGCGTCCTTCACAGAAAAACCGATATCGTCAAATTCAACAGTGATAGGATTCTCACGAGCAAGGCGACGAACAGAAACAAGATTAGTGACTAAGTCAGGAGACACAAGAACATTAGACATATTGACAGGAGTAGAAGTAGAGGGAAAAGACATATGACCGACATGTGTAATGGGTAGGGAGGAACCGTTACCAACGGTGACACGGGTGGGAGTATGAACGGGAGTGGCAGACATGAGGTTACCGGGATGAGCAGTCATGTGAGCGGTGGCGCCCGAGTCCATGTACCAGTCACCACCGCCACCGTAGGAGCTCGCGGACGGGGCGGAGTGCAGGGCAGCGAGCAGGGTCCCACGGCGGCGGCACTTGGGGAGGATAAAACCCTCCGTAGGCCGGCGCGTCGGTAGCGTCGTAGGTCGGCGTGGCCCCATAGGCGGGCGCAGGCGGGGGGGGGGGCACCGTAGCCGCTGTAGGGAGCGGTGTTCTATGCGGCGAAGAGAGCCTGGTGGCCCGCCGGGCGAGGCCCAAGGATGCCCGGAGCAGGAGCCCGAGGGACCGGCATCGAGTACGCATGGACGACGCCGGTCCACGGGTTGGTGCCGTACGTCCATGGAGGAGTCACCTGCTGCTGCTGTTGACGAGGGCCGTCCCCCGGCGCCTGTTGCTGCTTGCAGCCGCCCCCGCGGCGGTTGCCGCGGCGTCCGCCACCCTGCTGCTGGGGGGCAGCGGGAGGAGCGGGAGGGGGAAGTACCCCGGAGGCGCGGGGGCGGCGGCTGCTGGCGCGGCGCGGGTGGGGCGGCCGGTGAAGGGGCGCCACGTGAGGTGCCGGCGGCGAGGGCGTGATGCTGCACACGCTTCTTGACCCCCTTCATCCGGCACTCCTCCAACCGCAAGTACGCCACGAACTTGGGAAAGGAAGGCTCCGGCATCAAGGTGAGGTTGGAGGCGGCGTTGTCGAAGTCCTCGTTCAGACCGGCGGTGAGCGTGCTGAGGAGGAGGTCGTCATCCACCTTGGCTCCAATGTCACAGAGCTCATCCGCCAGCGTCTTCAGGCGGCGACAGTAGTCATCAATGGACTGTTCATCCTGGTGACAGTCAAAAAATTCCTGCTGCAAAAAAATGCGGCGCTGAAGCTTGTTGTCGGTGAAGAGGCCGTTCAACTTGACCCACATGGCGCGGGCATCGTCGGCGGCGCTCACGACCGTGTGGAACAAGTCCTTGGAGATGGTGGTGAAGAACCACCGGATGATCGTGGCGTCGATCGCGGTCCACTCGGCGTCGTCCACCATGGCACGGGAGTCAATGGTGCCATCCACGTGATCCACGAGGTTGTTCTCGCGGAAGAGCAGAGAGAAGTACGTCTTTCACGTGAAGTACGTGGAGTTGGAGGCGTCGAGGACCACGGGGACGCGTGCGTGGACGTTGATCAAGTGGTTGGAGTAGGTGGAGGCGTTGCACGACATGGCAGCGATGGCGTGGGGAAGGTGGCGGCGCGACTGTGGGGAAGCGGTGCGGCGCGACTGTGGGGAAGCGGTGCGGCGGTGGGAGAAGGGCGGAGCGGCGGGAGGGCGGCGCTGCGGGGAGGAGAGGGCGCGCGGGGAGGGGAGGTGGCGGCGGCTTGGGGCAGCGGCGGTAGATCGCGGCGGCGGCGGCGGCTAGGGTTTGCGGAAGCGGGAGGATCGACTTGCGATAGATATCATGTAGAGAATGATTTGGTCCATCAATAATTGATTGATCGTGTACTAGGCACATATATAGGTACAAGGGGTACGACCGGTATCTTGTCTCCTAAGATAGACATACATACGGAGGGAAACAAACACTACAGATACTGCATACAAGACCCAGACCTACGTATATGTACACATGTTCAACAGTCAGGCTCCATGTCGAGTTAACCGGATGCACGAAACCTCAAGCTACAACCAAAGATCCGCAGTTCAGAGGACAGGGCGAAATAAGAGTAACGGACATGCAAATATCCAGAGTTGAGAAAACAGAGCAAAGCAGAGGAGGCTAACTATAGGCAAAGCAGAGTTGAGAAAACAGAGCAAAATCAGAGGTTGCAACATGCAAGTATTCTATGTTGAGAAAGCTAGCTAGAGCCAGACCAATGTAGAAAATGTTGACGGTTTGTAAGTATAGCTCTTTACAACTCCCTCTGTTCTTAAATATAGGTTTTTTTAGACATTTCAAATGGACTACAATATATGAATGTATGTAGACATATTTTAGAGTGTATATTTACTTATTTTGCTCTGTATATAGTCATGTGTTGGAATCTCTAGAAAGACTTATATTTATGAACAGAGGGAGTAATAATTAATAACCAAGTAAAGAGTAAAGGTTCTTTGATGGGGAATGTTCCTGAAAGTGGAAGGGATCTTCCAAGATTTACGTTATAGTTCTGCAGGGTGATGAAATCTGCGAATCAGGATTCATTTCTACAGTGCATTGGCTGATAGTAGCCGCTGCTGATGTTGCTGGTCTCTCCAAAATATACTGAAGAAGTCGAAGCTAAAAAAATGTACGGAAAATCAAATAATACTCTTCTGAATTTCCATGGCAGAAGAGTAAATTATACAGTAACCATCAGTGTCCACTCGTGATCCTGTGGATGCTCATTGGCTACCATTACGAGGTTGTGCTCTCACCGTGTGCAACCTCATCTTCAGCACCATCAATGAGACTACTAGATGATGTTGAAATTTTGCTAGTAGGCATTTGGCCCAAAGCCCAACTAAAATTTTGAAATTCTTTTGGCCCATTCATGCACACATGTGAGTGGAGCGGGTGAGACTAAAGTTTAGTCTCACCCTGGAAGTTGAGAGAGAGTTGCATCTCTTTATAAGGTGAGCTCTTCTACCACTTGTATGAGCATGAGAAGAGAAGACCTACACGCGCGCTCCTCCTCGCTCGCCATGCCACGCCCGAGCCGAGGACACACCTATGCACGTTGTCTATATTTGCTCCTTGGGAAAAAAATTAATGAGTCATTAATTAAGAATTAACGGACGCTTTAATTAACAGACGTCTACCCTAGCCACCGCCGCTTTGTATGGTTTCTCACCATCGTTCCAGATCATTGCGCCGCCAAGCAAGTCTTCTTCATCCCTACGGGAGAGGGGCGATCAGGTTTTTGGGGAGCGCACTCGCGCGACTGCTGGCAGCGACGACTTCGCGAACGGCGACTTCTTCCCCGACCTCGGCAACCTCATCCTCGATGACATGCAACGCCGGCGGTGCTGCTCCCGTTGCACCGTATGTGATTCTATCCTTCCTGTTCGAGATCGTGGTACAATTCATGTTTCTAGTATGTGCCCTAGATGTGATCTGTTTATCTACTATGCTAGTTCGCATGATTAGTTTAATCTCTGCTATTGCTGTCATGATTTATCTTTTGTTCATTCAGATTAAATCTCGTAGTAATTTGCTCATATTTCCAACAATCAAAAAACCTGATCATAGGCAATTTACTCCGAGTGGTTTTGCTGCGCATCTGAAGCCGCCTGTCTTTAAGGGGGCGCAATATAAGAGGTGGCGCACGAGAGCAGTCTACTGGTTTCAAACCATGGGCTGTTATGACGCCACCAAGGGCAAGCCTGAGGGCGATCTTAATCCAGCACAGCTGGAAGCTTTTTAGAAGATCGATACTCTCTTTAAAGGCGCTCTTCTGAGTGTTCTTGATGACTCCATTGTGGATTCGTATATGTCGTTTGACAACGACAAGGACATGTGGGCTGCGCTCGAGGCCAAGTTTGGTGCCTCGGACACCGGCAGCGAGTTGTACGTCATGGAGCAATTCTATGACTACAAGATGACTAATGAGCGCTCTGTTGTACAGCAGGCTCATGAGATACAGTCGCTCGCAAAAGAACTTGAGTACTTCAAGTGTGTGTTGCCGGATAAATTTTTTGCCGGAGGCATCATTGCCAAGCTTCCACCTTCGTGGAACAATTTTGCTACTTCCCTGAAACACAAGAGACAGGAGTTTTCCGTTGCGGATCTTATTGGTACTCTTGATGTTGAAGAGAAGGTGAGAGCAAAGGACACATGTGCTCGAGTTGCTGAGGGAGCTTCTAGTGCCCACATGGTACAGAAGAAGAACTTCCAGCCCAACAAGTTCACAAACAACAAGAACAAAACTCAGGGCAAAGACAAGTTTGATACAAAGAACAAGCCGTCACATTCTACCAACTTCAAGAAGAATTCTCATAAGAAAGGGAAGGGATTTTGCCATGTCTGCGGTGATCCTAATCACTGGGCACCGAAGTGTCCTAACCGCTTTGAGGAGCGCGAACATGAGAAGAGCGGCAAGTCCGCTAATGTTGTCACCGGTGATACTGATATGAAGGAATCTGGGTACGGTATTCTTCCTACCATCCTTTCAGTATTTCAATCTCCTGATTGGTTAATTGACACTGGTGCCAATGTACATGTTTGTGCTGATGCCTCCATGTTTTCTTCTTACCAGGTCACAGGGACTTCTCCCGTGCTGAAGGGGTCACATGCCATCATTCGAGGTGTTAGTACGGTCGATCTGAAGTTTACTTCGGGAAAGACCGTGCGTCTGAAGAACGTTCATCATGTGCCGTCCATCAATAAAAATCTCGTTAGCGGTTCCCGTTTATGTCGAGATGATTTTAAGTTGGTTTTTGAATCCAATAAAGATGTAATTTCTAAGTACGGACAATTTGTTGAAAAAGGCTATGAGTGCGGAGGCTTGTTCTGCCTGTCTTTGTCAGATATTTGCACTAAATTTATCAATAATGTTTGCCACAATAATGAGTCTGATATTTGGCATTCACGACTTTGTTACATTAACTTTGGTTGCATGACACGGCTAGCCAATATTAATTTAATTCCGAAAATCTCTACTGCCAAAGGCTCCAAGTGCCAAGTATGTGTGCAAGCTAAGCAACCTCGCAAGTCCCATAAGACTGCAGAGGCAAGAGACTTGGCGCCACTAGAGCTTATACATTCTGATCTTTATGAGATGAATGGTGTGTTGATAAAAGGTAGAAAGAGATACTTCATGACGTTGATTCATGACTCCACTAGATATTGTTATGTGTATCTTCTGAAATCAAAAGATGAGGCCTTAACTTTCTTCAAAAACTATAAAGCTGAAGCAGAGAACCAACTTCATCGAAAAATTAAACGGCTTAAGTCTGATCGTGGTGGAGAGTACTTTTCCAATGAATTTGATTTGTTTTGTGCGGAACATGATATAATCCATGAGAGGATGCCTCCCTACTCACCTCAGTCAAATGGGGTAGCCGAAAGAAAGAACCAAACTCTAACTGATTTGATTAACGTTATGTGAGACACATCGGGTCTTTCCAAGAAATGGTCGGGGGAGGCGCTGATGACTGCATGTCATGTCCTAAACCGAGTTTCCACAAAGCATAAGACCATGACTCCATTTGAGGAATGGGAAAGGAAAGGGTTGAAACTCTCTTACCTACGTTTTTTTGGTTGTTTGGCGAAAGTCAATATACCAATTCCCAAGAAGCGCAAGCTTAGACCAAAAACCGTGGATTGTGGTCTTCTGGGCTATGCTTTTCATAGCATTGGCTATAGATTTTTGATAATAAAATCTGAGGTATCCGACATGCATGTTGGTACGATTAAGGGGTCTAATGATGCAACTTTCTTTGAGGACATATTTCCTATGAAGGATATGTCGAGTTCATCAAATCAGGAGATACCTACTCCATCTAGTGAGGAATTCGCTGTAATACCTGAACCCACCACTGCGATGGAACACGTTGAGAATCCTGTTGAGGGTGACAATGAAACTCCTGTAAGGAGTAAGAGACAGAGGACTGCAAAGTCCTTTGGTGATGATTTCATTGTGTACCTTGTGGATGACACACCTAGTACTATTTTAGAAGCATATGCATCTCCTGATGCTGACTACTGGAAGGAAGCTATTCGTAGCGAGATGGATTCAATCTTAGCTAACGGAACCTGGGAGATCACTGACCGTCCTTATGGGTGTAAACCTGTAGGATGTAAGTGGGTATTCAAGAAGAAGCTTAGACCTGATGGTACGATTGAAAAGTACAATGCACGGCTTGTGGCTAAGGGTTATACCCAAAAAGAAGGTGAAGACTTCTTTGATACTTACTCACCCATGGCTAGACTGACCACAATTCGGGTGCTACTATCACTGGTTGCCTCACATGGTTTTCTCGTTCATCAAATGGACGTTAAGACGGTTTTTCTCAATGGAGAGTTGAATGAGAAAATTTACATGGATCAGCCAGATGGTTTTGTAGTACCTGGTCAGGAAGGAAAGGTGTGCAAGTTATTAAAGTCTTTATATGGCCATAAGCAAGCTCCTAAGGAGTGGCATGAGAAGTTCGAAAGAACATTAACTGCTGCCAGGTTTGTAGTAAACGATGGTGAAAAATGTGTGTACTATCGCCATGGTGGGGGCGAGGGAGTTATTCTTTGTCTGTATGTCGATGACATACTGATCTTTGGAACCAAACTTAACCTAATCAAGGAGGTTAAGGATTTCCTATCTCGCTGTTTTGAGTGAAGGATCTAGGAGTAGCTGATGTTATCTTGAACATCAAGCTGTTGAGAGATGAGAATGGTGGGATCACACTGCTTCAGTCTCATTATGTGGAAAAGATCTTGAGTCGTTTTGGGTATCGCTACTACACGCCTTCTCCAACTCCATATGATAATAGTGTGTTGCTTGGAAAGAATAGACGGATTGCTAGAGATCAACTGAGTTATTCTCAGATTATTGGCTCGCTTATGTATTTGGCGAGTGTCACGAGACCTGACATCTCTTTTGCTTTGAGCAAGCTGAGTCGGTTTGTGTCAAAACCGGGAGATGATCATTGGCGTGCGTTTGAGAGAGTTATGCGCTACTTGAAAGGCACTGCGAGATATGGGATTCACTACACAATTCTCGATGCTAACGCGTATGAATTACATCAAACGGGTGAGTGCTGCCACTAAAAACTGGTGACTGTTGTTGTTTGCCCATAAAAAAAAGTAGGACCTTGCGTCGGTGACACATCCAGGCTGTGAGCGCTAGAGGCTCCTTCTCCGCATCTCCTCCTCTCGCCCATTATCAATGTGGTACCGGGCATACCCTCCATCGTGGGTTGCTGCGGGGATTTAGTGCCGTGGGTTCCAAGCAAGGCAGAGATGTAGAGGGCAGAGGCCCTTGATAGGTAGGTTTCTGGCTAGCGCACCATAGCAATAAATGGCGACATCAGCGGGCGTTTTTGTGATGGCATTGTTAAAATATATTGCCCATCTCTCTCCGTTAGTTGGTACTTTTGTAGCAACTGGCTGAAGCATGAATTCAATATGAGATCAGAGCCAAGAGCTCTTGAGTTTAAGACCCTGCCAACACAGTATTAAGGCAACAGCCTACATTGATCCCACGTCGAAGGACTAAATAAGTCTAGACATGAGGGGAGTGTTGAAATATATTACCCGTCTCTCTCCATCAGTTCAGACTTTTGAAGCAACTGGATGAAGCCTGAATTCAATCGGCATCCAGGCTACTTCGACCGTTGTTTTCTATGATAGTGAGTGTGGACTCATGGCAACATGGTGCCGGCTTTGGTATTCGATGCCTGGCGCATCTACGACATCACTCAACGATGATTGTCATCAGAGCCATGCAGCCGACGACTTTATGTCAATCTGGCAGGTGGAGCACATGAAGATTGGCTAGGGCTTCATGTATACAAGTGTGTCGGGCTGAAGGAGACCATTTGGTAATTCCTCTATCCCTGGAGAACCACTGATTGTCAACTGCCGAAGGAAGACCAACGTAAGAGACACTCTCCTCCCCTCCCCGCGTCGCTCCCGTGTGGCGAACGGGGGGGGGGGGGGGGGGGGGGGACCCTAGCCGCCGGCTTTGGGCCTCCTCTCGTCCCTTCCCTCCCTCGCCGCTGCCGGACCACGCTGCCGGGCAAAGCCCACCGGCGCCAGTGGCGGCAGGGCTCATCTTCATCCCGCTCGGAGGCTGTTGGCGCGGGGCGGCGGCGGACGACGACGGTGCTTCGCGCTGGTGCGGGGCGTGAAGGCGCGGCGGCGGGCCCTTGCGGCGGGGTAGCGAGGGCTTGGTGGCGGCGCGGTGGGCTGCACGGGGCGGCTCGTGCTCGTGGTTGCGGTGGCGGCCAGGTCTGGGCTCGGCCAGATCTGGCGGTCCGGCGGGCGCGGGCGACGCGCGGTGCCTCGCCGGCGGCGCGGGAGCTTCCGCTGCTGCGTGCAGCGCGGTGGTCGGGCGCGCGTGCTGGTGGTGCGT